>NC_139227.1:89534830-89891722 GCF_055691185.1 Crinia signifera | reverse complement strand
TATGCCACGTTCATAATCTCTTTTAACAATCTCTCCATATATGGAAATAGACACGCCCTTTGGGAGGAGCATGACACGCCCCCTCAATGTCTTCATAACACATCCCCTCGCATGGTAGCACTTGGTGGCGGGGGTGTATTTGACGTGGCAGGCACTCTGGCACTCGGTAAGGTGCGATCAGGTCAAGTCGGGTCATTTTATGATGCATGTCAAAGTACACAAGGGGTATTCTAAAAGCAATGAGGGATATTTGGGATGATTGATGTGGCCATTATGAGCTTGATTTTCTTGAAACAAAGGGGGTGATTCAGCAACGCTCAGTAAGCAGCGGTCATTTGCTGCTTACCGAGCAGCTTAACGCCCCCCACCTTTGCCGCTCAATCCCCTCTGTGACATGCAAGGGGATGTGTACGAGAAGACATACCCTTGCATGAAGCTGCTAGCAAGAGAAACCGACCATCGAAGGATCTCTCCTGCCTTCGCAAATAAAAGTCAGTCTGACCTGTGATGTCAGCCACCCGCCCCTGGCAGGCATCAGCCCACCCGCGTTCCCAGGGGAACGCCCAGTGTTTCTGTGGAGACGCCCATAAAACGCTGGGCATTCCCCCGGTCAGGCCCTTTGTCCGCCACCGTCCCTCACTCACCGAGGCGAATGGCCCAGCAAGTGTGTAACTCACCAAAGCCATTCGCTGTTGGGGTTTGCACATGCGCAGAAATACCTCGACCATAGGGGCGAAACCAGATCACTACAAGCGATCCTGAATCAGCCACAAAGGGTAATGTGTGGCCCCTTTTGTCATCTTTGTGTAACAGGTTGTCCATCACTAGTGTGGGAAAGGTGAGCCACAGGTGGGTCAAATAAGGGAATGCCGCACAAATGAACGAATAAAAACAATGTGTGTATGTATGTACAGTATGTATGTATGTATTATATTGTACATACACACACACACAGATGAAAACATGTTATCAGTGTGAAAGCTGAGGGTCCCCTCTTTCCATGGGTACAAGAATGTTACTGCTCCAGCACCACACACCTGGTATGTAGTTTTATATACTCGTTGGCAGATTGCTCTGCCTCCTGAACTCTGATCCCCTAGTCCCCAGTACCATTTTGTAGGTGGGATTCTCTAGTTTTTAATACCATTAAAAGCTAAGAAATCTATTTCCGGGAACTGGAGATATCTGCAGTCAAGCAAGCTGTCCTCCCACCAGAAAATTAGGAATAATAAGCCCACTCCACTATACACCCCTCCTCTGCGTATTAAACATCCTCTACCACCTCGGAAGTTATGTATTGGGACCCCTTCATTCAGCCCAATGCCCCCTTCTCCCACCTCATCTCCCACCATCTGTGCAGTAAAGGGGTAATTAGTGGAAATGACTGATCCAGGCCCTACATGCTGAGCGGTTGTTATAATACCCCCTACCACACGCGGGACATCAAAGCTTCCGCTCATAGCACCCCCCACCCCTACCGCTGGATAGGGGCCCAAATACATTGCTATGCCCAGGGGTCTACACTGCTGTTATGTATGTATATGTATTTATATATATCTATAATATATATTTATTTTTATTATTTATATACATTTGGTCTATCTATAATACTTTAACTGACCTGGCATATACTCCGTGCTTTGCTCCGTCCCTCTGGAAACCCCCTTCTGAAAATCCTGCGTTTGCCCCTGGTCACTTTGATTTAGAAACTCCGATACAGCCAAGTTTTGCATTGTATCAACAAACGTGTGATAAAGTTTTGGGAAAATAAATAGTTTGATGGCATCACTGTTATTAACACTGTATATAACATACTGCAACATGGCTTGTTCATACTGCAACATGGCTTGCTGTAAATTAACTAATTATATCATGTGAATCGATGGATGGAGGAATGAATGAATATCCTGACGTGTAATACGTATTACTAACACTTTCTAGGTCATCACTGTATAAGGTATACTGTGTTCCACAAGACATGCCTCTTACATATGACAATGACGTTGCCTGTTCTACTATCTGGTCCCCTAATGTCCATGTAATCAGGAGGAGGACTGGGCCGGCCTTGTAGTACTGGCCGGGCCTCCTATAGGCAGTGTGCTCAGATGGTTAGCACGGGTTAACCATTAACGTCCCTGGTACAAGCGGTCTGCGGGTGCCAGCCAATCACATCAGTGTCTACAGCCAATCCCAGGTCGCGTTGTTTTCTGTCCCGACCGGCTATAAATCCTCGGGAGGAGAAACAGAGGATTGAAGACGAGAGAGAAGGATCTCTCCTTGCATTGATGTACTGAGTGCTGGCTGCCGGCGCCCGCAGGGATCCTAGCATGCAGAACGGCAGCGGTATGAGAGCGCATCACAGGCCCCGGGTTATTGAGATCGCCCGCAGTGTGTCCTTCAGTGCGAGTCACAGGCTGCACTGGTGAGTGTCCCACTGCCTCCCTGGTATCCGTGTGCCCCAATGCCTTCCTGTTATCCGTGTGCCCACTGCTTCCCTGTTATCTGTGTGCCCCAATGCCTTCCTGTTATCCGTGTGCCCACTGCTTCCCTGTTATCTGTGTGCCACCCATTGCTTCCCTGTTATCTGCTCCCCCATCTGCAATGCTTCCCTGTTGTGTGCCACCCAATGCTTCCCTGTTATCTACCCCCCCATGCCTCCCTGTTACCTTTGCCCCCCCCATGCCTCCCTGTTATCTGTGTGCCACCCAAAACTTCCCTGTTATCTGCTCCCCCTCCCTCTGCAATGCTTCCCTGTTGTGTGCCACCTAATGCTTCCCTGTTATCCGTGTGCCACCTAATGCTTCCCTGTTATCCGTGTGCCACACAATGCTTCCCTGTTATCTGCCCCCCCCCCTCTGCAATGCTTTCCTGTTGTGTACCACCCAATGCTTCCCTGTTATCCGCCCCCCCCCTCTGCAATGATTCCCTGTCGTGTGCCACCCAATGCTTCCCTGATATCTACACCCCATGCCTACCTGTTACCTGTGCCCCCCCCCCCCCCCCCCCCCAATTTCCTGAGTCTGCAAGGTTATCTGCATACATTTTGAATGTGTAATGCAAGAGGCGAATCATGTGCTACTGGCAATCATTGGTTTTATGGGTGGCTTAAGGGTGCGAGGGCTGTGTGCTGTGTCCCTCGTGTAACCTCACTTCTAACCCCAACCGAAATCATGCTCAGAGACAGTACTTGGGATTGAATCATTGGCCACAGTTTATTTAGACACCTAAGTACATATTGCAGGGTAGGGACAGAGAACGGTGGGCAAGGCATGTAACCTGTCAATGACCTTCATTGATTTATGTTATGGGGGCGTTCCCCGCTGCCTACGCTATATATAGTTTACTCAATATAAATATCACCATGTTTGGTTCGGATGCGAATTCGCATCCTTGCGAATCAACCAGAACCCAGCCTGCGAATGGTTTTACACCGGCCCACCTTTCGCACGGTGCATACGTTAGCATGGCATGCGAATGGATGATTTATATAGACATCCATTCACATACCAGTGGGAACCTCCAGCATCTTTCAATGGTCGCTGAACATTGAAAGATGTGGTGCGCGATACGCATATATAAAATTACTCTCAGGTCACTTTTATATGCACGTACGTTCTTCCGGTAATGTCAGCTGCCTGGTGCCCACATAACTGGGCGATTACCATGGGAATGCCCATGAAAAGCTGGACGTTCCCATGGGCAAGTATCCCTGCCCGTCACCCCACGCCTGCCCACCGGCCGCAAGGTTGGGTGCGTGCATCCGGTGAACAGTTTATTTGCCGTGGGCGCACGCACCCAGCATCTGCACATGCACAGAAATGCGTCTGCGCATGCTCTAAACATCGCCCCCGTGCGAATGCATATGGACTTCCGAACGGACCTGTATAAGGTCCTCTATCTGATGAGGAGATGGAGGTCTTTTGGAGTGCAGGGAGCGCTCTTGACTTTCTGGTGGCATCGGCCATATTCTAGCAAGACACAGACTGGTGAGGAAGGTAATTTCTGTTTTGGGAGTCCCTTTGTATTCGTTAGAGGGAGGAGGATGATTATCCTGGTTGGATAATGCGCACCACCCACTCTAGGACATTTTGCCGGAACTATGTAGCTCCTATGTAGTGATAGGCTGCTTCACCCTCGTTGTCTTACGGAGAGATACCGTTGTCTTAAGGCCCCCATACACTATGCAACTTTGGGCCGATTCCACGCGATTTCGGCACTTGGGCCGATAAATCGCATGAAATCGGTCCAAAATCACAGGTGTGTGACATTTGATTCTGATCCGATGCGGGGTCTCGAGCGCATCGCACCAGATCAGGAGGTCAGACGTTCAGCATGTACGATGACGTCCGACCTTCTGCAGCGGGTGGGCAGCAGCGGCTCTGAAATGAGTGCCCAGCAGGAGGGTGCCGGTGACAGCGGGGCGGGCGGCGGTGATCATCAGATTCAGCATGCTGTCACTGTGCAGCGGGCGGGCAGCGGCGGCTATTACATCTTTAAAATAACATGTCAAATGACTATCCGGCTTCTGATTGGCTGAGATAGAGCACTCTCAGCCAATCAGCAGCTCCTTCCCAGCGGCTGCTGATTGGCTGAGAGTGCTCTATCTCAGCCAATCAAAAGCCGTACGGTCATTTGACATGTTATTTCAAAGTTGTAATAGCTGCCGCTGCCCGCCCGCTGAGTGACAGCATGCTGATTATCACCACCGCCCGCCCCACTGTCACCGGCATCCCCCGCTGCACCCAGAGACGCTGCTTCCAGCCCGCTGCACAGTGACAGCACGCTGATTTCACCGCTGCCCGCCCCACTGTCACCGGCATCCCCCGCTTCACCCAGAGACGCTGGCAGCTCCCCAGTTTTTTTTATATGTGATAAATCGCATGCATTTAAAAATGTTAAAAAAAGTAAAAAATGGCACATCAAGTGCCAAATTGTATGTGAGCCTCCGGGGGAGCTGCCGGGCAGCTCGCAGGAGAATTGTACGGTAGATTTATGTACCGGCGATCAGGGGAATCTGCGCTATCCCCGTGCGTTATAGCAGGGGATAGCGCTTCCCCTGATCTATCACACCCGCCGAGCGTTTACTCTAACGCCGGCAGTGTGGGGCAGGAGGCATAGCGCAGGGGCGATATTTTGCACTGCGCCCCTGCCTCCTGCCAGATTTATGAACGGTCAGCATCGCTGACCGTTCTGCCGCCTGCAGCTGTCGACTTCGCCAGCTGCAGGCGGTGATGCCCTATACCTACAGCAGGGACAGCACTGTCCCTGCTGCTGGAGCTGAGCTGCGCTGGGATCTCACGAGACTAGCGAGATCCCGCGCATGCGCAGTCAGCCGGCCGGGGGGGAAGGAGACGGCGCATCAGTATTAACTGATGCGCTGTCTCCAGGAGGGACATCGCTGGAGGGAGGAGTTAGCGCTCCCCCACTCCGGCGGCAAGATCTTAATAGATCTTGTCGGTGTCCCCTCCTGCTTCGCCTCGCTAATGAGGCGAAGCAGGAACTGTTATAGCGGCGCGATAGGCGCCGCTATAATAAATCTTCCCCTGGGTCCCACTTGTCCTTCGGACAAGTCGTCCTAATGTATGGGGGCCTTTACGGAGAGATACCGTAGGTCTTTCCTTCCTGCTGCAATTAGATTGTATAACCGTCATGGCCTGTAGTACAGCTTCATGCTTCTTACTTTTTATGTTATGCTAAAGTTTGTGTAACGTATATATACTCTATATCCTGTTTACTTATTTATCATGGTTGTGTATCTTGTCTGGATTTCTTATCATGTGTGTGCTTATTCTGTTATGTTATCTGTACTTTGAACTCTGCTGTAAAGGGGTGTACACACGGAGCGATCCTTCTAGCAATTTTGACTACATAGTCAAAATTGCTTAGAAGGTTAGTAAAGATCTCTGTCAAGGTTATGGGCCCTACACACATGCCGATGTGTGCAGGGCTACCTAGCTATGCTAGGTCGGGCTGTGCTGCGCCGCTATCGCCTAGCACACAGAGCTGACAGCCCACACACAGAGCGAGCTGTCAGCTCTGTGTGCTAAGCGAGCGGACAGCGCCAGTGTTCTCCGGTGGGAGAACACTGCCGATGCCGAGATTGATGGACACTGTCCATCAATCTCGGCCACCGATAAAGACGCGCGGGGACGCGCACGGATGCCGATACAGCCCCCACACATACACCGATGTGAGGGCATTTGCTAAGCGACTTTGCAAAACTAAGCAAAATCGCTTAGAAAATGCCTTAATATCGGCATGTGTGTAGGCCGTATAAGACTAATCTTCCTATAATATCGCCTAGTAAAAAAGAGTTGCCAGGCAAGAATATTTTGACTAGATCGTTGGCTGTCTAGTTGAAATCACTGGTATCACTGGGGACAACGTGGACGCCGAGGGACCATTGGGGAAGGTAAGTATGTTTAAAAAACATTTATTCAAAAAAACGTAAAAATCCCTTATACGGAATGCTCGTGGTTCCGAGCATTTCGGATAAGGGATACTCAACCTGTACTAGAATTAACATACTTGGTTGGTATTCATTGCAGATCGCCTAGTGAATATCTCCCTCAGCAGGTAATACCAGTTATTTGACCTAGTCAACCAGCGATCTAGTCAAAATATTCTTGCCTGGCAACTCTTTTTTACTAGGCGATATTATAGGGAGATTTGTCTAACCTTCACAGAGATCTTTACTAACCTAAGCAATTTTGACTATGTAGTCAAAATCGCTTAGAAGGATCGCTCCGTGTGTACACCCCTTTTAGGCAGATATTCACTAGGTGATCTGAAATTAAATAACAATCAAGTATGTTAATTCTAGTATAGTCAAAATCGCCCATAGACAATCGCTGGTGCATTTGTCAAATTGTTTAGTCAAAGTGGCTCCGTGTGTACACCCCTTAACAACGCAAATTTCTCCATTGTGAGACAAGTAAAGGAATTGTATTCTATTCTAAGGTCGACACCTGAAATAGGTCAACATGCCTAAGGTCGACATGGTAGGTTGACAATGGCTAAGTTGACAGTCAAAAGGTTGACCTGGATTTTTCACTTTTTTTGTCCCGAATGTCGACATAGTCACCATATGGGTGCATTGTGTCCTCTCACTTGCCGCGCTATGCTCTATTCTATTCTCCCACCATGCCCTCGTGGATGTTAGGGCATGAAATACTGTCGGCACATGTCGGCTCAAAAAAAAAGTGAAAAACCCATGTCGATCTATTCACTGTTGACCTTCCAACCATGTCGACATTAGGCATGTTTACCTATTTCAGGTGACAAACTAAGCCATGTTGACCTTCAGTCAATGACCCAATAATGTATGTCGACTTTATATGTGTCTACCCAATAACCGTATACCCCAGTATCCGGACTCATGATAGATTGACTCTAGGTCGACAGTCATAAGGTTGACCACTATTTGTCGACAGTCAAAGGTTGACAGGGTCTAAAGGTCGACAGTCAATAGGTTGACATGGTCAATAGGTCGACATGGTCAAAAGGTTGACATGCATTATTGTTAACAAAATTTTGAGCCAACATATACATAAAAACACCATAAAAACCTTTTCAAGGTCGACCATTGGACCCTGTCGACCATTACTGGTCAACCATATGTCTGTAGACCTAGACATTGTAGATCCTAATATACCATAACCGTATACCCCAACAGTCCCCATCTCAGGGCTCTGTCCTGCTGTGCCATGAGCCCGATTCTGAGATTTACGTTAATCCGATGCATATATGTCATATGTCCAGTGATCTGCATGTGTTGCTTCCATTTGGTTGCGGCGACCCAGAAAACTGAGGAATGGTGGCCCGGGCAGCATGATTTGGCCACACATCCTGAGAAAACAGAGGGTTACTTGGATGTCCAATGTCCAACAGATGATCCGATTCTGCATGCTAGAACACAGCAGTGGATCGGAGAAGGCTGCAGAGGGCATCTTTTTACTGGACATACCTACTACAACGTATGCGTAGTTTTGCACAGCAGCTGCAAACAAAGATTCAGCGCCATTAGTGCAGGGTTGCCTAGTTCCTTCAGGCAGGGGGGCGGGGCCACTGAAGGGAAAAGAAAGGGGTGGGAAGCGGGCAGAGCTTTAATGGTACATCATGTTTAGAGGTGTGGCCAGTGAGATCACGTCCCCTGCCGTGCAATGCTGGTATTTCAGTCGTAGAACGGTGGAGCGTCATTTAGTCCCACGAATCCCTGCCGATGGGGGGGGGGGGGGAGGGTAGGCAACCGTGGAGTAGTGTCCACCTCTGAATCAGCACCATGTGTATTATAACATAATCTGCATTGTGTATATTGATGCTCATATCTACCTTTGTCTCTTCTGTTTTACAGCAACTCTCTGAGCGATGAGGAAAACAAAAAGATTTTTGGCAAATGTAATAATCCTAATGGCCACGGCCACAATTACCGAGGTGAGAAAACGCCACCAGTTCATTATTTTATAGTGGTAGCATGAGCGGAGCGGCTGCTGGCATATAGGGAAAGCTTCTGTAGTCATGTGAGGGTATTGGCTGCTGTTACACTGGACGATGTACCTGCAATTTGGGCTCTTTACCTGTGATTGCAGCCACTTGCAAAGAGCCCAAATTGCAGGCGACTGACAGCAGGTCCGATGCAATGCGCCGTCCTGTGCGCATCGCATCGGTCCCTCTGATTCACCCCCGGTGGATTGCTCCTGTGCCGGGCAGGCTGGGCCAGGACCATATACCGTATGCGATCCTGCTCAAGGGAGCCTTTCTGGTGGCCATACATGGAGCGATGCTGCTTTGCGAGGCGATGCGTGCTCCCGCACATCACAAAGCACAAAATGTATATGCTGCACGTACTTTTTGTACTAGATCGCATCGCATCTAGTACAAAACGTACGCTGCTTTAGCATATCACATGCGTTTTAAACTAGATGCAATGCAACGCACGGAGCCCATCGCTGAATGCATGGGCACCTTTAGAGACTGAGGGGCGCATTTATCATTATAAAGCGATGCCGGCGTGACGATCATGTGATACCGCCAGGATTTATCAAATTGAGGGCGCAGGGACAGGGCTCCGAAAGGAGCCCGTCCCTGCGAAGCCCTGACCCGGAAGCCAGTGGGTCTGCGCATGCGCGGTTATGCGCTGACCCCCGTGACCGCACTGCCCCGCTCGGCAGTGTGATGTGTAGCCATAGGCTACAATGGGCTATCGCCATATCAGAATGGTAATAGCCCAGGGGTGCGAAGCTGGGCTGCCTGATGTTGATACATCGGGCAGCTTTGCATCCCCCATAGAAACCTATGGGGGATGCGGCCGGCAGCGCTGCAGGGGAGATTGCAGCAGGGATCGGAGATTCCTGCTGCGGTTCCCCTTTAATACATTTGGGGGATACTAAATATTTGTGGTTAACCCCCGGATTTAACCGCAAATATTGCTTGATAAATGCGTCCCTGAACCTAGATACAGTTGCCCCAGAGTCCTTTGCTACATTGTGACCTGCGTGTAACTAGGGATGAGAAGCTCAAATAGAAAGTTCTCGAATTACCAAGTGAAACAATAACATGTTGTGGATATGGGATTAGCAGCAGATATGCAGACTTGGAAATGTCAGCAGTACAGGCCAGTGAGAGGTATTGCATACCTCCCAACATGACCCTCTCCAGGACGGACACAGTGCTCTGTTTCTGGACTTCCCTCTTAATGTATGATTGCCAGCACCTGTGTTGAACAGGTTGATGGTTCAGAAAGGTGTTTCACCACAGGTGCTGGTAATCATACATTCAGAGGAAAGTCCAGGAACAGAGTATTGTGTCCCTCCTGGAGAGGGTCACGCTGGGAGGTATGGTATTGGTGGTTTGAAAAGGAGACCTGCACCTTTAAGGATGAACATGGCTCAGACTGCAAGTGACTGCGTCACGAGCCAGACAGAATGTTACTGACCGCACCCCAGGCATTTAGGTTCTCAGCTGGAAAGCATTAGGCTAGCATCTGTTTGCGATAGAAGTGGAAGCACTGAGTAACCCTCTAAATAACTTGTCTGTGTTCCTTCTAGTGGTCGTCACGGTGCGCGGAGAGGTAAGTGCTACATGCAGTACAGCCTAGAAGACACATGGGGCCTGATTCAGACACGTTTACGTAAACGCCGCCCAAGTGAACACCCCCCCCCCCACGCTGCGTGAATCCCCACATTTTCATGCGAGAAGATGTGTGTGCGTACACTTCCCCTCGCATGCAGCAGCATTGCCCCGCCTGCGTTTGGCGCGCCCCTAAAATGCGGGGCGTTCCCCCTGCACTGGCCTTATCCATGCAAACACCTCAGCGAGTGCGATACTTGCCAAAGGCGTTCGCATAGGAGGTCTGAACATGCAAAAAATACACACATGTCCCGAGTAAACCTGAATAAGGCCATTGCAGTATTCACCAAGCATATGACTTTCTAGTGCAGAGGTTCTCAAACTGTGGGTCCTGACCCCAAAGTGGGTCCCGACCACCTCAGCATGGGGTCACGACTCCATGTTGCTGACCATCAGACAAATGTGTTTGTTGAGGGGGGGAGGGGATAACTCATTAAGTAAACACCCTCTGCTTCCCTCTTCTATCCAACTTTCACCCTTTTCCATTCCCTCTTCACCTACTGCCTCCCTGTCACAAAAGTGGTCACTTCACTTCACTGACCACACATGTTGCGGCCATTCTGTGGTAACTTTCTGGGGTCCTGTAATAATATTTATTGTCTGACGGGGTCGCAGAGCAAATAGTTTGAGAACCCCTGTTCTAGTGTAATAACTGATAAAGCCACTGATGGACTGATACATCAACAGAACAAGGTAGAGTCAACCCACAATGGTAGACAGTGAATAGGTTGCCAAGTAATTGGTTGATAGGGTAAAAAGGATGACATTCAAATGGTTGACACAAATAATTGTTGACACAATTTATTTTCTTGTTATTTAATAGAAAAAGCATATCTCACCCATCTCCAATCAAGTCTCTCGCCAACCCTACACACGTAGTGATCCCCGGGCTTTTCTAAGCAATCTGACTAGTCGCTTAGAAAATGCCCACACATGGCTCAGTGTGTAGGGCATAGCGATGCGCAGCTCCGGGGCATCGCTATCGCCCTGGCGGCTAATATCCAGCAGACTGTATAAATTTATAATTGCTGGTGTCCACATGGAGAACAATGTCCCTGACAGATCGCTATGTAGTGCCGTATGCGAAGCGATCTAGCATACCTCAGAACACGCATAAAGCCCATGTCCCTGTGTATAGGCCGCATTAGTGCCGTCAGGTGTTACCTGCTCTCTGGTTCGATCTGACCCTTCTAACAATAGTACTGTTCCTCTTTTAGATTGACCCTGTCACTGGGATGGTGATGAATCTGACAGATTTGAAGAAGCACATGGAGGTAACTGTCTGCCTGGGCTGTGCAGCTTTAAACATACCAGCCTTCCTTATAATATTATTATTATTATCCTTTATTTATATGGCGCCACAAGGGATCTGCGGCGCCCTATGACAGAGTATATAAACGAATAAGCAAAACAGTGACTTAAGTTGAATGCAATAGCGGACAAGTACAGGGTACATAAACATAGCTGCTGCAGCAGCAGAGGATCATGGAATAAGTATCAGTGTGGCAGAAAACTGCAGGATTTCATGGTGTAGATGAGAGAAGGAAAAGCACAGGAGGAGAGAGGGCCCTGCTCCTGAGAGCTTACATTCTACATGGGAGGGGCAGACAGACAGGGTGATACAGAAGGGGTAGACAGTTAGCAAAGAACAGAGAGTTAAGGTGAGATTTGGCTGGGTTTGGTGAAGAAGTGGGTTTGAGAACCCATCTGAAGTTTTGTAGAGAGGGAGAGAATTCCAGAGGTAGGGAGCAGCACGTGAAAAATCTTAGAGGTAGGAGTGGGAGGAAGGGAGATGAGGTCAGATATGTAAATGGTAGAGGAGTGAATGAGAGCTTTGTAAGTGTGGGGTAGATGTATGAAGTGCCTGGTACTTTATCACTGTGGCATACAGCAGACAAGGTTGGTGGCAGGAGATGGTGTCCCTATTCAAGCATCCAGTCCGGAGCAGGATGCAGGCAGAGGGGTAGCAGGTGTCCAAACCAGTCAGTAATTGGTCAAATGATAAATTTTTCAAATGCTTGGTCACTGGATGTCAAACACATGCGATTTTTGCCTGATTTCACCTGATTTCTTGGCCCAATCCATTGGAATCGGGTGAAAACAGGCCAAATCGCACTAGAGTATGGGGGCCTTAGTCTTCAGGGCTGATAAAACTAAAGGCGTTATACACGTATCCGCTTGAGATATCAGGCATTTGAAACATAAGAAATTGCTGTATTATTTAAATGATAAATTGCCCTATTAAATGTTCTCAGTGTTTATAGCATAAATATTTATGTTTGCATCATGCCTAGAAAGTAAAGCTTTTTCACATATATGGTTATTATATCACATATGATTTTTTTTATGGGGTTTCGTTGGATTGAAGAAAATATTAAATGAAAAGAAACCAAGTGACTATGGGGGTTATTCTAGTTCATTCTTTCTGACAAAATCCTTCTTAGATGGACAAAACCATGTGCACTGCGGGTGGGGCAGATGTAACTTGTGCAGAGAGAATTAGAACTAGAATAAACCCCTATATGATTATGAATGACAAACAGTTTATTATACGAACAACAGTCATACAGAAGGAATTCTTTGTCTATGTGATCCCGAAATACAGAGGCATCCTCATCATCATCGTCTTGTTTCAAGTCAGAGTAGATCCATCATTCTTCATCACATGCTTGGATAATATTTACACAGTAGGCATCATGCTGACTTTAGTTCTATGGCTCTATAGTCTATCGTCTTTGTCTTCGGCTTCCAATATATACCCTAAACTGGGTGTTGGAAGTTAAGGACGATTGTTGTCGATTATCGGTAAAAATCGGCCGATATATCGGACGATCGTTCGGAAATCAGACAATCGCCCACAAAATCGTTCTAGTGTGTGGGGGCCTTTAACCTATAATACTTTATCTTGTTTCACCCTACATTCTGGCTCCAACTGGTATTTGGACCTATGCTTAACGTATGCAGCATCATATTGTATCTCTCAAGTATATGCACAAACTCATTCTCGGGGTTTCATTCTTGCCCATAGTAAAAAACCAACAAGAACCAACATACAGTGCACGTGGTCTCCATCAATCATACAATATTAGGAAGAAGGAAAAATAATACAATAGTATCACATGACTTGATTTCAGATCATTAACTAAAATAAATCAAAAACAAATATAGAAATGACAGATATTTTTCAAGTGGAGAAAGGGAGATCAATGATAACCCAAGTCTAAGCTTCTCACCCAGACCAGTTGTTACACTTGCCGCACAGCTGATATATTCAGCGGTGATGGTCTTGTTGAATTAGAAGAGTCCAACCATTTGGCCCAAATATCAAAATACTTTTTGCCACTTTTCTAGCCAAATTTATCACGTGCTACTGTCTCATTAAATAGAGAAATCCAATTCCTTAATACTGGGGCCTCTGCTGCCATCCAGAATCGGGCAATACAAACCTTAGCAAGGGTATACATGTTAATAATGTTACAGTATGTCTAGTAGGTGCATCTAGGATCCCCTCATCGAGTGCTGAAAATATACATATTAAAGGTGTAGGGGCAACACACGGGACACCTGCAGTCACCAAGGTACTAATCACACCATTGCAGTACAAAGCTATCTGAGGGCAAGACCAAAGTAGGTGCCAGAATGTACCCTCCAAGGATCCACATTTAGGACAGTTCAGACTATGTCTCCCCCAATATAACAGTCTCTCTGGTGTGATCAAAATAGAGTTTTAATAGGAGATAATGACTTAAACACAGCTGTCCACTGTAGTGACCTCTATGCATGAAAGGGTTAATGTTTTGCACTCCTGCTATGGTACGCCATATGTATAACCCGTCTGTATTACTGAAGTGGCAGTAATTTTAAAGCCAAAACCAATCTCTTTTGATTTTTTTCTTTGCTGTTAAAATACGGGCTGATCCACAATTCGGGTCGGTGTGCCTGTATCTTTCCAGCACTTGTAGAGATATTGCAGGCTACTATGATAAGCTTATTTATACAAATGTTAGTATAAAACTTCAGTAACTTAATGCACGTTACTCGGAACTAATTGTTTATCTTAATCTCTCCCCACAGGATTCTATTATGATTCCAATGGATCATAAAAACCTGGATCGTGATGTTAATTTCTTTAAAACCACAGTTAGGTGAGTGGTTTCTGAAACAGACATTATATTTTACAAACTCAGAGGGTAATTCAGGTTGGTGTGCAAAAGCAAACTCCTTCTTTAATGGACACAGCCATGCTACACTGTAGGTGGGGCTGATGTAACGTGTGCAGAGAGAGTTAGATTTGGGTGAGTCATTTTGTTTCTGTGCAGGGTAAATACCTGCCACTTTATTCTTTCACTGCAATTTAAATTTCAGTTTGAACACACCCCACCCAAATCTAACTCTCTCTGCACATGTTACATCAGCCCCACCTGCAGTGCAGCATGGTTTTGTGCATTAAAGGAGTTTGCTTTTGCAAACCAACCAGAATCACCCTCATCTGTATATGTTTGAGTTGTGTCATCATCCATATGTATAATGATGCCTGATTTTGCTGCTGTCTCCTCTATGCAGTTCTGTAGAGAATGTGGCTGTATTCATCTGGGAGGGCCTGCAGGAGCGTCTCCCCAAAGGACTCCTGCATGAGGTGTGTGTGCATGAGACAGACTCCAACAGTGCTACATACAGAGGGGAGTGAGATACCCAGCCTGGAACACTGTACCTGACCTGGACCAAGAGGCTACCTCTAACTCAGCAGAAATCAGCTGTACTGTGTCTCCTTTACACCCCTTGACCATCTATTTATCTAACCTTCAGTCTATTCCATGAGCTGGGAAGGTGGGAGGGTATATGGAGATTTATTTCCCTAATGTAGATGAGTTTATAGCTCAGATGACAATATTCTATCAATACTGTATTTATACCTATTTTTTTATACTATTTTTCTTAATTATCAAAATTGATATTCCCTATTTTTATATAGAACTGGTTATATCATGTTTTTATAATACCTAAGAGAAGGACTCCTTAACCCTTTTGAGTGCCAAGTGAATCTGTCAAAATAGGATCCACACATGTCATAGGGTGTGAGTATCAGAAAGCGGGAGATTTTCTGAGAGTTTTTCCATTTTTGTTTAAAACGGCAATCATGTACACTGCGAATCCAGGTGGATTTTGCCATGTAATTGATTGCCGCTTTAAAAAAGGGAGAAAACTCCTAAAATCTCTCATTTTCTGATTCTCACTCTATTACATTTGGCCCTAGGTGTGAAAACTGCCAGGCTAACATTTTTATTTACATTCATCATAATGATCTGTAATATTTACCTGTTTATACAGTATAGGAAATATCTTTTCTTTTTTTTTTTTTACACATTTTTTATTTGAATTTATATAACAAATGTGAGTGACGCTGGTATTTTTAGCCAATATTTTGCACTTCTCATCTGAGATATTGGCACTGAAAGGGTTAAGCAGTGTCTGAAGCAGTGTCTTTGAAGTGAAATATTCATTCTGCACTCTTAAGGCCCCCATACATTAGGCCGACTTGTCCTAGGGACAAGTCGGACCCAATTTACCTGCGAGCCGCCCGGCAGCTCCCCGGGAGGCTCACATACAATTTGGCACTTGATGTGCCATTTTTGAATTTAATAGTTTTTATTGAAGGTTTTACATAAAAAAATAAAAAAGAAAACAAACAAACATATTCCGACATAAACAGAGTGTACAGTTATCGTATGAGAATAGGTCATATCTTGGGTGCAGACAAGAGAGTATATGCAGAGGTATCATTTAAACAGGATTGGCTTCTTTAACCACTATAGCTAGTGCAATGTGATCCCGGAGGCGCCATCCGGGCAAACATAGCAGGAGATAATAGAGCACACCTATAGGGTAAAAAATTTGTATGACACTGCAGTCCCAGATAGGAGAAATGGTACTTATGTATTATCTGGGCTCCCATGTTAAATGAACCCCATTTTTTCATACCCCTACTATCCAACTTCGCATGGAGTTGATTTTATATAGTGTGGCGAGCGCAGCGAGCCACCGTGCCCGAAGCGTGGCGAGCGCAGCGAGCCCCGCGAGGGGACACGGTCTCATAAGAAAAACGGGAGCCCAGATATTACATAAGTACCGGAGAAATATAATGGGAAATAAGTATCAGTCGGAAACTCTATCTTAACTCACCTACCCCATACAGCCCACCCCCAAGTGCCCAGAAAAGAAAAACCTCCCAAGGACCCAAATCAACCCTCCACATAACCCCCCACCCTGTACTACCCACCCCCAACTTAGGTGTACCTGGAGCCCTATAACCATGCTACCCCTAAACCCTTACTACATTAACTTATCTAACTAACACCCCCCCCCCCCTCCCCCCAGACAGTTATAGGATAGTGGCCGGATAGTTGGTATGGGCAAAGAAAATAGGATACGTAGATATTATATACTGGACATACTAGTGTGGGAAGAGATATCATATGCCATAGAGACAGAATCATATAAACGAAACTACAGTACCGAATGCTACCATTTACAAATCTATAGAGGATATAAAGAACAAACAGTGTATAAGCCAGGTTGGAATGGCCCGATCCACAGTTCAATGCATCACATTAATCTAGACCATCTACAAACACAGGAGGAGAAGCAGTTTTATAAAGGGGATTCACACCATCCTCAAACGTAGTATTAGGATAAGTTCCACAGTGATGGTACGACCATATCCAGCCAAGTGCAGAGCATAGCATAGTATATTGAGTCAGCCCTGAGCCAGTGGCATCTGACATGAGATAGTAGAGCAGGGGCTTAGAGAAAGTTCCAGGTACTAGAGCAGGGTCTTGCAGGCCTGAGTCCCGGATCCTCGGGGAGTCAAAAGCCATGTAGCGTACGTTGTCACCGTATGTAGAGAGGGTGTCTTTAGGCCTGTTCGCCATAACATCTTCAGTGTAGGAGCGAGAAGTATTATCACCCCGTGAAGGATCACACGCCGTGGGGTATTCAGTGTCGCAACATGTAGTCACAATTACTTCAGGCTTAGCAGCAAGTGCATCGTTTATGTAGGAGCGAAGAACAATATCACCCCGTGGAGGATCATGTGCCATGGGGCATATGGTGTCACAGCCTGTATTCAGAATATATTCAGGCTTGGTGTCAAATTCAGCATCAGTATGGGAGCAAGAGGTAATGTCGCACTGTATATCAGACATTCTGGCCACAAGCCTATCCGCACAGGATGTAATAGCCTGAAGGATATAATGCAGGGAAGCTTCCATCTCGAGTCAATGGGTAGAAAGGCAGCAAAAAGACGCCACACGCTCTCACCTCTTACAGCAGGGCTTGACTGGATATAGGTCTGGAAAGGGTTGCTGTCCAGGTAGATGCCTAGTCCAGGATAGGGTGTCACCGCCTAGGTGCGTCTCTCACAGGAGTATAGGGCAGCGAAGTTGACAGGATTCACCGGGCATCCGTCGCACACACCCGGCAGGATGTCGCTGTGTGCAAAGTGCTAAGCCCGGAGAGGCAGCTTCAGCCAAGTGCAGGATAGGTATGTCACAGCTGTCACAGCTCCGGAGTCACGCGGGCAAGATGGCACCGGCACTCCCTGCGCGGCCCGCAGCAGCACTACCCTAACGGGAGCGCTTCCCACTCACTCCGCACAGTGAACAGAGAGCGGCCGGCACCCGTCTCTCCCGCCCGCTGCGGCACCCGGAGGGGCAGCGGCAGTGTCACAGCTATGCCTCAGGGGCACAGGAGATTATCAGCGGTGCCCGGAGCTTCAGCGTGGATGTAGGCCGCGGTCCCTTTCGCCTCCGGTCCAGCAGACACACGGCCACGGAGATCCAGCAGCGGGGATGCAGGACAGTAAGAAGGGTATACCACTGCCGTTTGAGGGGTCAGGATCTTTGGGGGCAGCAAATCAGGATATTTTGCAGGATTTATGTAGGGAGCTCAGAGGATCTGCTGCCTACTCCATGAATGTCCAGGCCACGCCCCCCCGATGTGCCATTTTTACATGGGATAAATCGCATGCGATTTATCCCATGTAAAAAAAAACCCGGGGAGCTGCAGGGCGGTGAGCAGTAGTGGGGGCGGGCAGCGGCAGTAGTGGGGACGGGCAGCGGTGGTGGGGGCGGCCAGCGGCGGTAGTGGGGGCGGCGGCCAGCGGCGGTCAGCGGCAGCGGGCGGCGTTTGCGGTGAGCGCAGTGTACTTACACATAGCAGCAGCGGCGGGGACGGGACGCGCAGTGGCGGCTATTATATTTTTAAAATACTTGTCAAATGACCGGCCGCTTTCTGATTGGCTGAGAGCTCTCCGGCCAATCAGAGAGCGGCCGGTCATTTGACAAGTATTTTAAAAATATAATAGCCGCCACTGCGCGTCCCGTCCCCGCCGCTGCTGCTATGTGTAAGTACACTGCGCTCACCGCACACGCCGCCCGTCCCCACCGCCGCTGCCCGCCCCCACCACTGCTGCCGCTGGCCGCCCCCACCACCGCTGCCGCTGGCCGCCCCCACTACTCCCCCGGTGTCTGTATGCATATGCCTGTCAGGTGGCAGGCATATGCATACAGGGAGGTCGGACGTGATCGTATGTACAGACCGTCCGACCTCCCTGATCCGGTCCGATGCGCACGGGACCGCGGATCGGATCAAATGTCACATACCTACGATTTTGGGCCGATTTCATCCGATTATCGGCACAAAGTGCCGAAATCGGATGAAATCGTCCCAAAATCGCATAGTGTATGGGGGCCTTTAGATTGCATACTGCAGTTGTCATGTGGTATCTGTCATGTGACACTGTATAATGTGTGCAGCTATATCCTGGAGCTCCCCTGGTTCTGCACGGAACTTTGGGCCTTATTCTGGTTGGTGCGGCCGGGCCGTACGCATACGTTCCGGGGTTTTTTCATGATCTGCGCATGCGTACATTCGCTAATGTGCAGGCGCGAACACTCCACAACGCTTACGGACGGGTCTCTCCGTGCGAAAAAACCTGTACGCGAGTGTACGGGCATTGGGGGCGGCATAGGGGCGTGTTGAGGGGAGCGGCCGAAATAATGAGGGAAAATGGGCGTAAATATGGGTGTACACGGGGGTGTGCACCAAAAATGAGCGGTGCTACTACCGCACGATCGCCTAAAGCACCGTTCATTTCGGACACAAAACAGGCGGCCGCCAACCGCCAGCTCAGACCACCCCTACAGATACCGCATGCCTGCGTGCGCCTGGGTTTGCTAATTTACGCTGATTACTATTCAAACACATACACCTGAATGTAATAACCAATGCTGCAGTCTATTAAGTCCAAACCATGATTTCACTACCTGCAAGCCACACACAGCACTCAAACACATTGGAAGCTTATCTTTCTATACTTCTCTACATTTAAAGGTTTGTTTAATTTAAGGTAAGAATCTTTTTAAGACCTGCTTATATATGCTAAGGTAGGTATTTGTTAAACAGTTAGACACATTCACTACGTGCTTTCATAGACTACACAGTAGCACACTCAATCTACACAAGTCGACATGTGTCAACGTGTTCACTCTAATACAAACATAGGTTTTGTATTTATGATACAATAACATAAACCACATCTAACACCTACAAAGGATGTTTCAGCAATGTTTTAAGCCCATGCCCACTATTTTGCACATTAATTAATTCAATCACTTAATTAATTTTCATAATTATAGTTGAAAGGCAAGATTTGCAGGTCCATATATGTGAAGGGTATGCCAGCGTACACGGACGTACGCTCACTCTCACGAGCGGTGACAAGCTGAGTTTTCTATTGAAAACAATAGGGACCCGTCCGTGCAAGCTGGCGTACGCTCAGATAGCCGCAAGAAGTCGGTGGGAAGACGGACGAGAGACGTCCGTAAACGGTGGTGTACGCTCAATTGTACGCAAGTTGTCGGAGTGTAAGGGCTGGTCCGTCCGTGTACGTTGGCGTACGCTCAATTGTACGCCACTCCCCTTCGACGTTGTTTCTGGCCGTACGTATGCGGCTGATTTGTGGGTGGACTTAACCCCAACGGCCGCGTACGGATAGCGTACGTTAATAGCGAACGTACGCACGTTTGGCCGCTACGATCAGAATAACCTCCTTTGTGTGTGTGTCTATCACTTTCATCTCGCATCAATCTAACATGAGTGTTTTAGAGGACTCTTAATGCTGGCCGGCAGATGCACGCTGATGTGATCGGTCGTGCCTGGTCTGTGATAATATAGGCACAACGATATACACTGATAATTTCATTAGCATGCATCAGCGTTATATCATTAAGGTCCACTTGTAGGACATGATTCAGAGTTGATCGCTAATTAGAGAATTCACAAATCAAGCAATTATCGAAGGACTAAGCACGGATACGGATCAAATTGCGTGTGGGGAATTGGCGGCAGAAAAATGTACATGGATCGTAATCATCGCGCAGTTTGACTGTCAGGAAGCCGGCATTTAGAAGTGGATACCTGACGTTTTCTGGGTGTGTCTAAAATTGTGTCCAATTTCCCTTCAACTCCCCGGCAGTCCTTGGTGGTTTTTGGACACACAATGTACTCACAATCTGTCATACAATCCATGTGCTGCATGATTGTATGATTGCAGCTTCATGTAAATAAGGGGCTGGCCTACTAGGATCAAAAGGATAGGAGTACCAAAAATCCTGTTGTTTTTTTTGTTTTTAATTAACAGGTTGCCAGCAACTACCAATCTGCTCACATCTGCTGCGCTACTCCATTATTAAATAGCCCTAGTGCAGCAATCCTCTGAAAACTGTTTTCAGAGTAGTGACAGAATTGTGCAAAAGGACGTCCACCGCTCTCTTCAGCCGCCCGTCTGTCTGCCGCATGGATACTTCTGAGGCTCCCAGCGTCTTCACTGCCACGGGCCGCCAGAAGCTGCACCTCTCTGATTGTATGAGCCATCTAATGACAGATTGCATGTGCTTAAAAGCACATGCAACCTGCTCCCAATCCTAGCTGATCTGACGCGCAGCACGTCAGATCAGAGGACCAATCCTCCAATCTCCCAGGGTCAGGAGATTGTGTGATTGTATGATTGTGTACACACAATGTGCACACAATCTGCATACAACCCATTTTACCACCATCCATTGAGATTGTATGATTGGGTGCAATATCTTTCTGATGTATGGCCACCTTTACGCTTCGCCGCCCACTGCGAATTCTCGCATTAGCAATCAGCATTGAATCAGGCCCATATTACGTTTAGTAAATGTTTGTATGATTGTGCTAGTTCTTTGTGTGTATGTATATAACGTTGTGCAGAGAAATATATCAGGTCTTCAAACACAAATGGGGGTTAACCCATGCATGTCATGTCAAGCAGTGTGTCAGTGTTTGTGACATCAAGTGACCTTCACAAAAGCCCTTAAAGAGCACCACTAGCTGGCACACTGTGTGGTCCCTTTCCATGTGATTAATTCAAAAATTAAGCTCCGCTCATTTAATTTGCTTCTGGAAAGCTTCACGTAAATGTGAATGTATTGATAACATTTATTTAAATTCTTTAAAGCAGTTGGTGACAGCTAGGCATCCCCTGGGCATCTAGAAACATTCCCTGGACATAATGACCACGCATTGTCATGCCCCCCCTCTAGCGTCTGTGTGTCTCCAAAACTATGCCATCTGTTGGAAGCAATTGAAACTACGGAGGATATTCAATCCCAGGTCACGGCTGTCGGGCTGGCCCAACAGCCGTGACCCTGTCCTGTGCTCGGCCAGCTTGACTGGCAATCCATAGGTGGGATTCAATGTCCTGAATGCCGGAAAGGGGGCGTGGCCATGAGATAGGGCCATGGATCGTCGAGCTGCGACGAGAGCTCATGTGATTTCTCCTACAGCCGGATGCTGCTGAGCATCACCAATGATTGCATTAAGTGATATACTCTCTGGCTGTGTGTCACCACCCCATGTCTGGTCTTGTGACAGAAGGCTTTTTAAAATGCATTCAGCTATTGAATTTTTCTGTTAATGTAAGTAGCCCTTTGTTTTAGAGATCATCGCACTGCTGTGTATATAATAATGTGACTGTGTACAGCTAATACCTGCCGTTTATGACTGTGTTAAATAAATGTTTCACATGCTTATTTCTGTAATAGGCATCTTATGTTTGGTTGTGGACATTTTTGCTTTGGGCGTACACTTAATACAGCATTTTCCAAACTCGGCTATTAGTCCAGAGTTTAAGGGGGTATTCAATCTGGGGTCACGGCTGTCGAGCTTGCTCAACAGCCGTGACGAGCTTGCTCGACAGCCGTGACCCTGTCCCGTTTTCAGTCAGCTCGGCCGAGAATTTGCAGGCGGGATTCAATGTCCAATCTGCAGCGGGGCGGGCTGCAGCCGGGAAGAGGCGATCTGCCTCTTCCCGGTCGCAGCTCGCCCCGCTGCAGATTGGACATTGAGAGCTCAACACTTGTTCTCGGCAGAACGAGCTGGACAGCTTGTGAAGTTGGGCTCGTTCTGCCGAGCTCCACTGTTCAATGCTGTCGAGGAAGACAGCATTGAATAGGGCCCGGCAGCCATCTCCCCTGTTGGGAGATGCTTGCCGGTGATTGAATACCCCCCCCCCCCCCCTAAGGCTATCCCCGCTTGAGTCCAGACGGTTAAATTAAATTGGCTGAGTTAATTGTCACCTTTGCTCAAGCATTGTTATCCTT
The DNA here is from genome assembly GCF_055691185.1 of Crinia signifera. Classification (NCBI taxonomy): domain Eukaryota; kingdom Metazoa; phylum Chordata; class Amphibia; order Anura; family Myobatrachidae; genus Crinia; species Crinia signifera. The sequence continues at coordinate 89,868,908 of NC_139227.1, read as the reverse complement.
AACACCTATACTGTAATGGCCAAATTTAGGAATGTGTCTTCATACAGCTAGCCTCAATACACCATGTAATACGTAACGCATGGTAGGAATGATACCCCTTGTCCTGCTTCATTCTGCTTGTTTTGGGTGTTTTTCATGTCCTTTCTGCCTGAAAATGTAGAGAGGGTATGAAAATGCCGTGCGCATTGGGTCGGAGTCGGGAGGTCAGACGGGGTGCACATTTGGAATATTATCTGGAGCCAGGCAAGGGATACAGAGAGGCAAGGGGCAGTGAACACGGTAAAGGGACCAGAGAACCGCGTATGGCAAGCCAGGCTGCGGGAGCTCATAGGAAAAAAAAACCCATACCATACAAATAAATGGGCAGCCAGTGATTAGCTGAGAGCTCATTGATTGGCTGAGAGAGCTCTCAGCCAATCACTGGCTGCCCATTTATTTGTATGTTGTTTTTTTTTATTCTATGTGTGCCCACCGCCCGGCTTCCCACACCCCCTGCCTCTCTGCGTACCCTGCCCGGCTCTCCTTGAACAGCCCCCACCCGGCTCACGGCTCCCTCCACCTGCAGCTCCCACAGGGTCAGCCTAATGAGTGGGGGGCCTTTACATTAACAATGCATACAGGTCTGATTACCCATCCAGTGTTATTGCCTACCAGCAATGAAGCCCACCTGATCATCACAAATCAGCTGAGAGAAGGCCATGGTTAAGATAATACTTGGGCTTCCTGTTGAAGATGCTGTTGAACACCGCAGCAAGATGAGAGAAAGTACTGCACCTAAGATCTTGTAATAGGCGGCTGTGAAGCCAGCTGTCCTCAGGGCTTCATGTCTGTTAGCTATTCTTTCTAATGTGCGTTTGAGATTCAAGATCTCTGCAATCAGCACTTCGAGCTTACTGGGGGGATTTTCTATTTTAAGTTACATGAAGGTAGGAAGTCCTACACGGTTTGCAGAGGAGGGGTGACGGAAGGTGATGTCTGAGCACGGTTCTAGACTAGAGCTTACTATAGACATGCATGATGCCGTGATCTCAGAGGGAGGGAGTATGAGTAATTATACCTGACTTCAATGGATAAAGATAAAATCAAAGCGCTGGGAGCAACTGGAGTAGAATGGATAAAAATAATAAAAATAAAATTAAAACAAAATAAAAAAACGAAAAAACAATAAACAACAAGTAAAGAAGAGTTTAAAGTGAAAGGAGAGAGATAAGGTAAGTATGCAATACCAATAAAATAAAAATTGATAAACAAAGTCTTTTTATGTTTAAGCTCTTTTTTTGAGAATGTGGCAAAGTCTTTAAGCGAGTGTCTCTGAGACCTTTCAGTACAGTGGATAGCTGACTAGCCCTAGCTAAGATACCGTGACGGGATGCGGCTTTCTCTCCAAGTTCATTTCACCAGAAAAAACTAAAACTCAAAAAAATAAAGGCTTCACACATTGCCTAAACTGTTTGGCCTGCAAAACCACCATACAAAGACACACGAAATCAAAAAAAGAATTCAAATCCAATTAAACAGACAAAATTCATCAAATAAAAGACTCAATATCCTGTGAGACCGAAGGCCTTATATATCTATTGGAATGTCCATGTGGGCTCCAGTACATAGGCCAAACGAAGAGGAAACTGAAAATAAGGATAAGAGAACATCTGTACAACATCAAAAAAGGATTACAAACACACAGTGTCTCAAATCACTTCCGGGAACACCACAATAAAGATGCATCATTGATCAAATTCATGGGAATCCAAAAAATTAACAAACACTGGAGAGGTGGAGACCATATTGCATCTTTACTACAAAATGAAACACGATGGATCTACCATCTGAAAACCTTACACCCTCAAGGCTTAAATACAGACTTTGACATCAAGAGTTTTTTATAACTAGGACAAAAAATTCCCAAAAATTCTTGCCATGTAATACTTTTTGTTTTTAGTTATTTTATTTTTACTTTTATTTAATTTTTATTTATATTTTTTTTATTTTTCTTTATCTATATATTTAATTTTATTCGTTTATCTTTTCTCCTTTTTATAAATTTTTCAATCTTTACTTCTACACTTTTATCTACTTACTAAACTTCTCTCATTACAATACCCATATTTTACATGGAGCCCAACATGTGATTGCCTCCATTTTTATACAACTTCCTGCCGCAAGTTCCGTTTTTTACAAAATAAAGTTTTTTGAAAAAAGAAAAAAAACCACCCCATAAATAGAGGGTGGAGAACCAGCACAGGTATCCATGACTAAGTGCGCAAGCACGAAACGCGTTGGAGCCAGCAAAGCCAGGAGCGAGACACGTCTGTCATCCGTCACCGGAAGTACAAGCGCTGAAGCCGGAAGCCGCCGCACGGGACTCCGAACGTGGAGAGAAAGCCGCATCCCGTCACGGTATCTTAGCTAGGGCTAGTCAGCTATCCACTGTACTGAAAGGTCTCAGAGACACTCGCTTAAAGACTTTGCCACATTCTCAAAAAAAGAGCTTAAACATAAAAAGCCGTTGTTTATCAATTTTTATTTTATTGGTATTGCATACTTACCTTATCTCTCTCCTTTCACTTTAAACTCTTCTTTACTTGTTGTTTATTGTTTTTTCGTTTTTTATTTTGTTTTATTTTTATTATTTTTATCCATTCTACTCCAGTTTCTCCCAGCGCTTTGATTTTATCTTTATCCATTACCATTTTTACCTTATCAGAGCTGCTCCCCTCCCCCCAAAAAAAAGTATTGGCGCATAAATAGCAATTCTTCTTTTTTATACCTGACTTCAACATCATTTTGCGAGTGGTTTAACAACAGGCTGATCCGCTGGCTATGCCAATGCGAGATTCCGTAGGTGAGGTTTGCGCATCTGTAAGCGGACTCCCACACCACCCACTGACTCTACATGAGTCACCACAACCACCATCATTGCTTGTTCCAGACCCACACTAAGGTCCTTATTCAGATCTGATCGCAGTACAAATTTGTTCTCAAAATGGGCAAAATCATGTGCACTGCAGGTGGGGCAGGTGTAACATGTATAGAGAGAGTTAAATTTGGACAGGGTGCGTTGAAACTGAAATCTAAATTGCAGTGTAAAAATAATGCAGCCAGTATTCACCCTGCACAGAAACGAAATAACTCCCCCAAATCTAACTCTCTGCACACATTGCATCTGCCCCACCTGCAGTGCACATGGTTTTGCCCATTTTAAGAACTAATTTGTACTGCGATCAGATCTGAATAAGGGCCTTAGTGCTAAGAGATGCAATAGAAACAGGCTTCCTTTAACAATACATATGATGGAGACTCGATCAGAGTTCCGGAAACACGCCTGAGATAGTCTGATAGTACAAGGTGGTTCCAAGCGCCCAGTTTGAGGACTCCCTGTATTGTCAAATTTCAGATTTGACCAACTTCTGTAGGATGTAACAAATAGTACAGAGATCTGTAAAAATGAATAGTTTGCAACTGCGTTGTATGAACTCCGCATTTTGCAATTGTGAACAGGAATCAGACCAGTATTCCCACATTCTCTCAGACAGGTTATTATTTCTATGTCGAGAAGCAGCCCTTTGTATAAATATATATATATATATATATATTTTTTTTTTTTTAATGAAAGGACAGTTTATGAGTGATTCAAAGTTAAAGGTCTGAACATACCCAAGAGCGGGTCCACGCTGTTACGTGAGTTACGCTCAGACAAGGTAGATGTGGCATTTGTGCAAGAGACTCATTTCAAACATTTAAAGTCTCCTAAACTCGGCAACTACTATTTCCCCCAAGCATACACTATGTGATTTGGGCACGATTTCACCTGATTCAGATGAATCGGGCCGTGAAATCGGGCCACATCGCACTTGTAGACATCTTGTCCAACCCGATGCGCAGTCCCGAGCGCATCGGGTTGGAGTCGGGAGGTCGGATGGGCTGCACATAAGATTTGCCCGCTGCCGTCTGTGCGGGGGATGGCAGCGGGTGGGGGATGCCGGCTAATAGAGAGCCAGGCGGACAGAGCAGGGGGAGGCTGCGTAGGGAGCCCAGCAGGCTGAGAAGCTGTTGCGCTCAGAAGTGCCAGTGGGAGCAGGGCGCCAGGCAGTAAAAGAAGCTGGCTGCCGGGTAGCGGCGGGAGGAGCAGAGTACTTGAAAAAAAAAAACGCCCATACAGATGACTAGAAAGCCATTGATTGGCTGAGACCTCTCTCAGTCAATTGCTGATTGGCTGAGAGAGGTCTCAGCCAATCAATGGCTTCCTATTCATCTGTATGGGTGTTTTTTTTTTTTTTTAAGTTCTCTGCTCCTCCCTAGGACAAGTCGGACTAATGTATGGGGGCCTTAAGTCTCTCAGTGTAGCAATCCTCTTATCACGCAGACTTCCTGTCACAGACGTGCCTTACCATTCCTTAATAGATGGTAGATTTCAGGTCCTGAGTTGTAGGATTTATAATCAAAAATATATTTTCATTAAAGTCTACTCTCCTAACTGTAACCAGCTACAGTTCTTAAGTAGAGTTCTCTGCCTTGTAGAACCACATACACCATATGTTCCCAACTATCCCTGATACATGCTGATACTACATATCTGGTGGCTACGCCCAGAACTTACTGACTTTTGGATGATGGTCAGGAGACTGTCCATGTCGATTACTGGTAGATACTTGCCACAAACACTACAATTTTGGCTGTTCAATTACATGGATATCCCTCTCTCCAAGTTCAAGATATTCCTACTTCGACACATAATGAATGCCGCAAGAGCAACTATACCCTGCTTCCGGAGATCCCAAACTCCCCTATTCTATTCCTTTTACTTATCTTTTATGTTCTCATGTTACTACTTATATTTTTGTGTATTACTTCTACAACAAAGTGTGTTCTTTTGTAACTACGTGATGACTATGTATTTGTTTTATCAACATTCGTATATGGGACTATATGTTTATTTCGATCTGACATACTTTCTACTTCTTGGTGTCCCCTTGGAATTGTTTACATCACCATGTATGGTTGTTGTTTGACCTCAATAAACACTGATTGCGTAAAAAAACACCTCAACTACTTGAGTTTCAGTATAAAATAATGTATTAAACCTTTTTTATATATATATATATATATATATATATATATATATATATATATATATATATTATTGGCATTTGTTCTGGATTAGTGGTGGCTAAATTATACTATTTTTAACCAAGTTTTTTTTTTCCTTTCTCAGCGTCTTACATAACATTTAAATTCTCACTCGAGGAGCGGAAATATTTATCTTGTGCTAGGGAGTGATCAGTCCTGATAAATTATTCCTGGTTGTGTTGTGGGGTAGAACAAGGATACTAAGAAAATGTTCTAGGAAAATTAAATTCATGGTTCCACAGTCGGCACAATGTTGTGTGTGTTATTCTCAGATCAAGATTTCTGACCACTTGTGAACATTCAGGTGTCATTTATTTATTAACAGTTTCTAATATAGCACCACACATATTCTGCAGCTCTTTACAGAGAATATTCGAACATTCACATCAGTCCCTAACCCAGTGGAGCTTACAATCTATACTCCCTACCACATGTACACGCACACACAGACATTCTAGGGTTAATTTTGTTGGGAGCCAATTAACCTACCTGTATATTTTTGGAAGGGAACTGAAGTACCCGGTATAAACCCACACAAGCATGGGGAGAATATACAAACTCCGCACAGTTAGAGCCATGGTGGGAATAGAACCCATGACCTCAGCGCTGTGAGGCAGTAATGCTAACGAGATGCAGTTAAAATCCCGGCGTTCAGAATCCCGACCGCCGAAATCCCGACACTTTCTCCCTCCGTGGGTGTCCACGACACCCCTGGAGGAAGAATAAATTAGCGTTCCGAGCGTAGCGAGGCATCGGGCCCGCTGCGTGGCGATAATCCACGTCCCCCCCTTGTCGGGATTTCAGCGGTCGGGATTCCGGCGTCGGGATTTTGAACGCCGGGATCCCGACCGCCGGGATTTCATACTGAATCCATGCTACCCACTACACCATCCATACTGCCCAATGCAGACTGTTCCGCTCACAGAAGTGTTACACACAAAGTAATCAGCGTAGTCTCCTTGTATGACTCAGTTGTGTCACATTGCGGCTTAGAAGCATTTTCAGGCAAAAAAAATTCCAGTGGAATTATACCCTCCAGAAAGGACACGTCAGTGTAAATGTACTGAGATAGGCGTTCTGTTGAAGGTGGGAAGTTGCCCATAGCAACTAATCAGCTTCTATTATCTTCTAGAAGGTGCCAAATACATAAGTAGACTCTGATTGGTTGCTATGGGCAACATCCCACCTTAGTAAGCTTAGTAATCCTGCATGCTTATTTAGCATTTTTTTTCGGAGGGGGAATGGGACCCTCATGTAAGGATGTTGCAGCAGAGTTATAGGTTAGCGCAGACAGATACTGCACCTTCTGGTACAATTTCGTTAACAGCTTTCTCTTTACCAAGAAAATGCAGCAGGGCCACCACCAGGGTTTTTCTTAAAACTATACACTATGCGATTTGGGCCCAATTTCACCTGGTTCAGATGGATCAGGCCATGAGATCGGCCCAAATCGCATGTGCAGACATTCCGTCCAACCCAATGCACAGTCCCGTGCGCATCGAGCAGGAGTCTGGAGATTTGGGATTGTATGTGCAGCCTGGAGCCGGGCAGGGGACGCAGACAGGCAGTGGGCGGTGAAGGGACCAGAGAGCTGGGTATGGGAAGCCGGGCGGTGGACGCTCATAGAAAAAAAAAAAACCATACCATACAAATGAATGGGCAGCCAGTGATAAGCTGAGAGAGCTCTCAGCCAATCACTGGCTGCCCATTTATTTGTTTGGGATTTTTTATTGTATGTGAGCCAGCCGCCCGGCTTCCCATATATCCAGCTCTCTGGTCCCCTCGCCACGTCCCCTGCCCGGCTCTCCGCAAACAGCCCCCACCCAGATCACAACTCCCTCTGCCTGCAGCTCCCTCGGGGAGCGGTCAGGATGATTAGGTCCAAGTCGGCCTAATGTATGGGGGCCTTTACACTAACAAGGCGTAGGGAGGGCGGAGCCACCGGAGCTCATGCTCCGGGCGCCGATTGGTCGAATAGCGCCGCCGGCCCGCCCCCCCTCCGCAAATGATCCCACAAGTTCAAGCATCATGGCAGCCACCGGCGCTGTGCATGCTGCCCGAGCGCCCTGCACGTCAGCACAGACTGCGCGGCATCACAGCAAGCCCCTGAATGAAGGCAGCGGTGCTGCACATCGAACCGGGACTCCACAGCGGGTGGCGCCCCCGGTGACGTCATCAGCCAGCGTCCCGGGAGCTCCAGGAAACGCACCATCCCCTGGAGACGAGCAGAGGGGACTGGCATACCATAGGAGAGGCGCCGTCTTCACAGATCCCGCAGTACCCACTTCAGCTAAGTGGAAGCGGCTCCGTGGGACCGACACACTACGGGGGACCTCAGTGACCATTGTCACAAGACTGTAAGTCCGCAAAGGAGTATTGTGCACTGTAGGGGGTATGGACGCCAGCCCCCTGCAACACAATACCCCTTTATTTTCTCTTTCAATGGTCCTGGTGACACAGCTCAACACTGGGGATGTAGGAGGGTCCGAAGGAGCCAGGCACCTATCCTAAAGCTTTAGAGGGTAGGCTCCTCCCCTACTGCATCCCTGGACTCTTCAGTTCGTGTTAGGTGCCCACTGGAGTGGGTGCTATTCTAAAGGGCTGCGGAGCAGCCGAAGAAATAGAGTAGTTAGGGGATTTTTATTATTTTATTAACTATTACCCTAGCTAGGTAGGCACAGTGTGAGGATTTTCATAGTGAATCCTCACACTGCTAGCGCAGCAGGAGCTGACAGAAGCGCGTCCTGTCAGCTATCTGTGCACAGGGTAGACACTGTCTGGTCTCCCTGTGCTGCGCTCATAGCCTCTATTAAGAGGCTGCCTGGGCTCCGGAGTAGCCTGAAACCGGCTCCACAGTTAGGTGGGGATCATGGGGGACAGGCGCTCCGTGATGGCGGCGGCCATTTTATGCGGAGCTTACACGCTGAGCTCCTGACTGAGAGGACAGCAGCGCTGTGACAGGCATGTTCCAAGTGGTCCCCATTTGAGGGGGAGACACTGGAACAAGGAAATCCTACCTAAGGAGCGGCTAGCTGGGGGTGGTTGGCGCCAAGAGGTCACGGACCCCGCAGCAGCAGGGACTTTTGGTCTCTTCCTTCACTCTGACTTTGGCGCCTTTCAGAACGCTTGCAGCGGAGCTGAGCTGGCTAATTGATCCTGGCAGAGTGACTTGGATTTCCTGGGCATCGCTTCCCCGCAGTTGAAACCTACAGACAGCTAAGTGACTGGGTGCATTGACTTTGTATAAGCGCTTGTACAATTGTTTGCACTGTGTATATTGAGATATATATATTTTTCACTTGCATCATGTCTGAGCATCAGGCTGTGGTTTTGGGGGAGGGAGCCCTTAGTGCACTGAGCGCGTGCAATGTTTGCACACAAAAGTTTGTCCCTGAGCAGATGGCCAAGGGGGGCTTATGCATTACTTGCGCTGATGTGAGACCCATAGGCAGTGAACACCATAGGGCAGAGCAGAGTGAACCTGCGTGGGCCAGTGCCCTAGGCAGGTCTGTAAACGCTTTGGTGCAGCTTCTGGACAGGCAGAGTGATGTGCTGGTAGAATCACAGAGACCTATGCCATCATCTCAGCAGTCGTCTGGCTCCTTGCCTCTTACCCAGGCAGATCCTGCGCTTATTCAAGTGATGCAGGATACTGCTAAAGGGATCAACAGATTCAGTGAAATACTGGACAAAATGGATGATGTTGCAGGGACCCCTAAAAGGTCTTATGCTATGCCTAATGTGTTAGAGGAGGAGGAAGGAGAGTATACTGACACACCCTGGGACCAGGGTGATGATTTTGAAGAGACCTCTGCTGCTGGTATAGAGGATCTCATTGTAGCTGTTAAACAGGCGTTAAAACTGTCTGTTGAGGATAAGACCCCTGTTAAGGGTGTTTTTAAGCGACAGCGGAAGGAGGCTGTTACTTTTCCCTCAGATGAGGGGTTACAGGAACTATTGGAAGGGGCTTGGAAAACCCCAGATAAGAGGCTACAGATGCCTAAAAGATTCCTTAGTCTGTACCCCATGCCGGAGTCTCATTCTGAACTCTGGGAAAAAGTGCCTGTTGTGGATGCTTCTGTGGCACGTTTATCAAAAGCTACGGTATTGCCTGTACAGGGTGGTGCAGCTTTTAAAGATTCTGTGGATAAAAAGCTCGAGGGAAACCTCAAAGCTATTTTTGAAGGGGTGGGGTTTACCCTGCGCCCCCTTATTGCTTCAGCCTGGGTCTCTAAGGCCATTATAGAGTGGGCTGGTGAGTTATGCACCATGCTGCAGGCTGACCCTGGTGCTTTGCTGGTAGCAGAAAAGATTAAGGCCGCGGCAGAATATGCGGTGGAAGCAGAGGAGGAAGCTCTTAAAATGGCTACCAGAGTGTCCACAGTCTCTATTAATGCCAGGAGAGTGCTCTGGCTTAAGGCCTGGGAAGCGGACAATGAGTCCAAAAAGGCCCTAGAATTGTTAGCTTTCAAGGGAAAGTTACTTTTTGGTTCTGAGCTTGAGGAGATTATAAAACAAGCCACAGGCGGCAAGAGTACGTTTCTGCCGGCCTCCTCAACAAAGCAGTCATCCAGATTCGCTGCTTTTAGGCCGTCCTTTCGGCCCTCCCCTAGAGGTGGTGCGTCCTTTCGGGGACAGTCGTTCAGGGGAAGGTTTCAGACCTCCAGGGGCAAATCTCAAAGGTCCAAGTTTGGCTCTTTCCATAAGAAGCCTGCCTCTAAAGGAGAGGATAAACCCTCCGCATGACTGCCTGGGGATAAGCCCGGCAGGGATAAAGGTGGGGGGGCGTCTCACACACTTCAGGGACGCTTGGGCTTCTCTAGACCAGGATACCTGGGTCTTAGAGATTATTACCCAGGGTTACAAAATCCCTTTCAGAGGGCGCCCTCCGAAGAGGTTCATCCCCACACCCATACCAAAGCAGGCGCTCCTGCGCACAGCTCTGATGAGAGCGGCTCATTCCCTTTTGGAAAAAGGGGTGGTAATTCCGGTTCCCAGGGCAGAGTGGAAGAAAGGATTTTACTCCACGCTGTTCCTGGTGCCCAAACCAGACGGGTCTTTCAGACCAATACTAAATTTGAAGTCCTTAAATGTTCACCTATGGGTAGACCATTTAAAAATGGAGTCTTTGAGGTCTGTTCTCCTGAGTCTGGACCAGGGAGAATTTCTGGCGTCCATGGATGTCCAAGACGCATATCTGCACGTTCCCATTCACCCGGAACATCAGACGCTGTTGAGATTTGCCATAGGAGACCTGCATTTACAGTTCCGGGCGTTACCCTTTGGGCTAGCAACCGCGCCAAGGGTATTTACAAAAATAATGTCTGTGATGGCGGCAGTGCTGAGGCTCAGGGGAATCACAGTAATACCCTATTTGGACGATCTCCTGTTCAAGGCGGAGTCAGCAACCCTGCTGCAAAGTCACTTGAAAGAGGCCATCAGTTTTTTGCAGGCTCACGGCTGGATTTTAAACTTACAAAAATCTCAGTTGGTACCATCACAGAGGATCCAGTTCTTGGGAGTCATACTGGATACCCATCTCCATCGGGTATTTCTCCCGGAGATAAAGGCCAGGGACTTGGTCACCCTAGTTCAGGAGATTCTCAGAGCTCCGAGCTTGTCAGTATGGAGGTGCCTCAAACTCCTGGGGAAAATGGTGGCGTCATTCGAAACGCTTCAATTTGCCAGGTTCCACTCACGAGTATTCCAATGGAACATTTTGTCAGCCTGGTCAGGAAACACTTTGTCCATGAAGACGGAGTTGATAGTGCTGTCCGCGGACACTCCGGACTCCTTGAAATGGTGGACAGAGGTAGATTCCCTTCAATGGGGTCGGTCATTACAGACCTGGGACTGGTTGGTAGTAACTACCGATGCCAGTCTCAGGGGCTGGGGGGCAGTAGCCCTGGATCTCAGGCTGCAGGGCCTGTGGACGGCAGACGAATCAGTGTTACCAATCAACATCTTGGAGCTGAGAGCTGTCTGGAAAGTGATCTCCTTAGCGGAAGACAGGTTAAGGAACCTCCCCTTGAGGATTCAGACCGACAATGCCACAGCTGTGGCGTATCTGAATCACCAGGGAGGTACACGCAGCAGATTAGCCATGTGGGAGGTGTCCAGAATCTTCCTATGGGCGGAACAGAATGTTCCTGCCATATCGGCTATATTCATTCCAGGAGTGGAGAATATAGAAGCAGACTTCCTGAGCAGGGAGGAGCTCAAGGAAGGAGAATGGAGCCTACATCCTCAGGTGTTTCACCAGATCACGGCAATGTGGGGAACTCCGGATTTGGACCTAATGGCATCCAGGTTCAACCATCAGGTGCCCAGGTTCTATGCCAGAACGAGAGATCCGCTAGCAGAGGCAGTGGATGCCATGACTACTCATTGGCAGGGAGACCTTCTTTATGCATTCCCTCCAATTCCAATGTTAGCGAGACTGTTGAAGAGGGTACAGGACCAGAAGGTTCCGGTGATCCTTGTGGCCCCAGATTGGCCAAGGAGGTCTTGGTACTCGAGGCTTCAGAGGTTATCAGTGGATTCATGGCGTCTACCTCTGAGACCAGACCTGTTAAGACAAGGCCCATTCAATCACCTGGATTCCGATCGATTGATTTTGACGGCTTGGTTATTGAAACCGCCATTTTAAAAAAGAAAGGATTTTCTGACGCAGTAGTGCAGACTATGATAAAAGCCAGAAAAGCTGTTTCTTCGGCAAATTATTATAGAGTCTGGAAGACTTATATTAGATGGTGTGAGAGGCAAAAAGCTCACACATCTCACTTCAAATTATCAAAAATGTTGGATTTTCTACAAGATGGATTTTCTTCGGGCCTAAGCCTTCAGTCGTTGAAGGTGCAGATTTCGGCCTTGTCCATCTATTTTCAAAAAAGAATTGCCATTTTACCGGAGATTCAAACCTTTTTACAAGGGGTATCCAGACTGAAACCCCCTTACAAGCAACCAGTAGCACCTTGGGATCTGTCACTGGTTTTGGATTGCCTTCAGAAGGCACCTTTTGAGCCTTTAAGGTCGGCTGACTTTAAGTTTCTCACGTGGAAGCTAGTGTTTTTGTTAGCAGTAGCATCTGCTAAAAGGGTGTCAGAGCTGGGAGCCTTGTCATGCAAATCTCCCTTCTTAATTTTTCACGATGACAGGGCTGTTCTGAGAACAGTGCCGCAATTTTTACCGAAGGTAGTCTCTGCCTTCCATTTAAATCAGGAGATAGTTCTACCTGTGTTTCAACCCCCAGAGGGTTCCAAGAAAAGGGACAAGTTGAAGACTTTGGATGTTGTGCGTGCCTTACGCATATATGTGGACAGAGTGAAGAGTGTTAGGAAAACTGACACTTTATTGGTACTGTATGACGTACATAAAATTGGTTGGCCTGCATCTAAGCAGACCATTGCTAGGTGGTTGCGTTCTGTGATAGCCTTTGCATACACCAAAGTGGGTAGGCCTGTACCGGCCAGAATAAATGCGCATACCACCAGGTCAGTTGCCACCTCTTGGGCGGTCCGACATGGGGCCACAGCTGAGCAGGTTTGCAGAGCTGCCACTTGGTCATCTGTTCACACATTTGCCAAATTCTATAGATTCCATGAGTTCGCGTCGGAGGACGCATCATTCGGGCGAGCAGTGCTGAGAGCTGCAGACCTGAGCGTACCCTCCCAAAGGACCGGCTCTGGAACGTCCCAGTGTTGAGCTGTGTCACCAGGACCATTGAAAGAGAAAAAGGGATTTTTGTAAGAACTTACCGTTCGAATCCCTTTCTCTGATATGGTCCTGGTGACACAGCGATCCCTCCCTTACGCTCAGTAAGTATGCCAGAATTTCATGATGTTCATGTTAAAATGGTTAAGAGTTAACAGTTTCTGTTATAAAATGTGCATATAATATGTGCAGGCGTTTGTACTGAGTTAATGTATTCCAGTGGCTTTGAAAGATTGAACTGAAGAGTCCAGGGATGCAGTAGGGGAGGAGCCTACCCTCTAAAGCTTTAGGATAGGTGCCTGGCTCCTTCGGACCCTCCTACATCCCCAGTGTTGAGCTGTGTCACCAGGACCATATCAGAGAAAGGGATTCGAACGGTAAGTTCTTACAAAAATCCCTTTATTTCTCTGGCCATCATCGCTGAGAGACTGCACAAAAAAACTGCCTTGACCCCATAACACCATCAATTCAGCTTTCATCGAGTATCAGCATTTCTAAGCATGTATGTCATGTTTTGTACTTTATGAGCACATAATAAATTTGTTATATTATCTTCACCAACACATTATCATTATACTTATTTACCATTCTGCCTATTTAGATACTGTATCATTTGCTAGCATGTAACCTAATTCTCCAGGTTGTTATATAGCGCGGCAGATTCCGTTACAGGTTGTTATACAGCGCAGCAGATTCCGTTACAGTGTTTTATATAGCGCAGCAGATTATGATAGTGTCTTACATAGCGCAGCAGATTCCGTTACAGCGTCTTATATAGCGCAGCAGATTCCGTTACAGTGTCTTATATAGCGCAGCAGATTCCGTTACAGGGTCTTATATAGCGCGGCAGATTCCGTTACAGGTTGTTATATAGCGCAGCAGATTCCGTTACAGTGTCTTATATAGCGCAGCAGATTCCGTTACAGTGTCTTATATAGCGCAGCAGATTCTGTTACAGGGTCTTATATAGCGCGGCAGATTCCGTTACAGGTTGTTATATAGCGCAGCAGATTCCGTTACAGTGTCTTATATAGCGCAGCAGATTCCGTTACAGTGTCTTATATAGCGCAGCAGATTCCGTTACAGGGTCTTATATAGCACGGCAGATTCCGTTACAGGTTGTTATATAGCGCAGCAGATTCCGTTACAGTGTCTTATATAGCGCAGCAGATTCCGTTACAGCGTCTTATATAGCGCAGCAGATTCCGTTACAGCTTATTATATAGCGGAGCAGATTCCGTTACAGTGTCTTATATAGCGCAGCAGATTCCGTTACAGCGTCTTATATAGCGCCGCAGATTCCGTTACAGCGTCTTATATAGCGCAGCAGATTCCGTTACAGCTTATTATATAGCGCAGCAGATTCCGTCACAGTGTCTTATATAGCGCAGCAGATTCCGTTACAGTTTCTTATATAGCGCAGCAGATTCCGTTACAGCGTCTTATATAGCGCCGCAGATTCCTTTACAGCGTCTTATATAGCGCAGCAGATTCCGTTACAGTGTCTTATATAGCGCAGCAGATTCCGTTAGTTTCTTATATAGCGCAGCAGATTCCATTAGAGTGTGTTATATAGTGCAGCAGATTCCGTTACAGGTTCCAATATAGCGCAGCAGATTCCGTTAGCCACGCCCCCAATTTATTACTGGGGGGGCGCGAAATATGCCCTTGCTCCGGGCACCATGGTACCTAGCTACACCGCTGCTAACAATGCGTACAGGTCTGATTACCCATCCAGTGTTATTGCCTACCAGCAATGAAGCCCACCTGATCATCACAAATCAGCTGAGAGAAGGCCATGGTTAAGATAATACTTGGGCTTCCTTTTGAAGATGCTGTTGAACACCGCAGCAAGATGAGAGAAAGTACTGCACCTAAGATCTTGTAATAGGCGGCTGTGAAGTCAGCTGTCCTCAGGGCTTCATGTCTTCGTTTTTTTTTCTAATGTGCGGAACTTTGAGTTTCAAGATCTCTGCAATCAGCGCCTCGAGCTCACTGGGGGGATTTTCTATTTTAAGTTACATGAAGGTAGGAAGTCCTACACGGTGTGCAGAGGAGGGGTGACGGAAGCTGATGTCTGAGCTCGGTTCTAGACTAGAGCTTACTATAGACATGCATGATGCCGTGATCTCAGAGGGAGGGAGTATGAGTAATTATACCTGACTTCAACATCATTTTGTGAGTGGTTTAACCACAGGCTGATCGGCTATGCTAATGCGAGATTCCGTAGGGCTAATGTGAGGTTTATGAGTCTGCAAGCGGACTCCCACACCACCCACTGATTTTACAGGAGTAGCCACAACCACCATCATTGCTTGTTCCAGACCCACACTGGGTGCGAAGAGATGCAATAGAAACAGGCTTCCTTTAACAGTACATATGTCGGAGACTCGCACAGTTTCCAATGCACGCCTGTGATAGTCTCTGTGGAAAACGAAATTGCATCTCTACGCCATTAATTTATTACGACCGTCCTCTGCGCAATTTCATTACGCCATTTGCGTCTTATTAGCTTAAATGTAACTACCAAGGTCGGATGTCAAACATTAATGGTAAATTCTGTAAGATATGTTCCCTTTTGTTTTCTCTGTTTGTGCGAAGCTCACTGATTAAACCCCCAATGTTGTATTATTTAACTTGTTACAATTGCCGTCAAACAGCTGCAGGGAGGAGGGGGGTGAAACAATTCACTATACCTGTCCTTCCAGATACCTAAATCACTGTAATCAGATGAACCTTTGTGTGGAGTGAAACCAATGTCCACCCATCTCAAACTGGTTTCCTAGGCCCTGTCCAAGTAGGAAATCGTACCCATGATGTGGAGGACCAATCAAGAGATGCCCAGTCCACTTTCTGCATCCATTAATATCCCAGCCTGTCCCCACTCCCCTTTTTGGTATATAGTGTGGTGTTAGGATCTGAGCTCACTGAGCAAACAGCTGCAGGGAGGAGGGGGGTGAAACAATTCACTATACCTGTCCTTCCAGATACCTAAATCACTGTAATCAGATGAACCTTTGTGTGGAGTGAAACCAATGACCACCCATCTCAAACTGGTTTCCTAGGCCCTGTCCAAGTAGGAAATCGTACCCATGATGTGGAGGACCAATGAAGAGATGCCTAGTCCACTTTCTGCATCCAATAATATCCCAGCCTGTCCCCACTCCCCTTTTTGGTATATAGTGTGGTGTTAGGATCTGAGCTCACTGGTGATCTATTTCAGAGCACAATTTCCCGAGGCCTCGGGAAACCTCTGTCCGAGCTCCTTTTTGATGGTAATTGATAGAGATGTGCACCGGCCACTTTTCGGGTTTGGGTTCTGATTACCTTGAGGTTTTGGGTTCTAATGGGTTTTGCCAAAACACCTCCTAAGTGTTTTGTGTTTGGATTTCTTGGGTTTTGGGTTCTGATTTTTTTGTTAAAAAAGCATAAAACTTTTTTTTTTGCTCCTACGCTATATTAACCTCAATAACATTCATTTCCACTCATTTACAGTCTATTCTGAACAGCTTACACCTTACAATATTGTTTTTAGGGCAAAAGGTTGCACCGAGGTAGCTGGATAACTATGATAAGCCACACAAGTGTGCGGCACAAACACTAGACTGATATGGCACACTTAGCATACCCTCTAGGCTGATACTGCACACCTAGAATTACCCCTGGACTGATATGGCACAGGTAGCATCACCCCTGGACTTATACGGCACATTTAGCATCACCCCTGGACTGATATGGCACACTTAGCATCCCCCCTAGTCTGATACGGCACACCTAGCATCACCCCTGGACTGATATGGCACAGGTAGCATCACCCCTGGACTGATATGGCACAGGTAGCATCACCCCTGGACTGATACGGCACACCTAGCATCACCCCTGGACTGATATGGCACGCTTAGCATCACCCCTGGACTAATACAGCACACTTGGCAGCACCCCATGAATTATACGGCAGACTTGGCTTACCCCAGGAATTATACGGCACAGATGGTGGCACCCCTGACCTGATACAGCACACATGGAATTATACGGCACAGATGGCGGCACCCCTGGACTGTTACGGCACACATGGCGGCAGGCATGGAATTATACGGCAGACAAATTCCTGCAGTAAAAATAAAAATGTGTATTCTTTTAATTATAAAAAAGAGCAGCACACCTTATTTAGCAACACCCCATGAATTATACAGCACTCTTGGCTCACCCCTGGACTACAGTGCATTTAACAGCCCTTGCAGTAAAAAAAAAAAAAAAAAACTTAATTTTATTTTCATTAAAAAAAGGGCAGCTCCCCTGGTCTGATATGGGACACATGGGGCACCCCTGGAATTATACGGCACACATGCGGGCACCCCAGGACTGATACAGGACACATGGGGGCACCCCTGGACAAATACAGCACACATGTGGGCACCCCTGGATGGATACAGCACACATGTGGGCACCCCTGGACTGATAGCACTGGTAGCCAGTGGAAACAGCAGATTGGAATTATATACTGCAATAAATACTGGTAGCCAGTGGCAACAGACTGGAATTATATACTGCGATAAATACTGGTAGCCAGTCATCAATCCGGGCCCGGATACGAGCAGCGCTCGGCGCTTCCCGCCTGACTCGAATCCGGGCGCACGGGCAAAACGTCATCGCCCGGCGTCGGATTCTCGCGAGATCACGGAACCCTTAAATTCCGCAACCTCGCGCCGCCATCTTCACTCCAATCTCGGAGAAGGGTAGGGAAGGGTGTGCTGCTGCTGTGTGTGGTCTCTGCTGGGGCCCGTGCTGCTGTGTACTGTGTCTCTGCTCAGTGATCAAGACATCACCATTGCAAGGATGACTGGTGCTGTGTTCTGTCTCTCCTTTGTGCTGGGGCCTGCCTCTGCTGAGTCTGCTCCTGTATAGTCAGTCACAGTGTGATAGTCCACTGGTGCTGCTAGTGCCACTGCCTGCCCTGCACTGCCTAGTGTCTGCTGCAGTCTGCTCTCTGCTGTTGCCACTGGCTAGTGCCTACCAGTACCTATTGCAGTATATAATTCCAGTGTGCTGTTGCCCCTGGCTACCAGTACCTATCACAGTATATAATTCCAGTTTGCTGTTGCCACTGGCAGTGGCTACCAGTATTTTATTTATTGCAGTATATAATTCTAGTCTGCTCTTGCCACTGGCTACCAGTATTTATCGCAGTATATAATTCCAGTCTGCTGTTGCCGCTGGCTACCAGTATTATTTATCACAGTATATAAATCCAGTCTGCTGTTTCCACTGGCTACCAGTATTTATCGCAGTATATAATTCCAGTCTGCTGTTGCCGCTGGCTACCAGTATTATTTATCACAGTATATAAAAATCCAGTCTGCTGTTTCCACTGGCTACCAGTATTTATAGCAGTATATAATTCCAGTCTGTTGCCACTGGCTACCAGTATTTATTGCAGTATATAATTCCAATCTGCTGTTTCCACTGGCTACCAGTACTATCAGTCCAGGGGTGCCCACATGTGTGCTGTATCCATCCAGGGGTGCCCACATGTGTGCTGTATTTGTCCAGGGGTGCCCCCATGTGTCCCATATCAGTCCTGGGGTGCCCGCATGTGTGCCGTATAATTCCAGGAGTGCCCCATGTGTCCCATATCAGACCAGGGGAGCTGCCCTTTTTTTTCATGAAAATAAAATTAAGGTGTTTTTTTTTTTTTACTGCAAGGGCTGTTAAATGCGCTGTAGTCCAGGGGTGAGCCAAGAGTGCTGTATAATTCATGGGGTGTTGCTAAGTAAGGTGTGCTGCTCTTTTTTATAATTAAAAGAATACACATTTTTATTTTTACTGCAGGAATTTGTCTGCCGTATAATTCCATGCCTGCCGCCATGTGTGCCGTAACAGTCCAGGGGTGCCGCCATCTGTGCCGTATAATTCCATGTGTGCTGTATCAGGTCAGGGGTGCCACCATCTGTGCCGTATAATTCCTGGGGTAAGCCAAGTCTGCCGTATAGTTCATGGGGTGCTGCCAAGTGTGCCGTATCAGTCCAGGGGTGATGCTACCTGTGCCATATCAGTCCAGGGGTGATGCTAGGTGTGCCGTATCAGACTAGGGGGGATGCTAAGTGTGCCATATCAGTCTAGGGGTGATGCTAAATGTGCCGTATCAGTCCAGGGGTGATGCTACCTGTGCCATATCAGTCCAGGGGTGATGCTAGGTGTGCCGTATCAGACTAGGGGGGATGCTAAGTGTGCCATATCAGTCTAGGGGTGATGCTAAATGTGCCGTATCAGTCCAGGGGTGATGCTACCTGTGCCATATCAGTCCAGGGGTAATTCTAGGTGTGCAGTATCAGACTAGAGGGTATGCTAAGTGTGCCATATCAGTCTAGTGTTTGTGCCGCACACTTGTGTGGCTTATCATAGTTATCCAGCTACCTCGGTGCAACCTTTTGCCCTAAAAACAATATTGTAAGGTGTAAGCTGTTCAAAATAGACTATAAATGAGTGGAAATGAATGTTATTGAGGTTAATATAGCGTAGGAGCAACAAAAAAAAATAATTCTGCGATTTTAGCAGTTTTTATGCTTTTTTAACAAAAAAATCAGAACCCAAAACCCAAGAAATCCAAACACAAAACACTTAGGAGGTGTTTTGGCAAAACCCATTAGAACGCAAAACCTCAAGGTAATCAGAACCCAAAACCCGAAAAGTGGCCGGTGCACATCTCTAATAATAATAGGGTGCACGTTTAACGCGTGAAGTGTACCCTTAATATTAATTGAGAATCATCCGAGGTGTGTCCGATTTGAAAGTTGCTAGGAATTAGGCCCAAGGACGGTGGAGTTAGTTGTTATACTATATTTAAAGAATTATTTTATTTTTTCCTTCTCCATCTCTCGTGTGTTTTATTGGTACTATAAATCATTGTGTATTATGCATAGATTATAGTTAAAGTGCTGAACTTTCGCTTGCCACAAGGAAATAAGGTGTTCTTTTCTACCGCTTGATGCTTGAATTGTATAGATTGAGATTGTGAAGCTCAGTTAACAGAGCCGTGTTACACAGCTAATTGGGTAAAACAAATTGGATCAATAGTGTACAAAGCATTGTTAAAGCATATGCTAGCATATGAAGGTATAAAGTGTGGTTGTATTGTTATAGCATTGTAGGCTGTGTTCTAAAGCTCTTGTCACGTGACAACCGGGCTGAAGAACACAGAGCGCAGAATCGACTGAAACACAGTTGTGGTTCTGACGAAATATACGTGGTCTGGTAGGGACACGCTCAAACCAGTGGCGTAACTACAGAGGGTGCAGGGGATGCAGCTGCTATGGGGCCCGGGGGGCTTGGGGGGCCCCATAGCAGCTGCATAGAGCACCCTCTGTAGTTACTACACTGCCTGAACAGCGTCGCCCAGCCCGCTCGTGCTACTGTCACGCACACACAGTGAAACTTGCCTGGCTCCGGAGCTGCTGCCAGTGCCTCGCGAGAATGGAGGAAGCTCCGCAGCGGCTCTCTCTACTGTACCGTGACTCAGGCCTCCCATCTTCCTCCACGGTGTGGTCTGCAGCGGCAGCGCCGGGGTCATTGGTGAGTAATCCACACAGTCCCTGACCGCGATCAACCCCTTTTATACTGCACTAGAGGCCGAGGATGCTTGTGGTTTGGGCCGGGCAGCAGCAGGGAAAGTGTCTATATAACTCCAGTGCACCATACATGGCCCTTTCCTCTCCTAATAGCTGTCTCCTCAAAGTACAGGTGGAGTGCAGTGGTCCCTCTCCTCTTTTATGTCCTCCCAGCTCCCGATGCCTGTCTCCATGCCCCATACACCTATTTCCATGCCCCCCACCTGTCTCCATGCCCCCTCAACATTTTCCATACTCCCATCCACCTTTTTACACCCCTCCCCTGCCTGTGTCCATGCCCCCTTTGTCTCTATGCCTCCTCTGCCTCTATGCCCCCATCTGTCTCCATTACCCTCCACCCTGCTTTTCTGCCACTCTCCATGCCATCCCTGTTTCTACATCCATGCCCCCTCTGCATCTGTCTACATGCCCCCTTTGTCACTGTCTATGCCCCTTCTGCCTCTACATTCTTACTGTTGCTTGGTCTTCATGCCACCTCTACCTCTGTCTCTATGCCTCTACTGCCATTCTCTCTGTTGCTATGTCTTGGCTTTTTCTGTCTTTTTTAAATACTATTACTGACCACACTTCATGTGTGACACTAGCCCGTACAGTTATACGTCACTGTGCCATGCCCACTTTGGTGTTAACTTGATTGGGGGGGCCCCTAAAAATTCTTGCTATGGGGCCCACAAAGTTCTAGTTACGCCTCTGGCTCAAACAGTATACTAACAAGGTTATTTTGACCGAGTATATAGTGTGAGAGTGACCAGGAAGAGCATGTGTTGGACGCCATTACACATACACATTAAGTAACAGGCGTCATCACAGGAAATGCGTGCATGTGGGTATCGTGCAGAAGCTTGTCTCAGAAGTAGTTGCGTTTGCACAGTCGTGCTCGCTCCCGGTCGCAACTGCGTCCACGTGCGTGTCTCAGACGCTACTCCGGCCTGTATCAGCACATGCGTCTGGTCCTGAGGCCTTTGCGCGAATGCATTAGTGATGCATTTCCTGTAACAGGAATACATTGTGAATGTGAATCGGAACAATACTGCCACACTTTTATCCAGTATATATAATTTATTGTTATTATTTTAAAACAATTCAAGCATTGCTAGTACTTTAAACCTAAATTGTAAAGTATAATTGTAGGCATAGAATTTTGGGGGCTGAGCTACCGTCCAGGGAATTAATTTTCTGTACAGAAAAAAAAGTCTGCCTGTATGAGTCAGAGAGTGCAGTGAGTGAGTGCCAGTCAAAGATTTGTCACAGTAGGCATTGACTGAAGGTGACCAAAGATTCACCAGAACAGGTGTTGGTTGCGGAAATCCAGATCTGGTAGATCGGTGATGATTTAAACCAGGCATGTCCAACGTTGGCCCTCCAGATGTTGTGAAACTAAACATCCCAGCATGCTTTGCAACAGTTTTTCTATTAGAGAATGCTAAAACTATTGCAAAGCATGCTGGGATGTGTAGTTTCACAACATCTGGAGGGCCAACGTTGGACATGCCTGATTTAAACTAAAACTGCCAAGTTGTCGGTTCTGTTTAAACAGAGAGTCACCAGAGGTTACAAGAATCAGTATTGATTTCTGTAATTAACCGTGCTACTGTTGCGTATTCAGTATCACCTCAGCTATTAGGTAGTTCAGAATTTGCCAGAGTAGGCAGTAACTAGGCTGAGGTGCTCTGGTGGGTCCCTCAGGCAGTGCGGAGGGTCCATTATTCGCTCTTCGGGGTAATAGTTTGGTGGAGGAACTCAGAACTCCACCGGTCGCTTGACAGAAGAGGTAGCTTTCTTTCGAACAGAGGGTTCATAATGTGATTGGCTGCAATAATTACACAGTGTATTAAGGGCCTTATTTTGGTTCATTCTTTCTGACAAAATCCTTCTTAGATGGGCAAAACCATGTGCACTGCAGGTGGGGCAGGTGTTACTTGTGCAGAGAGAATTAGATTTGGGTGGGGTTTTACTTCAAAGTGAAATCGATATTGCAGTGTAAAAATAAAGCAGTCAGTATTTTCCCTGCACAGAAACAAAATTACTCACCAAAATCTAATTCTCTCTGCACATGTTACATCTGCCCCCCCTGCAGTGCACATGGTTTTGTCCATCTGAGAAGGATTTTGTCAGAAAGATTGAACCAAAATAAGGCCCTAAGTGTGGACCTTCATTTCCCATACAGCAGTATAAGGATTAAAATCTGCTAAGGTCACTGTAAGTATTCTGGGAGTATCCCCGGTACCCTAACTCCGTTGCCTCTGACTGGAATCGACGGACGTGTGTGGTGCTAGGCTTTACCTGGGCCCGTCTCGGCTGAAGGGCGAATTAGGTCCGCCCCACTCCGCTACAGGCAGGTCTTAGGAAATGACAACACGTCCGCCGAGGCCAGGAGAGAGCAAGGGGAACAAGCTAGCTAAATCCCTATACCGGGGAACTCCCAGAAGCCCAAAAGAAGTAATAAGGCTGAGCAGGTGACACTGACTGGCAACAGTGCACGTGAGATATAATACCATGAAATGGCAACAATGCTAATGAGATGTTATATAATGAAATGGCAACAATGCTAAGGAGATGTTATATAATGAAATGGCAACAATGCTAAGGAGATGTTATATAATGAAAATGGCAACAATGCAAATGAGATGTTATATAAAGAAATGGCAACAATGCCCAGTAGAAGATAACGTAAAATGGCAATAATGCCCAGTGACACCGTGTGTCAAAACTGCGTAAGGAGAAAGACAGGGTAACCCCTGACTTATCTGAGAAGATGACGGAGTCCCAGACAAGCACTCGCAGATCTCTTGGGCTGATGAGTGTACAGCGGAGCAGACAAGCTGAATCCCAGGCACAGCAGGACCAAACCAGGCAGGGCAGGACAGGCGTGAAACAACAGGAGGGCTTCCGACAGGAACCAGGACCAGGAACACACTCTGACATAGGCTGACAGAACGCTATAACCGGCGTCTGTCTGAGAGAGACGCCGGCTTATATTTTGAATTTGCCGCCCCCTGCGTGACGTCACATCCGGTCCGTCCTGCAGAGTCTTCCCCCTGCAGAGACGGCCGCGGCGGAAGTTCGGGGCATTGCCTAGCAACGTCCCCGAAGCCTTCCAGTGACGCGTCCCAGGAAGATGGCCGCCGTCCTAGCAGCGCAGACGCTGCTGACGGATTAGGATGGCGGCGGTGCCTGGGACGGCGCCTAACAGTCACCTTACAACAGAATCAGTAGCTTCTAGTCATATGCAAATTTGGTGTTTCCATAGTCTGTGAAGGAGAAGCCTTTAGAACTCTGAGCTGGGCATTTGCTAACATCACTAGTTGCAACTTGCCGTTGTTAGGGGGAACCAAGTGTATGTTTTAAAAGGTAACGAATATAGTGTATCAACTGCATTCTCCACCGGTTTGTTATAAAATACACATTTACATCATCTAAGGTATACAATGGTATGCGATGCGACGCGATATTGTACAATAAAATATCGCATGGCATACCATGCGATCGTATACGATTTTTTTATTGTACAAGAAGCACCCTGATGGGTCCTTATAATGTTAAATGATTCAATGTAAATGTATCTGTCTCTCATTCCTTTTTTCCCCAAAAAATGTAACTGTGTAATGTGGGCTAGGTGACATGAGGGAGATTGCTAGACTAATGAGGGAGAGAGGGAGATTGCCGCTATTTCAGGGAGTCTCCTGCAGAATGCAGGAGGGTAGGCAACTATGGTTTGTGAACAGGAATCAGACCAGTATTCCCACATTCTAGCAAAGGCAGGTTTTTATCTATATGACTAGAAGCAACCCTTTGTATAAATAATATAAATTTTTAACTAAAGGGTAGTTTAATAGTGATTACAATTAATTAATCAGATTAATCAGAAGAAGGTCCAGAGTTACACCTCAAATACTTGGATACTGTAAGGCTCTAGTATCAGTATAAAATAATGTATTAAACCTTTTTTTTTATATATATATTATTGGCATTTGGTCTGGATTAGTGGTGGCTAGATGATACTATTTATAACCAAGATTTTTTTACTTTGGTCAAACAGTACATAACATCTTAGCGTCTTACAGTACATAACATCTCAGCGTCTCACAGTACATAACATCTCAGCGTCTTATAGTACATTTAAATTCTCACTCGAGGAGCGGAAATATTTATCTTGTGCTAGGGAGTGATCAGTCCTGATAAATTATTCCTGGTTGTGTTGTGGGGTAGAACAAGGATACTAAGAAAATGTTCTAGGAAATGAAAGTCACGGTTACACAGTCGGCACAATGTTGTGTGTGTTATTCTCAGATCAAGATCTCTGATCTGTGAATCTGGGATCTGTTATAAACCCCCTCCCCTTTTCCACAATGAAAAGACCACTTTGGAACATTCAGGTGTCATGAGATAGAGGGCCTTATTCTGATTGACTCTCAAGGCTGTGAAATTCAAAGCCTTGCAAGTCCATCAGACGCCACCCTCTGCCTGCAGTGCCGGCCGCCCCCCCCCCCCCTTGCTTGCAGTACCCCTCCACATGGCTGCAAATGGCTGATTTACATAATCATCCATTCACAGGCAGGGAAGTCATTAGATGTTTGCTGACCATCGAATGATTTCTCCCATGCACGCAGTTCAGAGTGACCGCACAGAGCTGTGCTGCCCGGACCTGTGACCTCCTCCTCCCTGCACTATGATCCTCTTCCAGGTGCAGGGAGGAGGAGAGCCCGGTGTAGCAGCAGCGCCGGGTAAGGGAGGGAGGGGGGATCCGCCGAGACCCGCTGACTCACCGCAAAGGACAGATCTTAACGCAAGAGCTGTCCTTTGCCATAATTATCGCATATGTTACAGCATATGCGATAATTATGTATGTGGTAGCCAGCGGTAAGGGGGCGCGGATGTTAGAGCATCCCCCCCCTTTATCATCCTTCCATTTATCTCTTGTTAAAACTTAATACATCTGCCTCAATGTCAGAGATTCTCCACCATCACATCTTATTAGCTCCAGGGGTAAATTTCCGTTTCACACGGCCAGCGGCACAGTGGTATGTACATTGGAGGACAGAAATACCCATTATCAGTCGCCATGTGCCATTCTGACAACATATATATCATCAGTTCCATCCCTCCTGGGGAAGTATAGAAAAGAAGACTTGAATGTATGCATTTCTCCTATTACAAAGTCTGATAGTTTATGTGACCGATCGGTTTGTATTGTGTATATAATATATCTTTGTTATGCCTATTTACAAAGTGATGCAAGTGATGTATTGTGTTTTTGTATATAAATTTGTTACAAGAGAACACTCCTGCTTGGGGCAAAGATCAACACACCTAGGAGATATTACTAGTGGACTGTACACACGGTGCAATTTAAACCACACCTCATTTTGTCTACACTACATGTCAATACATGTCCGTCATACCTCTTTCACACTGAACATCAAATTACCAGGAGAAGCAGTTCTACCCGGTTATTTGTTCAGTGTGAAAGGGTCAACCTGGGTCTTAAATCCTGGGTCGCCATCCTGATCTTTATCAGGGTCAGTGACCCGGGAATTGTGACCCAGATTTACCCTTTCACACTACAGAAATACCCGTGTAATTCAGCAAATTACCGGGTTAACATTTTTAACCCAGTAATTTGCTGCTCAGCATGAAAGGGGTCAGAACGCACCTGGCAAAATGACTCGGCACTCAAAATGGCGGGCCACATGTCTGAAAGTGGTATAACAGGGTTTATGCCATGGGTCTTCAAACTGTGGCCCTCCAGATGTTGTGAAACTACATGTTCCAGCATGCATTGCCACATTTTTTCCTATAAGAGCATGCCAAAACTGTCAGGGCATGCTGGGACATGTAGTTCCACAACATCTGGTGGGCCACAGTTTGAAGACCCATGGTTTATGCGATCTGGTTCAAAATGACCTAAATGCGCATATTATTTAGCCTTACGATTGACTACGCAGGACCACGCATCGCAAAGGCAATTTGAACTAGATGCGATGCGATTTGCACCATAAGGCATAGGAACCATAACCGTGTCCTTCCCAGAATATTTTTCCGGTGGCATTAGGCAATTGGTTAAAATATAATCTGACTGGACAGTTAAACTTTTTAAATACTCATGCAATTAGTGCCCTGGCTGGACAGAGAGGTGTTTCTAGCAATGAACGCATCTGCATTCACAATTTAGCTTCCCTGCAATGCTCTTTTGGTCCAGACCACAAATTGCCTCTTAAATATGGTGGAGGCATCTCTGGTAAGGTGCCCATACACTGAGCCGATGTGGACGAATCGGGACGTCAAATTGGCCCAAATCGGTCAGTTCGTTGTACCCTCAGGTCCGATGCATGTTCCTGTGCGCATCGGACCTGAGTCGGTGGTCGGACTTACTGGTCGTCCGACCTGGGACCTCCCTCCCATTGGAGAGCAGGGACGTATGCAATCCATCACAGCAAATTGTGATGTAACGCATGCGTCCTTCCCGGGTGGCTCGCGGGATATCGGGTGGCTGTACACTGCTGCGAGCAGTGTATGGGAACCTTTACTGTACCCATAACAGTAGCCTAAATGCAGCACAACACTGATTTTGTCCATCAGCCACCTGGAGCAGGGTCAGGCATTTAACCACTTTCACATCGCAAACACGGGTTTTACAACCGGGGTCAGACCCTTTTAATTGCACTTTTGACCCATGTTATTGCCGTATTGGCACCTTTTCAGTCATCCCAGGTCAGCCATTAAAACACCATGGATGTCATTTTAAATGGACTATTTTTTGGCTCAGAAAAATGACAAGTCAGAAGGGGACAAAAAGAGAGGGTAGTGCCAGCTCACAGCAGTGCAGCAATCATGGCCGACAGAGCACAAGGCTGAAGCCCCGACTTCATGCTTGCTTCTACTTCAGCCAGTGAGAGCTATTTGAGGAGGAGGTTGCACTATTTGGCAGATAGGGCTTTTACCCGACAACAGTGTCAGTGCAGGAGGGGTTCTCTGTTCCTGGCAGCCCCACTTTTATTTTTGTTGTGATCATGGATTTTTAGGTAGTTTTTATTTAGCGCTTGCTGCTGAGTTCTGTGAAAGCCAGAGGACTCCAGCAATTCGGCAACATTTCTGTAATCAACAAAATCTTTGACAGTTCCTGTCAGCTGCCTGGCAATCTCTGCCTCACCCCTTATTCTCAGCAACTCCTTCACCTCTTCAGGACTCCAATTTGCCATGGCTGTGTGTGCAGTAAGTAAGCAAAATCCTCTCTGTACTCTCCTCTGCACTCTGCTGTCCAGGCACAAGCTGCTGATGTCATCAGACACACAGTGAGCAGCCAATAAGCAGTTTACAATGAACCATGGGTTGAATAACCTGGGTTGGACCATTTAAGGGCCATTTATCCCGGATCCAACCAGTGTATAACACTGCTTATATCCCTGGTTGAAATGCCAGGTTGCTCAACCCGGGATATTTAAAAGTGGTGCATTTAGACTCCACCTCAACCCGGCAATAGCCAGGGTTATTTTGGCGATGTGAAAGGGGTAATAAGAAGCCTGGTGAAACAGATCCTGGAGAGAACACTTCTATAAAATACATTTTATCCTAAAGATGCATTATGATCATACTTATACTTCATAGAATCGTATGGAGGATTTGTATGTATTGTGTCACAAAAAAAATTACATAGTAAAAGGTACAAGCACGAAAACTATTTACTAAGCCTGGAAAAATGCAGACATCTATCATATACACACTGCAGATATACAATAGCGGTTGTAACCCAAAAAACAGCAATTTACAACCAGTGGTTATATATATATATATACATACACGGTATCGCCCGGCACTCCACAGAACATAGCCTGTATTAATTACCCGGTGCCTTCCTCTCTGGACCCATTGGACCCGGCATATAGAAGATAACGATCAGGCGGCACTCTCGGAGTTTGGTGAAAAAACAAGTGAGGTTTATTACTCCAACATGTTTCGGGAACCTGAGGACGGGCAATAGCCCGAAACATGTTGGAGTAATAAACCTCACTTGTTTTTTCACCAAACTCCGAGAGTGCCGCCTGATCGTTATCTTCTATATATATATATATATATATATATATATATATATATATATATATATATATATATATATATATATATATATATATATATATATATATATATAAAGCATTGCATGGAACAGTCATGTGCTATAACTAGCTGAGTGCAGGTCATGTACAAAATCCCGACAAGGACAACATCCCGACATTTAAAATACCGACAAGGACAAAACACCAACATATATAATGTACAGGTGAAACTGTCAACATGACTTTAGGTCGACAGGTCGACATGGGTTTTTTCACCGTTTTTTTGACCCGACATGTGTTGACAGGCGGTATTTCATGCCCTACCATCCACAAGGGCGTGGTGGGAGAATTAAATAGTGTGCCGAGTGCAGCGAGGCACCATGCCCGAAGCATTGTGAGCGATGCGAGGGGCTGCGGTTCACCTCCAACTGTGTCGACATTCGGGTAAAAAAAAAAAAAACAGTGAAAAAACCCATGTCGACCTCGCGACCTGTTGACCCAAAGTCATGTTGACAGTTTCACCTGCACATTCGATATGTCGGTATTTTGAACATGTCGGGATTTAAAATGTCGGGATTTTGACCATGTCGGTATTATGACCCATTCAGGATTTTGACCCTGTCGGGATTTTCACCATCGGGATTTCATACCGAATCCGTAAAAGCCAACCAGTTCCGTTTCATACTATGATTTAGGAATTTCATGACCAATGCCGCTCTAACGTCAATAGGGATTATACAAAGTTTAATGTATAGCAGCGTTTTTTATTTTAAATTAAAAAAGGAAACATTTTCTTCAGATACATAAATAGATTTCCTTGGTCTCCTACCTTCCATACCAAACACTGTATAAATGTATACACTGGTAGAAGCGCTGCAAAGATAAGCAGACAACACATGTAGTCACTATAACAGATGGAAGCTGCCACTTTACAAACTTGTGGGTCGCACGGTAAACCCCCTTATTTTTAGGTAACCATGAACGGCATTTTGTCGGAGTTTGGTATGTTGCAATTACGTTAATATCTATATGGCTACTTGGATAGCCATTAGCGCACTAATACAATATTAAAAGTTGAATCAATCGGCTGAGTTGTTAAAAGTGATTTGTGAAAGTGCCAAGTTCCTCTTTAGCTTGAGTATTAAGCCAAAGACCCCTTCCCCGCAGGTAGGTAATGGGGTGCATGTGCATTAGGAATGTCTTTATTGTGAAGGTGAATTCCATCACGTACTGGCCCGGGAGACTATAAAGTATAACACGAAGAAGAGTCCCACAAGTCCAGCTGAAACGTAGCACAAGAGCTTGCGATTATCTCGCCCTGAACGAGCCATTCCTGTGAATCGCTTCACACTGCCGCTCAGCAGACCAGTGACACTCATGAAGTCAGAGTCCTATGGAGAAGAGGGAACACATACAGATGTCATATAAGATCACTTTAGGTTACTCAAATGTGAAGACATTTAATTCAAAAATATTTACTAATCAAAGTGGTGCACTGTATGAATAACTCATAATAAATGAGGGGGATAAAGCTATCAAGAGTAGTGAAAAAAAAGTTTAGAAAGTGGTGGTATATGGCCG
The DNA here is from genome assembly GCF_055691185.1 of Crinia signifera. Taxonomy (NCBI): domain Eukaryota; kingdom Metazoa; phylum Chordata; class Amphibia; order Anura; family Myobatrachidae; genus Crinia; species Crinia signifera. Next base: position 89,838,811 of record NC_139227.1, on the reverse strand, counting down.
TAGTGTTGGGATTATTAGTCATTTTTATGGCTAGTTTTGCCTTTAACGTATATAAGGGGATTTTTGTAAGACCTTACCATTCGAACCCCTTTCTCCATCCTGGTGACACAGCTCAACCATGGGATGTAGGAGGGTCCAAAGGAGCCAAGCACCTATGCTAAAGCTTTGCGAGGCAGGCTACTCCCTTCTGCATCCCAGCATTCCTCAGTTCAACTTCCAGAGCACACTAGGATACATTAGCTCAGTACAACGCCTGAACATATTAATATGCACAATCAAGTAATTCTAACCATCATAACATGACCAACATGAAACGGCATTACTTACTGAGCGTAAGGGAGGGATCGCTGTGTCACCAGGATGGAATCAGAGAAAGGGATTTGAACGGTAAGTTCTTACTAAAAAAAACCTTTTCTCTTTCACTCATCCTGGCGACACAGCTCAACCATGGGACGTTCAAGAGCCGGTCCTTTTGGAGGGTACGCTCAGGTCTGCAGTTCTCATCACTGCTCGCCCAAATGAAGTGTCCTGACGCGAACTCACGGAACCTGTCAAATTTGGTGAATGTGTGAACAGAGGACCAAGTGGCAGCCCTGCATACTTGCTCTGCCGTAGCCCCGTGGCGCAACCGACCTGGTGGTATGAGCATTAATTCTGGAGGGCACTGGTCTGCCAGCTTTGGTGTAAGCAAAAAGCAAGTCAGTTTTATGTAGCGCCTTCACTTTGACCACATGAATGCGCAAAGCGCAAACAACATCCAAATTCTTTACTCTGTCCCTATTTCTGACCTCCTCAGGAGGACTGAACACCGGAAGAACAATCTCTTGGTTTAAGAGAGGAAACAACCTTAGGTAAAACCTTAGGAACTGTTCTCAGCACAGCCCTATCATCACAGAATATCAAAAATGAAGACCTACAAGATAGGGCCCCTAACTCAGAAACACGCCTTGCAGAGGCGATTGCCAACTAAAAAGTAAATTTCCAAGTAACAAATTTCAGGTCAGCCGACCTCAACGGTTCAAATGGAGGTTTCTGATAAACCGATAACACCAGGGACAAAATATCAATGCACCACTGGTTGTTTATAAGGAGGCTTCAGCCGAGTACCCCTTGGAGAAAGGTCTGTACCTCCGGTAACAAGGCCACTTTCTTTTGGAAGAAGATAGACAAGGCCGACAATTGTACCTTCAGAGATTGAAGACTTAAGCCTGAAGAGAATCCATCCTGTAAAAATTCTAGAAGTCTAGAAACTTTAAATCTAGACGTGTGAACTTTCTGTCTTGCACACCATCTAATGTACGTTTTCCAAACCCTATAATCGTTTGCTGCAGAAACCGGTTTCCTTGCATTAATCATGGTACGGATAACCGCATCTGAGAAACCCTTCTTCTTTAAGGATAGAGTTTTCAAGAGCCAGGCCGTCAAATTGAGCCGAGCTAGGTCCTGATGAAAGAAGGGCCCTTGTCTGAAAAGGTCTGGCTGAAGAGGAAGACGCCACAACGCCGTCGACAACCTCAGAGTGTTAGAATACCAAGATCTCATGTGGCCAATCCGGAGCTATCAGGATGATGCATACTCCTTGAAACATATGCCATCTTGAAATTCCAGGGCACTGTCATGGCATCCACCACCCAAGACAACGGATCCCTGGTCCTCCCACAGAACCTGGATACTTGACAATTGAGCCGGGACGCCATCAAGTCCACTTCTGGAAGTCCCCAAAGAGCAACAATTTCCTGAAACACCTGTGGATGTAACACCTATTCTCCTTCCAAAAGCTCCTCTCTGCTGAGGAAATCCGCTTACACATTCCCGGAATGAAAACAGAAGATAAGGCCGGAACATTGGCCTCTGCCCACTAGAAGATCCGATACACTTCTTTAATCGCCATCTTGCTGCGAGTGCCCCCTTGGTGATTCAGATACGTCACAGCCGTGGCATTGTCTGATTGGATCCGGATGGGAGATGCCCTCAGAATCTTTGCCGCCTGCAACAGCATCTTCCAGACTGCCCACAGTTCCAGTACATTGATCGGCAATGACAATTCTTCCCTGTACCATAGGCCCTGCAACCTCAACTCTAGGGCCACTGCTCCCCAGCCCGAGACTGGCGTCGGTGGTGACCACCAGCCAATCCCATGACTGAAGAGAATGACCCAATTGGAGAGACTCCACATCTGTCCACCAGAGTAAGGCAGTCCGCGTTTCTGGTGTCAAGATAACCTTCTCTGTTTTCATGGTCTTGGGATTCCCAGACCAACACGCAAAAATTTTCCATTGAAACGGCTGTGAATGGAATCTGGCATACAGAAGTCTCGAAAGTCGCCACCATCTTGCCCAGTAGTTTCAGGCAATGCCATACTCACAGACCGGGTGACTGCAGAATGATCCAGACTAACTGACAAATGTCCCTGGCCTTTAATTCCAGGAGAAATACACAATGAAGATGTGTATCCAGTATGACTCCCAAACACTGAAGTCTCTGAGTGGGACACAGCTGGGACTTCCGTAGATTTACAATCCACCCATCGCTCTGCCGCGCTTCTGTCAGCCCCTGCTGCGCTGTCAGTGTGAGGAAAATTCCCCTGGAAGCCTCACACTGTGCCTGCACTAACTAAGATGTAAAATTAATAAAGAAACAAAAAGGTACTTGTGTACTATCACGGCGCCCATCGCATCGCAGACCATATCGCATGCAATGCGATATCGGGCGATGTTCTACAATGTCATACAATTTTAAAATTGTATGGCATTGTATATGGCATACAATGCCATACAATGCGATGGGATGCGATTATAACTTGTATAAGCACCCTAATGGGTGCTTACAATGTTAAATGCACCCCCACGCCACCCCCCAAGTATAAACGTGAACCCGAAGTGTGGCGAGCGCAGCGAGCTCGCAAGAGGCGGCGGTACGCGTCCTACGACCTTTTCATACCCCCACTATCCACGTCGGCGTGGAGTTGATTTTATAAAGTGTGGCGAGCGCAGCGAGCCCGAAGCCCGAGCGTCCCCTCGCGGGCTTCACAGGTATCCACGTCCCCTCGCTGCGCTCGCCACACTTTATAAAATCAACTCCACGCCGACGTGGATAGTGGGGGTATGAAAAGGTCGTAGGACGCGTACCGCCACCCCTCGCTGCGCTCGCCACGCTTCGGGTTCACGTTTATACTTGGGGGGTGGCGTGGGGGTGCATTTAACCATTGTAAGCACCCATTAGGGTGCTTATACAATTTAATATCGTATTTGGGTCAAAATCGCATCGAATGCCATCGGGTGTATGGCATGCGATGCGATAAAAAAATCGGGCGACTAATTATCGTGGGCGCCGTGCTAGTACACAAGTACCAAAACAAAACACCCTAGCTGCTCTATCGCATGGCTGCAGCAGCAGCCCTTCAGCATAGTACCCACTCCGGTGGGCACCTAAAACGAACTGAGGAACGCAGGTATGCAGAAGGGAGGAGCCTGCCTCGCAAAGCTTTAGCATAGGTGCCTGGCTCATTTGGACCCTCCTACATCCCATGGTTGAGCTGTGTCACCAGGATGGATGAAAGAGAAAGTGATATTAATCAACTATTTGTGTGGATTAACTGTATAGATAGGAAGCTATAGTGTGTGGCATTCAGTAATAGGTATAACTTGAGGTGCCCATACACGTACCGATAACTGCAGCCGTGCGATGCGATGGGATGCGCGCTCCCGCAGGCATCCCATTGCACAGTACAAAAAGTATGTGCTGCACACACATACTGTACTGTGTTTTGATCGCATCACACGTACTTCCCATGCACAACGCATGCAATAAGATGCAATGCTATTTTAGCACAAAACGTACCATATAATCGGTACGTGTATGGGCACCTTTAGACCTTCAGGCTGCCTGAATTTGTTAAATTTGTTATTTTTTTCTGTTACAATATCAGGGGAAGGTGTAACTTATACCCCTTTTAAACCAAAATCCCTGATCCTACCACACATTTTCAATGAAAAGGTAGGTCAACAGGTTAGGCGCAAATAGTCCGGAGTGGATATGTGAATAATCTGGACCCACAATGGGGAGTATTTTTTACCAGAACAAAGATTTATTTCACATACAAATAACATTTAAAAGTGCAAATGCAAATGGATACAAAAAGTGCAAGTGCAGCAGCAGTACAATTTTTCAATTTCAAAGTGACAATGCATTCATTTTTCCAAAAGTGCATGTACAATGAATAAGACGGGGCAATCTGATACTTTTATCTCACCATTCCAAGGAGGTGCGGTGGGCTGGGTGCTAAAGATGGTGGGTCCCGGGTAGCAGGAATGATAGCACCACCGCACAGGCTTTGGATGGGGATTCAGTGATGTTTTTGCAGAGTCCTCCCGTCAGAGTGTTGGCATCCTCATAACATGTTTCGGAAGCTAATTCCTTCCTTCTTCCTTCCACATCTGAAGAAGGAACTAGCTTCCGAAACATGTTATGAGGATGCCAACACTCTGAATCCCCATCTGCAAAAACATCACTGAATCCCCATCCAAAGCCTGTGCGGTGGTGCTATCATTCCTGCTACCCGGGACCCACCATCTTTAGCACCCAGCCCACCGCACCTCCTTGGAATGGTGAGATAAAAGTATCAGATTGCCCCGTCTTATTCATTGTACATGCACTTTTGGAAAAATGAATGCATTGTCACTTTGAAATTGAGAAATTGTACTGCTGCTGCACTTGCACTTTTTGTATCCATTTGCACTTTTAAATGTTATTTGTATGTGAAATAAATCTGTGTTCTGGTAAAAAATACTCCACATTGTGGGTCCAGATTATTCACATATCCACTCCGGACTATTTGCGCCTAACCTGTTGACCTACCTTTTCATTGAACCTGTCTATCCAAGAGTTGGTGTCACTCTTTTTTTGGCAACAGAGGGCTGCAGATAATTCCGCAGTTAAAATAGTGCGCACGGATACCCCCCTACCTTTCTATATCCTACCACACATTTGGAACACGGTTCCAAGCCAGGTTGGATCCGGGATTTTGGACCGTTTACACTGCATTGCCCAACCACATTGTAAACGGGGGCTGGGCTTGGAGGTGACATGGTCTCCAAGCACCGGGACCACAGATCGCCGTGGCCCGGACTGCCGTGCCGGGGGGCAAGCCCAGCACCAGAGGCCCAACCTCCACGTTGACCGCAGGATGCTGCGGTCCAGAGGTTGAGCTTCCCCCATTGCTGTAAACGATGACCCGGCATACCCATTTACACTGCCCTCTACCCAGGTCAGGACCTGGGTAGAAGTCCAGTGTAAAGGAACACGAGTTAACCCCTTTTACGCTGCCGCTGACCCGGGATCACAAGGGAAAAAGCCGGGTTAAAAGGGGTATTAGACAGGGAGCACCATCCCCAATATACTATTAAGAGGGAATTACCACAGAAATAAACAATATTAAATTCTAGTAACAGGGATAGTGCGGATCATCCAATCTCCATAAACCATTAATTTAATTTACAATTAATGCAGAGTTGGCCTTATGCTTTGGCTGACCACTCCACATAACAATAACCACCCAGTAACAGCGACCACGTGCAGCATCTTACCATTCCATCCAAGTACTTGTTATGGTCATCAGTTTCCCTGTCAATGTCCAGCGCAAGCTGCAAAGAGATAGACAAGTTATTAGTGTGAGGTTGGCGCTGACTTCCCTTGCGTTAAATACCAGAGGTGCACTTATCCTCTTAGCTCCTGAGGCTGCAAAGGAAAATCCATCTAAATTAGCATTCTGGTAATTAGGGTGCAAGGAAAATCATTAGGTTCTGTATTTCCCATGGAATCAATGGGATACTATGTGTTATAACAGTGGTTCTCAACAATGCACGGTTTCCAGGTCTCCACACAGAATCCCAGGTGAAATAATTAGCTTTACCTGTGATCTTTTAAAATGTGTCAGTGAATAAGGGTGACCTGGAAAACGTGCAGTTTGGGGGTCCTGAGGACTGAGGTTGAGAACCACTGTTATAGGTTTCTATCATACAGGGGAAAGGCTAAATAATGAAATACCTCCAGGCATTACATACAAAGCTTCGCCTGCATGATTAAACTTGGGACTAATTGGATATGCCGGATTGCGGTCTGTGCCTTTGGCCTGCCCAGGTTTGTATACCATGTAATGGGCGCACTTACTGATTTCAGTCGTGTCACTTTGGAGGATAGATTTTCTGCAAGACGCTTGTTTTCAGCATCAATCATCTCATCCACTGCGCCTGAGTTTGAACCTGTAAAGACAAGAGAAATGTTTATTAGAAACCTTACAGAAAAAAAAACAAAAACCTGACATTACTTATGCATATAGCAGAGGTGAAACATACATGGAGTCTCTTGGTTTATTACAACTGAACCTGCTGACACTATTCAAGAACAAAGAGACGTCTAATGACAGTTTCCTGGGGTCAGTAAGATTGCAGACATGAGGTCATGATGTAGACACCACCATAACGCTGACAGGTACAAAAGTCACCAACCACAATGACTCATTAAACATTCAGACCCAGACAAAATGTCAACAATTTCAGCCATAAGCTAAACATTTTTACCGTGTCAACACTATGAGAGTAGATTTAGTGTTGACATGTAATTGTCAAACATAATGACTAGATTCCTATTTGGGAATCGGGACATCTGTCAGAATGAACTTAGGTCTACAGTCATTAGGTCGACCCCACTAGGTCGACTGGCAGGAAGGTCGACCTGACTTAAGGTCGACATGGGCCAAGGTCGACATGACTTAAGGTCGAATTTGCATAAATGTCGACATGAGGAAGGTCGACTGGTCATAAGGTCGACATGGGTTTTTCACTGTTTTTTTATCCGAATGTCGACACAGTCGACATGGACACAGTTGGCAATGTAGGAGAGGCGCACTGTATAAATCAGAGACTATACTAAACACTGGACAGTAAACACCTAATATTAGATGAAATATAAGGTACTGTAGTAGTAGACTGTAGCTGCAATTGTAGCTAGACAATCTGTGACGCTACAGCTGTTGTGGTACTACAAGTCACAGCATGCCCTGCAGTTACACCACAGTTAGACACAGCTTCTATCGCTACCAAAGCCATAAACGAGAGACTGCAGACAGCACCGGCTGGACCCACAGTTCCAGTGACAGGAGTTGCCCTATTAGATGTCAATGTCCTACAGGAACCGCACACACTCTGGACTACCCTGAGATCACCCGTGGGCATAACAACAACATTGTACAGATACCTCTCCCCCACTCCGCCATCTTCCGTCCCTTCCTCTCTCTGACGTGGCAGGATCTGCAGCGTCAGGGATCCGCCCCCTTCGAGCTACGTCACCTGACAGCTCAACTACTCGTGGTTGACGTAATCAGATGGGCGGGGCCATGTTGTCGAGATGCAAAAGCCACGCCCACATGGGACGCGTTTAGTAGCTAGTAGGTGGTACTAGTGTTGACATGGTTACATGGAAAGTGATGCTCCTCTAGCTGCTGATTGAGGCCCCCTGCTTGTAACTTGAGCACTGCAGGGCTGAGGAGTGGGGTTGCTTTTTTATTCCATTCAAGTTGTTAGTATTTGGATAGCTGACAGACAATGGGCCTGATTCTAGTTGAATCGGTACCCGGCGTGTTTGCACGGGTGACCGATGTTGAAGCCCTGCGCATGTGCATTTTCGCTAATGTGCATGTGCAGGGCTTCTATACGGGCGCCATTGCTACCCGTCCAGTTCTCGGACCAGGATGCCGCAAGTCTAAGTCAGCCAAGACTGACTTAGATTTGCAAGCACTGTAGAAATTTCGGGCCCGCACACTAACCTGCAAATCGATATTTATGCAAACATCCATTCGCAGTAGATATTTGCAAGATGAGAAGGGGTGGGCATTCATATACCCAGCAGGCAGCGTTAGAATGCACGGTAAGCGCAGAACTACCGCTGCTTAGCGAGCCAACCAGTATGACCCCCAATGCCAAAATTGACAGTCAATAGGTCCTCATTCCTCACCTGGGCCCTTATTCTGATCGGTGCGGATATATCCGCGTGCGTTCGGACCGCCGATGTTTTGTGTCTGCGCATGTGCAGAGGCGTCTCTGCGCATGTGCGAGCGGGGAGTACGGCCAAATCCCGCATGATATGTGAACACTCCGAACAGGGGGTGGAGAGGGGCGTGAAGGGCTATTTGGGCTCATTACCATATGCATACGCCCGTTTCATGGGAGTTCCCATGAAAACGCTGGGCGTACGTATGGTAATGCGGCCGTGACGCACGTGTAGGGGGCGGACATATGACATCGCCGGATGTCAGCTGCCCGCCCAGATCTCTGCTTTTGCACGGAAAAATGTCCGTGTGGTCTGAGGTTGCGGGAGCTGGTGGAGCACTCGGTCCTGCATTCGATTGTCTGCGACCATCGAATGATGGGGGAGGTTCCCTGAGATGGAGGAGGCGTATTCCGTGAAAAATACACGTGCGGTCCGTTCGGCCAGCTTCTTACCGCGTACGGACGGAGTTGGCGATCCGTATGGAAGGCGGGGTTTCGCACGCACGGTCCTGGCTGCATAATCGGATCCGGCCGCACTGATCAGAATAAGGGCCCTGATGTTTAGCCATGCCCATCGTTTCATGGGCATTCCCATGCAAATGCGGGCAGAACGCAGTGTGTCACGTGTCGTCAGCCGCCCACCCTGTCTTCGTCCCGGAGCCTGCAAATATGTCAGTCTCCGCTGACTTTTATTTGCGAGCCCAGGAGAAATCATTCGATGTATGGCGACCTTTGAATGATTTCTCCTGCTGCGGGCACATGCGAGGGGATGGGTTTTCATAACACATCCCTTCGTATGGTTGCGAGGAGAAATGGCGGCGGGGGTATTCGGCGGGGCGGCGTCACAAGGTCTCTGTAAGCTGCAAGCTTCGCAGCTTACCGAGCCAATTAGAATCAGGCCCCCTGTGCATTATCCAAACATTTGAACTGACCAAAGAGCCCCTTTCTGAGCCATATGTTTTACTATGTCATGTCCAAACTATGGCCCTTCAGCTGTTGTGAAACTACAAGTCCCATCATGCCTTGCCACAGCTTTGCTGAAGTGCCAGTTTGCCATGCCTGCTCTAGCACATACCCTCCAACATTTTAGCGATGGAAATCGGTACAGGGGGCGTGGTCACATATATAGGGGCGTGTCCATGTGTAGAGGGGGTGTGGCAAAACCTCATATATCCGTGGCCACGCCCCGACCTGAGGATGAACAACATTAATTTTAAAATTGTACTGCACCCCGATCCAAGTCCAGCGGCCGTGATGCCAGTCAGATCACCGGTGGCGGGTGCGCAGGAAGCATGCTGGACGGGTGCGCAGGCAGCGTGCGGGACAGTCAGGTACCCAGGAAGCGTGCTGAGTGCTGACGTCAGACGGCGCTTCAGCGCTGGCTGCCGTGATGCCGCACAAGCCACACTGGGACACAATTATCCTCCTTACTGGGTCTGCGTATATGCGTCCAGCCGTCCACGATCCATCACAGCCTGCAGCCATCGCCTGCGGGCTCAGAGGAGCGGCTACCGACAAAGAAAATCGGTACATCAGTACATTTGATTTTTAGCCGGTACAGTCCTTTAAAAAGCGGTACTGTACCGGCTAAAGCGGTACAGTTGGAGGGTATGCTAGCAGCGGTTCTCAAACTGTGGGTCCTGACCCCAAATTGGGTCCCAACCTTCTCAGCATGGGGTCGCAACTCCATGCTGCTGACCATCAGGCTGATCTGATGACTTTTCTAATCTCAGTCAGTGATTCAAAGAGTCTGAAAAATCTGTTGAATTATCTGTTATTTCAGACTCCGCCAATCATTTTGTGCCTCCACAATGCTGCGATGTATGTGCTGTCTGCTGACTACACATGTGATGTGATGGGTTATGGTATATCAGACTCCTCCCATCACTCTGTGCCTCCACAATGCTGCCATGCATGTGCTGTCCGCTGACTACACATGTGATGTGATGGGTTATGGTATATTAGACTCCTCCCATCATTTTGTGCCTCCACAATGTTGCCATGCATGTGCTGTCTGCTGCCTACATAAACTGTATGATGTGACAGTGGCAGAACTCCAGGAGATAAACGGAGTCTCAAGCTGCCGGGCGCTAAGCCCTGAAGGGGCGCTTCGCTCTTTCACAATTCCTGCTGGCTCAGGGAGCAAGTATCCCCCTCACCCACCACGGATCACTAAGCATATATATATATATACTGTATATATATATATACCAAGAAATAACAGGCGTCACTGCGGGTCTTATATATCAAAAAAACGTGAGTTTACTTGTGTTGAACTTGTGTTGAACAGTCTACGCCGTTTCGGGCATCCGCCCTTCGTAAACTTGTGTTAGACCCGCTGTGACACCTGTTATTTCTTGGTATTTATTGGTGGAATTTTTTTCACTAAGGAGGGCACCCGGGCAAGCTGGATACAGAGAGCGAGGAGTGCCGGACATACAGTAGATATATATGTATATATATATGTATATATATATATATATATATATACAGATGGAGCAGGCTCCATCTTTACAGGGGCTGGCGATTCTATCGCCATCCACCACCAGCGACCGGCTCTCGCCAGAAGCGGCGCACCCCCCCCCCCCCAGTCCCCATCGCCGCCCCCCCCCCAGTCCCCCTCGCCCCCCCCCCCATCCCTGATGAGGATGCCGTCGCGGCGCTGTCCTGAAACTGGGACGTGCGTACGTGTGAGACGCACGCGCTTCCCAGTGTCAGATGGAGCGCCTCTGCGACGGTCATCGCCAGTGCAGGCATGCTGGCAATCCCCGGCCATGGATCAGAGATGCTCCATCTGTATATGCCCGAGTTGGAGGTCGGACGTGCAGACAGGTCTGACCTCTGACTCTGATCCGCAAGGCCTGTGCCTCATACTAATGCCACCTTTGTAATAGTAAATTACAATGCATACTACTTCCATCATTGTCATAGCAAAAATACATTTTAATATGAATAATAAACAGAAAATGGATAATGTGGCAGTATCTTCCTCCCAGCGAGATGCCTCAGACCCACTCCCGAGCCGTAAGTGATGGTCTTTACTGTGACTTCAAGGTTTCTGTGAGGAGAAAACACGTTAGCATGCATGGTTAGTCTGCCCACAGTGGGCACATATTGGGGGGTACTCAATCCTGGGTTCCGACAGTCGGATACCTGTCCCGTTTTCGCCCGGCTCGACCGTTTCTTGACAGGTGGAATGCAATGTTCCACAGCCATGGATTGTCGAGATATGGCCGTGAATTTGACAATACAGGCCACTTCCATCAAAACAGATCCGACTGGTTTGAAAGTCCTATCTGTTTTGTCAAGATCCACCTTCAATGCTGTCGGAAACGGCACCCGTGATTGAATTACCCCCATTGTCTCTTTTCTTTGTTTATTCCCACCTTGCCATTTCTCTCTAGTTCTTCCAATTCACTCTCCCATCCCAGTAGTTGTACAAAGCGTTTCACTCCACTGGTGACCTCTCCTAGTTCCAGCACATTGAGCCCGTCTGAGTTGTTCAGAAATGGTCCTACAGGGTCCCGATTGATAAGGACACGTGGGGTGGAGCGACTAATTGTATATACCAAACTAGCAAATGGTTCCACCTGAAAAGACAGACAGACAGATCCATTAGAGCACACAATGAAGGCTTTTAGCTCTCTGCGTATTATATAAAACATCCATCAAACTGCCAACACTTCTCAGGCCAGTCCTACCTACAAAAGGTATTTTCTGATTTTTTTTTTTTAAATTGTTACAGTTTTTGTGAAAAATCCTGCAAAAACATCTCCATATGTATGAACAGGGCACATTTTTCTTTGACAGAGCAGTTCCCATAGGTTTCCATGGGAACTAATATCTGGCCAACTGTAACAAACTTGCACTGTAATAATAATGATATTGATATAGCACTTTTCTCGCAATAGGACCCAAAGTGCTTCACCATTGTCTTTACAGCTCAAAATATAAAACAAGCTTAACAGTAGATGTCAGAGAAATGCTTGAGTAAATAAGTACGTCTTTAGTCTATTTTTAAATGATTCTACAGTGGGGGCTTCTCACACTGTGCGAGGAATTGAGTTCCATAAAGTTGGAGCAACAAAGTTGAAATCTCGACCCCCAGATGAATTCTAGGAGATTCTGGGTACTGTTAGTAGTCCTTCTTCAGCGGATCGTAGTAATCGAGTAGGACAGTAAGGAATCAGCAGCTGCTGCAGGTACCTTGGGCCCTGGTCATGTAGGGCCTCGAAAGTAAGTAAGCCAATATTAAAATGATTTGCCATTTTACAGGTAGCCAGTGAAGGCAGTAGAGAATGGGAGTTATGTGGCAGGAGTGGGGCTGGTTAGTTAATAGTCTGGCGGAAGCATTTTGTACCAGCTGCAAGCCGTGCAATTCTTTTGCTGGGAGACCCAGGTAGAGAGCATTGCAGTAGTCTAGGCGTGATGATATTAATGCATGTATGACTTTAGGCAGGTCTTCTGAGGGAATTAAGTGCTTGATTCTGGCTATGTTTCTCAGATGAAACAATGAGGATTTGATTGTGGCTGACACCTGATGTTTAAGTGTCAGGCCACTATCCAGGACAACACCCAGATTCCGCACATGATCAGAGTTTTTTAGTGCTGTGCCCCCCAGCGTGAGACCTGTTAGTTGGCTATGCTGCCATCTTGTCCTGTGATTTATCATCAGGACTTCTGTTTTATCAGGGTTCAGTCTCAGCCCACTGGCACTCATCCACTCCTGGAGCTCAGCTAGGCAGCCATTTAAGGTTGTTATTGTGTTATCGGTGCCTGGAGCAAAGGACAGGTACAGTTGTGTATCACCTGCATAGCAGTGGTAGACCAGGCCATGACGTCTGATTATGTCACCCAGTGGAAGCATGTATACTGCAAAAAGCATGGGAGATAGTATAGAGCCCTGTGGGACACCACAATACAACGGCACTGGTGGTGAAGAGTATACTCCACAGGAAACTCTCTGTAACATGCCAGTGAGAAATGATTTGAACCAGCTAAGGACTGTGCCACCCAGACCACAGAAATACTTCAGGTGCTCAATTAGAATCCCATGGTCAATGGTGTCAAATGCTGCAGAGAGGTCCAGAAGGATTAGGATTGAACAGTCTCCTTTATCCCTTGCATTTAGAAGATCATTGAGCACACATACCAGAGCTGTTTCTGTGCTATGTCTTCTCCTGAATCCTGACTGGAATGGATCATTAATGTCATGGGTTGACAGGTGGGTCTCTAGTTGAGTTGCAACCACTTTCTTAATAACCTTTCCTAGAAAAGGAAGATTTGATACTGGCCTGTATTTGGTCATGCAGTCAGGGTCTAAATTAGATTTTTTAAGAAGTGGTCTGACTATTGCTTCCTTTAGTGGTTTGGGAAAAACGCCTGTCTGCAAAGAGCATTGAACTATTTTTGCGAATGCAGGGCCGATTATTTCCATACACCCTAAAAGAAGCTTGGATGGGGCAGGGTCCAGATCACAGTAGGAGGGACGCAACCGCCGGGAAATTCCAGCAATGTATTGTACTGTACATCCACTTGGTCAAAGATGTCCCATGAAGGCAGGTGTCTTACACTGGCAGGCTTGGTATGTTGGTACTCCTTTGTGTTGGTGTCACCCTGGATGTCTGTTGCTTCTAATGGATACACCTCAGCATATGAACATAAATGGTGTGGATTATTAGTGTATATAGACTGTCAATAGGTCAACGCTAAAAGGTCCCAATAGGTGAACATAGACATTTTGGGGTGTCAATGTCAGCACCTGTCAACATGGACCCCTAGTTAGTGTAACGCTTTGCTCAGCACACTTTACCATTCTCAGTTGTAGTCCACATGGTAAAGTATGGAAAAAAGTCTAATAAATGAGGAATAAATGTAATTTCCATGATAACCCGGTTTGAACTTTAAATAAACTGTTTGCTGTTTGTAATGAGATGCCTGGCGCCCAAATCTTACTGCACTTCACTGGCATTTGCACCCACTACCACAAGGCTTCCGTAAGTAAGCTCCTGAGCATACAGGGCTCCCACTGGGGGTGCCGGGTGACTCACCGACAATCTTTTCTCCGACGTCGTAATCCCGATTATCGGGAGCCCGACAGTCGGAATACCAACTTGCACAGGCTATTTTCTCTCGTGGGGGGTCCATGACCCCCATAGAGGGAGAATAGAAAAGGTGGCGAGTGCAGTAAGCCTGCAAGGGACTTCAATGCGCTCACTCCCCTGTTGGGCTCCTGACAGTTGGGATTCCGATGTCGGGGAAACGACGGTCGGAATCCCAACTGTCGGTAAGTTATACCCCCCACTGGTACTTATGCCTAACCCACGACGAGTCAGAGCAGAGTAAGTGTAAAGTATATCAACTGTGACAATGCAGGGGTATTCTGCCATACCCAGTACCAGGCAGGTGTTACATGAACACTGATAGTAATGGCTATGAAACCAATTACATGGAATATGCACAGCTGGAGCAAATTAATCCCACTTGTATTAACAATCTATTAAAATGCAGACTGCCAGGGACAGTGTGAGGACTGGCGGTGGTCGTATTTAAATGCAATTGATAGATTTTAGTAATAAAATATCAAGCAGTGGAAAAACCTTAACTCACAAGCCTTAAAAGATCCCAAAGCTATACTGTACACAGATGGAAACCTACTATATCCATAGTCACTAGTTCTATCACTTAAATAATAGATGCCTATATCATAGGCATTTCTTTTCTGCTGTGACTCTCAGGTGATATCTGCATGTTCCCCATCTGTCTGTCTGACCTCTAGCGAGGTGCCCATCACTATCAGCAGATCTGCCCTGGGGAAATCCGTCAGGTGCAGGAGGAAGCGAGGTGGTAGTTGTTCTCCAAAGAATACAATGTCCGGTTTGATGAGGCCGCCACACGATGAACAGCGAGGGACTCGGGACTCCAACACAGCCTCCTGGAAAAATGACAGAAAACAGTGGAACCAAGATCAGGACTTTGCATGGTAATCCTTCCAAACAGATGATTACTGTACTTCTCCCATTACACATCTAACTGTACCCGCATCATTGGTCACTTCCAACACAGGGTAAAGGGGCCTACACATGGGGAGATGTTGCTGAGCGATCTGAGAAATTTAAAATCGCTCAGGATCGCTCAGCACAGAGCAGAGTGTGCTGAGCGATCTCTCAGGGCCGGTGAGAACACTAGCCCTGATCGGAGATTAACTAGATTTATCCAGCATGCTGGATCTCCAAATATCAGCTGCCCGCCTACTTCCCCCTGAACATGCAGGCATATGTAATGTTGCTCAGAGCAACATTATATATGCGTGTACCTTCCACATCTTTCCATGGTCGCCGACCATGGAAAGATGTGGGAGGTTCCCCCTGGCCTGCAAATGGATGTTACTGTGTTACATCCATTCGCATGTCCTGCGTGCGAAACGCGCTTGCGAATGGGTGGCGCCAGCCGACCACTCACAAGGCAGGGTTTGGTGGACCCAGCCTTGCGAATCATCCTGATTAAGGGCCATAATCCGTCCCTGGTTTAATAGAGGTGTCCAAGCAAATGTCCCTATTTTCCATAACTATCTGGACAGTACAATTCCTTTTATCATGTTTATTTAATGCAAGTTGTTATTAGATGGCTTTGTAAGTGTTTATGGATTTAATGTTTAAATAAAATAAGTTAGGTAAGAATGTTCTGAGGAGGGGGTGTACTGCACCAGGGTCTGTAAAGAGATGTCCCTAAATTAACCCGGGATCTTTACTAGTTCCACCCTACAACTAGATCGGCTTTACAAGCAATCCTGAACTATGGAACGATAGCAACTGCTCATAATTAAAACCGGATTATAAAATGCTGAACAATCCTAATCTGCACAGACTACTGGGATATAAATGATATAACAGCAGCACTGGTCATATGTATACAAGCAAATCCAAAGCCTGCAGTCACCAATATCACACAACATAATGCATGGTGCACCATGACAGATACATTACCACTCACACTGAAGGCCTCTCCTGGGTAATCTTTAAGACACATGGTGCACGTGGAAGAGGAAAATGAGCCATGAGCTTCTACCAATTTTTCGACTGGTATTCCGGCCACTGCAATAAAACATCTGTGATAGAATGTGTATATTTAACCTCGGTCTTCTGGAAGGCTTTGGCAGCCCCCTATTCAACCTGGACCACACAAGTTCACTATTTCCCCTGCGTGACTGTGTTCTAGAACAGATAAAGTGCGTGAGGTTACAGCACCCTCACCTCTCTCCAATCCATCGATATTCTGTGTGTAGAGGCGTAACAGTACCCTTTTGTCATTCAGGAGACGCAGAAAGTAATGAGCTGGATTGGGATGGTGACGTCCAGGTAGGAGCTCTTGGGAAAGACGCAAGAAGGCATGAGGCTCCCGCAAGAAGTAGCTTATATCGAATATGGCTTCAGGGTATGGGAGGGAATATTCCTGCAGTTTACTGTACAGGCCACTAGAGGGAGACCTGCAGCAAGAAAGACATGAGAGACACAAAATGTAATAATAATAATAATAATAATAATAATAAAATAACTCCATACCTCTCAGCATTTGGGATATTTAACTCAGTACTCCTGGGCAGCGAAGCTGCTTGCGTGTCCAAAAGGGGGGCCCTATGTTAAAAGGGGCGTGTCTTCATGTGAATGACGCAACAGTGAGTCATGTTTCCCATTTTCATCACTGTGACGGCATGCCTAACGCTCTGGGAGCAGCTGGCCATGCCCCCATCCTCTCTGTCTCCCCTGAATAGACGCTGTGCGCGTGCACACAGACTCTATTTACTGCTGGCAGCGATTGAGAAAGGGGCCTCCATACTACCCCCCACTGCAGGACATTGTGGCAGGCGGGTTGTACAGTCCAAAAAAGTGACTGTCCAACCCGTGAAAAGTGGGACAGTCGGGATTTAAGTAATGCAGCTATAGACAATCCGCACATATATAAAAAAGAAAACTCTCTAACTATGCGCTCTAGGTTATGTATTCCAGGGTTCCAGGGTCCCCCTCCCGGTACCCCGGAAAGGGTGGCAATCCTCCCGCATATCCCCCCCAGTGTCCCTTAATTAGCCACGACCTCATTTTCATACGAGAATAGACGCTGTGCGCGTGCGCACAGCGTCTATTCTATTAGATTGGGGGGTCTCCCAACTGCCACCCCCCCACAGCGGGACAATGCCTGCCACGGGTGGGACAGGACTCGAAAATCGGGACTGTCCCGCTGTAATCGTGACAGTTGGAAGGTATGCGGCATTGCACGGTGGGGGGCGGGGCTAAAATGCTGTGATGCTGTAGACATGCCCCCAACAGGGCATCATCTGTGTGGCCACGCCCCCGGACCGCCTCTTTTTCCAGTCCTGGAAATGGCCCCGCCCCCCTGCCTGACAGAGCTGGCTGCCCTCTCCCGGAGAGTCAAAAGTCGGCAACTATGATGTATTCTAACCTTAAAAGGTACTAGGTGAGGCAGACATCTTGGGCGCACTGCGTATGATTACCTTGGGTTGCTGCACCTGATCTTCTCTTAACTGATCATCCATATCGATGAACTCAACACTCACAAGTTGTGCAATACAAAAGCAATCATTTTTTCTTTTTTTTTTATTGCAAATAACAAATCACCCGATGAGGAGCCACACTGCTTATATTTATGTGAGCAATGTCACAGTGTGGTACAGCACCACAGGTTGTACAATAAAAAGACCAATTATTTTCTTATTTCTTTGAAAATGCCAACTTGCAGCGTGGAATCACATAGCTTATATTTATTCAGTCAACAAAAGTGTAGTTGCGTTCAGAGTACACAGATTTTATAAAAAAAAAGAGCAAATACCTTCTTTTTTAAAATGGTAACAAAATTCTGTGAGTGAAGCCCTATACACACTAGAGCAGTGGTGGCCAACCCATGGCTCTTGAGCCTCATGCGGCTCTCCCCTTGTAAAGTGAGGCTCCTGCTCCCACTGCTGCCCGCCGCCCACTGTCCGTCCCAGTCCCCCCTGCTGCCGGTTCCCTGAATCCCTTCTCCTTCTGAGGGGAGGAGAGCACGCATCGCGCATCTCTCCTACCCCTTACTGTGCATCCTTGTGACTGGGCCGTCCGCCAATCAGAGCTCGCAGGCCAGCAGCCAATCAGGAGCCGGCCAGCGAGCTTTGATTGGTAGACAGACCAGTCACAGGGAAGTGAGGGGGAAGGAGACGCGCGGTGTGCTGTGCTCTCCTCCCATCAGTGACATGATGTCGGCTCTTTAGCTTGACTACCGATATTTTTCGGCTCTTTATCTATGACCGGTTGGCCACCCCTGCACTAGAGGATATTCTGAACAATATCGTCTAGGGTGTACACTCAATATTGCTAATGATGTGTGCTTCCGTGTGCCGGGTCTGAACACGCAGGTCAATTTGGCTATGTAGCCAAACGACCTGCTGGTCCAGCGGTTCACAGTGAAGTCACTGAATGAGTAATTATTGGATATAATTCAGTGTGTGCACGCAATAATGAGACCCACAGCCCATATGGTTATTTATCATTTAGTGTGTATGGGGCCGCCGCCATATAGTGTGTATGGAGCTTTACACCTCTTTTATGTATTACGTATAGCCTGCGGGGTCACAGTACAGCAACAATTACACACTTATGCCGCCCATACATGGTGCAACGCGCACAGTGTGTTCTAAACTAGATTGCATCTACTTAAAGCACCATGTGTTTTGAATTAGATACTTTATGTGCTGTGCGCGCATCTCGTCCTGCTCGTACACTGGACCGTGTATGGGCGGCATAAGATAATAGATGAAACTAAGGGTTTTTGATCTTGATCAGGGATCCTGATTCTGGTTGACTCGGTAATCTGCGAAGCTCGCAGCTTACCAAGTTCCAAAGTGTCCACCTTGCTACCCCGCCGAATCACCGCCGCCATATCACCTCACAACCATGCGAGGGGATGTGTCAGAAAGACCATCACCGACCATCTAATGATTTCTCCAGGGCTCGCAAATATAAGCAAGTGGAGACTGACTGATATTTGTGGGCTTGTGGCCGAATACAGGGAACGCTGCTGACGTCACACCGCCATTTACAGGGGAACACCCATGTCGGACCGCAGCCACTGCTCCCATCCACCCCCGTCAAGCTTCCCTTGTCTGTGCGTCATGCAGTGAAGTTCAGCGTGGGTGCTCGCACCGAAGCCCTGCACATGCGCTTAGCTAATTATGGGCATGCACAGAGCATGACCATCGGTCCCCCATTTGAGCCGTGGATCAGAATGAGGGCACAATTCCTGCCCTATATAAATAATAAATAATAACTTACTATCTGCCTGTACTGCAATCTATCTCGGCCAATATAACACTAAGCAACACTGGAATGTATGGACACAGTGGACACAGATACGGGTCAGCTCAGCCACTGGAGTGAATAGACAGGGCCTGATTCAGACTTGTTCGCTGCTCTGCGATCAGATAGCTGTCACCCCACCAGAGTGAAACCTCCCCCCAGGGCAAGGCTGGGGATGGTTTGGGAAAATCACCCTGATCGGAGCAATCACCATCTGATGATCTTCCCAATGTGTGTAACCCATAAACTACTCTGCCTGTGCGATACAAACTGGCTGCCCGAGGCCGGAGCGGACGCCATGCATTCTCCCTGCAACCAATAGGCACGCCAACATTTGCCTTGACACTCCCAAATAACCGCCGGGTACCACCCACAAACGCCGGCTTCCTGTCAGTCTACAGGGGCTGGCTTGCGATTTTAAAAATTGCTAAATTTTGTCGCCGTTTGGCATCACATCCGCGTACAGTGATCCGTATGCATGCACATAGTGATCAGGTCTAAACAGGAAAACAGGAACAATCCTAGTAAACGCAGCAGGTTGTATTCACCTGAAATCTGGGATGCCACTGTCTGTACTGATACCTGCGCCCACCATTACTAATATTCGGCGGTATAAGCCTTCCTTTATCCCATGTGCCACATCGGAGAGGGAGAGACCACTGTCCTTGCTGTCGCTTCCTCTGTGGTGAGCGGTGCTGCTGTGAGCTCGTACCCAGCTGTGACAAGGGGGGGAAATATAACAATTACTATTATTATCTTTTATTTATATCATGCCCTAGTGCTGTGCAGGGAAAATGACAAATATACACAGAATCAGCACAACTCATGAGTGGACGACAGTCAAGGGTGACACTAATAGAGTGGAAGGCCATGCTCGCAAGAGCTTGGACTAAGGGACCATGGTCCTCATTCAGACAGGTGCGCAATCCTGATGGTTTGTACACATTTCCGATTGTTAGAAATCGGCACCTGTCAGGTCTAATGTGAGATCGTTATGCATGGTCAGGTCTTTTAATACGAGTTTGCTCGCAGAACTTCCTTAGCCGCAGCATGATTCGCACGCTGCTGCATTTTGCAAGACGGATTAAGGGCAGCAACGGGTACTATTCTACAAGATGGGGCATGTCACCCCCTTGTGCAGAGCCCGGGGAGTGTGTCTTCATACCCAGACCTCCTGTTCCTGCTGAGTGAGTTCTGGCGGTTATGCGGAGTTACGGTGCCCGGGCACAGGTTCCGATTTATCTGTTTTCACTCGATTCCAACAGATCGGGTGAAAAGTAGCCAAATCAAACCTGCTATGGCATCCGATCCGGGGTCCTGTGCGCATCGGAGACGGAGATCATACGTGCTGCACGTATGATCTCCGACTTGGCCCCCCACCCTGCAGCAGGGATCACATGCAGAAGGTCCTGGGCGGCTGAAGGGGATCGGATGGGCATACATTTCTGAATACGGACCTCTTGGGGTAATTCAGACCTGATCACACGGCCACAAATTTGCAGTGGCTATTGTTCAGGTACGTGCTGCCTGCCATAGTGAAATCCTGTCTTGTAAATGAATGCGTTGGCTCTGTGAATAGATGTTTATGGCTGCAAAATTTATGTTCAAAACCAGTCGTAAGCCGCTCACCATCTAATGGTTTTCCACTGGGCACCAGTCATCACAGACTCAGATGGCGGGATGTACAGTACTAAAGGGAAAATGCGTTAAAACAGGGGTACTACCGCATTTTCCTATGTACCAATACCCGTCCACCCCGTCTTCCTCTGGCAGAGTATCGCCACCCTCTGGGTCCGCGCGCCCGCCCCCCCCCCCCCTTCCGGTCCTCCGTTGATCTCCTCCTCCCCCAGCAGGTGTCACAGCCGGGAGGACATCCGGCTGCAGGGGGAGGAGGAGATGCAGGGGGACACTGGCAGCTGCCGGGATGTGACGGAGACCCCCGCAGACCACATCACAGGTATCGCGGGGGTCTCCGTCACCGCAACCCGATGCTAGCCGCATATATTAGTACATATCGCGGTGGCTGTCAGGCGAAGGGCGGCGATATGTACTAACCGCCCTTCGCCTGACGCATCGTAGCGGCTGTCAGGCGAAGGGCGGCGATGTAAATTAATACATCCCGCCCAGAGTAATCAGAGCCTTACTCGGTGGCTGGGATGAATACGGGCATATCCAGCCTGATACTAACATCACACACCCTCCCCTAAAACCCTTGGGCACGCCTGGGTCTTCCGTCACTACCAGCGGTTTTTCTGGCACGCCTAACGTTCTTCTTGGCACTCCCATTATCAGCCAGCCATCATCCCCAGACTTCCTGTCAATCACCGTGTTAATGTCTAGTGAAGGAACAATGCAGCAGGCTTTCAACGTACAGTAGGATGGCCTCGCGCATGCATACTAAAGGCCCTACGCATTCGCAGTCTATCGATAATCGGCCGCCGTGCGATCAGGCTCTGAATTACCCCCCTATGTATAGGAGCAGATTTTAGTGCGTTCATATACTGAGATTTACAGAAAAGACACTTGACACCTTTAGAACACAGCTCAGACAATTAAAAGGAGCACCCAGAACGCGGATATAATATGTACTCAATGTTTTGAAACTATTTTTGTTTTAATTGTGAACAAAACATCTGTTATACATGCCTACAGAAATGGATTCATTGCTTACCTTTGTTGTGAATGGGGCCCATGTGTAATGCATCTGGACAATAGTGATAATCTGCTCCTAGCAGCACACGGCAGCAGCTGACATGAGCTGACCTGAACGCTTCTCGCTGAGAAGAGGAGACTGGAAGTCAGGCTCAGGACGACCGTACAGATAGGACACATATACAGTTCTGCCATACTGGTTGCTGTCACTGACAGGCCAGGGGACAATAATATATTATACCGTAATACCTGTCAGAGACTGTGAGAGTGCAGACACCAGAACCATTCTCCTTACAGAGGAAACACATAACAGAGCCATCTGTCCTGTAATGTACACAATCAGCTATACTATGAACCCCGGCATTGGTCCTTCATCAGTGTGTATAATGGTCATTCCTATGTCACAATGCCTGTATTACATGTGCACGGTGCTATATGCAGTTATTGCTATACAGAGTCCTTGTATATAACCATATACTGTATATATAAGCTCTGTGCTGTCCCTGTGTATATACATGCAGTATGGAGGTGTCTGTCACAGTGCGTGCACTATACAGTATGTAACACTTACTGCAGAGTAACTAGATAATATGAGAGTCTGGATTATACTGCTCTGTGGCTCAGTGTGTGCTGTATCCTTCCTGTGTCTGTGCTGCTGTGCTCTATGCTGGGCTGATTGACACTGTAAGTTCTGTCACATGTACTACTGCTGGCCCTCCCCCAGCACTCACCAATAGGCTGTGAGCTGGCCTAGCCTGCCCTGGGTCCTGCTACTGCTGCTGTATGCTTATTCCCTTCCATTTGACATAACCTTGACTGGTTAAGGGGCAGATTTACATTGCTGTCGCACATCATTAACCCCTGCATTACTGGAAAGAAAAGCAGCATGTCCATTATTACAAATACACACACAGGGTTTTCTGTTACCTTAAAGCACAAGTTCTCAAAGTCGGTCCCCGGGACCCCACACAGTGCATGTTATGCAGGTCTCCTCACAGAGTTAAGGTAAATAATTAGCTCCACCTTTGGATCTTTTAAAATGTGTCAGTCAGTAATGAGTGCACCTGTCGGGTGACCTGGATAATGGAAACTGTGTGGGGTCCTGAGGATTGAGTTTGAGAACCGCTGCCTTAGAGCATACTTACCTACCCTCTCGGAATGGCCGGGAAGGTCAAGAAAATAGGGTCCGCCTCCTGGCCCCCTGAAAGGGTGGGCAAGACTCCCACATTTAGTGCCCCCCCCCCGCATTAGCCCCCACACCCCTTCCCTCCATTCCAGTACCAGTCAAATACCAGCATTCGTGGCTCTTTGGGGAGGGGGTGCGGCTAAAATAATGCAAATCGCATCATTTAGTACCACCTCCCCGAAGAGCAGCAAATTGCGGCATTTCCCGTAATGGGGTGGGACTAAATCACAGCATGCCCCACCCCCAGAAACAGCTGCAAAGAGTCTCATCTACAGGCTTCTCCGGTAAAGGAGACCATCAAAGTAGGCAAGTATGCCTAAAGGTCCATACACACTGGGCGACTATGCCCAGTGTGTATGGACAGCAATGATGTTAATCATCGCTGCGGGGAAAGCTGCTCAGTGCATACACACTGAGCGGCTTTCCCCCTGCCCGGCGCCTACGGAGTGGGGAGGGGGGGGGTGACGGCGTTGCATAGCAAAGTGCTATGCAAAGCCGTCCTGAAAGCCTCTCATCTACTGGTATTACCAGCAGATGAACGAATTTCCTGGCGATGTTGCGGGAGTGCGCAGCAGCGCTCATCGCCGGACTATACACACTGGGCGGCTTTGAGCTGAAAGCCGCTCAAACCTGCTGTTTTGAGCGACTCTCAGCTTAAAGTCGCCCAGTGTGTATGGGCCTTTAGAGAGCCAGGAAATGTCAGGATTCTAGGTGGATATCTATATAAAAAAGAGGGTATGGAATTGCTTGGCATACTGTACATTGTACAATTATCTGGGTATTGGCGGATCTAATAAATATCAGTTTATTTATTTAGCGTTCTTTCTCCAACAGGACTCAAGGCGCTTCCCAGATAACACACATACTAAGATGGGAGTGCTATTGAAGATGGGATGTTGCCAATCAGATTCTATTATCTTCTAGAATGTGCTAAGTATATAGAAGTCGAATCTGATTGGTTGCTATGGGCAACATCCCATCTTCAATAGAACTCCCATCTTGAGATGATGAGATGAGATTCACTTATCTTAAGGCCCCCATACATTAGGCCGACTTGTCCTAGGGACATGTCGGACCCAATTTACCTGCGAGCCGCCCGGCAGCTCCCCGGGAGGCTCACATACAATTTGGCACTTGATGTGCCATTTTTTACATGGGATAAATCGCATGCGATTTATCCCATGTTAAAAAAAACCCGGGGAGCTGCAGGGCGGTGAGGAGTAGTGGGGGCGGGCAGCGGCAGTAGTGGGGGCGGGCAGCGGCGGCGGGAAGCCAGCGGTGGTGGTGGGGGCGGCCAGCGGTAGTGGTGGGGGCGGCCAACGGTGGTGGGGGCGGGCAGCGGGTGCGGTGAGCGCTGCTGACCTGGCCGGGCAGTGTACTTACTTACATAGCAGCAGCGGGGACGGGCAGCGCAGTGGCGGCTATTATATTTTGAAAATACTTGTCAAATGACCGGCTGCTCTCTGATTGGCCGGAGAGCTCTCAGCCAATCAGAGAGCGGCCGGTCATTTGACAAGTATTTTCAAAATATAATAGCCGCCACTGCGCTGCCCGTCCCCGCTGCTGCTATGTAAGTAAGTACACTGCCCGGCCAGGTCAGCAGCGCTCACCGCAGCTCTCAGCCAATCAGAGAGCGGCCGGTCATTTGACAAGTATTTTCAAAATATAATAGCCGCCACTGCGCTGCCCGTCCCCGCTGCTGCTATGTAAGTAAGTACACTGCCCGGCCAGGTCAGCAGCGCTCACCGCACCCGCCGCCCGCCCCCACCACCGCTGGCCGCTGCCCGCACGCACCACCGCCCGGCCAGGTCAGTCAGCCGGTGCTCAGGGACCCGCTGCCCGCCCGGTGTCTGCATGCATATGCCTGTCAGGTGGCAGGCATATGCATACAGGGAGGTCGGACGTGATCGTATGTACAGACCGTCCGACCTCCCTGAGGTCGGACATGATCGTATGTACAGACCGTCCGACCTCCCTGATCCGGTCCGATGCGCACGGGACCGCGGATCGGATCAGATATCACACACATACGATTTTGGGCCGATTTCATCCGATTATGGGCACCAAGTGCCGAAATCGGATGAAATCGGACCAAAATCGCATAGTGTATGGGGGCCTTTAGTAAATGTACCCCGCCGAATCATTCAGCTTGGCAATATTTTTTGAGTTGCAATTTGCATGCTTTGGCCAGTGTATGCCCTGCCACTGTCCACCAACCAACATTTCCCCTATTCCTTCACATGGGGGGAACAAGGAAATGTCTCCTCTTAACCGCCATGTTATAGGCCGTGTTTGAAAAAGTACAGGAGCTGATTGGCTGGCAGATTACCTGGCATGGTTACTCAATAGCTGCATTACTCCCTAATGCAGCTATTGTGTAACCCAGGGTTGCCGACCCTCCCGGAATTTCCGGGAGTCTCCCGAAAATCGGGACCCCCTCCCGGCCCCCCGGAAGGGTGGGCAACCCTCCCGGATTCAGGGGGGACCCCCGCTGTCCCCCGGATGGCGGCATTAAAATGCCGCAATCCTCGGGTCTCAGAGGAGGGGGCGGAGCAAAAATGGCACAATCGCGTCATAAGCCCTCACTCATAAACCCCGCCCCCTGAGCGGCTGCGGAAACTCTCCTCTCCGGGCTTCTCCCGGAGAGGAGAATCTTAAAGTCGGCAACCCTGGTGTAACCCTACACTGGGGAGAGATAATGTGGAAAAAGGTAATCTGCCAGCCAATCAGCACCTGTCATTTTTTCAAACACAGCCTATAACATGGCAGTTAAGAGATAATTGGCTTGTATTTGATCTCCTTTCACTTTATCACTCTCCTAGGCTTAGACCATACTTGCCTACCCTACCGGAATGGCCAGGAGTACCTCCCAGAAATATGGGCAAATCTCCGACATCCACTTGAAACCCAGCCCCCCTCCCCGTCCTTCTGTGGCCGCTGACTTATGACCATTAAGCCCATACGAAAAGACGGCCCTGAAGAGAGGGTCTGGTGTGAGAGGTCACGGTAGTGTCTAGATTCCCTTCAGTTTTGACAATTTTCCCATCATGCTCTGGGACCGGTCCACGTATACCTAGAGGGGGAATATCATACCTCCCTACATGTCCCTCTCCAGGAGGGACACATTGCTCTGTTTCTGGACTTCCCTCTTAATGTATGATTGCCATCACCTGTTTTATACAGGTCCATGTGTAAGAAAGGTGTTTCCACACAGCATACCTCCCAACTTTTGTCCTTGTAGATGCGGGACGCTGCTCCTTCGCGCCGGAGGCGCGGCGAATTTTCAGGGGGCGTGGCCTAATTTCGGGGGCGTGGCCTATACTCGCGGCTCCCCGCGAGGCCACGCCCCCATTTTGCCGCTATGGGGGCATGACCCAGAGGCTCTGTGAGCCTCTAGCCATGCCCCCAGCCCCCTGGCTGCGGGAATAGACGCTGTGCGCATGCGCACAGCGTCTATTCCCCGCTGTTTAGCAGCCGACAGGGGGGACTCCCAACAGCCCCCCCACTCCGCGGGACACTGCCGCCCGCGGGTGGGACATCGGGACAGGCCCTGACAATCGGGACTGTCCCGATAAAATCGGGACTGTTGGGAGGTATGACACAGGTTATAGCAATCATAAATTAAGAGGGAAGTCAAGAAAGAGAGCATTGTGTCCCTCCTGGAGCGAAGCGAGCCACCACGCCCGAAGCGTGTGAGCGTAGCGAGCCCGCGAGGGTACAATGCAGCTAAAATAAAACAAAATAAATTACACCTACGTGAATTACAGATAAAATAAAAAATGTTGTGAGGGCATCTAACAACTTCCGCCCTCACTGAACATCATATCCTGTAATCAAAACTGAAGGGGTTCCATTCTGAACAATGGTGGCTGCTAGAGCCATAAGCAGCCATGGCGTTGCCTAGCAACAGCTGGCGTAAGCTGATGGCCGTGCGACGCATTCTGGGAGCTGTAGTCCTGCGCCGGTGCTTTACGGCCATCATCGCGACTGGTTACCGGAAGTGAGTGTGCAGGTTGTCGCTGACACTTCCTGTAGCGGCTACCCGGTGTATCGTTCACGTTTTTAGGTAGCAGCAGATTACTCGTCCTTATTCCTCCTCAGACATGAGGGACGTTACCGGCTTCCTCCAACAGCAGCAGAGCCAGAGCTCGACGCCCGAGACCGCGGCAGTGTGGCACCGGCTGGAGGAGCTCCACAACAAGAAGTGAGAGCAGCGCCGTATCCATAACACACACATCTAGGCTGTGGCAGAGCACATCACACACAGCCACACCACATTGCACACCTGCTATGGTGTACTGGGAGGATGGAGCCGCTCATACACAGGGTGTGACACAGCAGGCGCTATACTGATGCCCATTCATCTACCTCCCTTGTGCTTTGATGCCCACCACCCTACAGACCTACAGCACTGGTGCTGGCACATAGCTGCCAGGTGTTCTGATGATTTGCCCATGCCCATCCCAGGTCCTCATGACTTCTACCTTAAAACTGAATTGCCCCCTCCGACCATATTAACGATCGCACAAGAGGGCATGTCAGATGAGCCCTGCTTGATATGCTGCCCATACACTTGTGAGATATTGCATGCAAACATTCAATTTCGGCCACATCTGGCTGATAAATGATAGTATGCATTTTTAAGGGACCATTCAACGCAAATGAGGGGGGGGGGGGGGCAGAGTAGCAAAGCGCTAGAAGAGAGCTCAGCCAGTCAGAGGGCTGCCCATTGGTTTAAACAATAATGCCACAACCGGTGACCCCCGCCGCCCCCTAGCGCTACTTCTTGCACTATGCTACTCTGCCACCCTCTGCCCACGATCTCCCATGCCACCAGCGGGCCCTCCAGCCCACTCTCCCCAAACACCATGCCACCGAAAGCATTCCCTTCACTCTCTCAGCCAATCAGAGGGTTGACCACTGTCTGATTTACTGTCCCCTGCTAGCGCTACGCTGCAATGCCGCCCTCTGTTCGCTCTCTTCCAGCACCCAATGGGCCATCTCAATGGTGATGGTATGCGACATTAGGTGCTGAAAAGGGACACTTTTTGCACCACAAGATGCGATTGGATTCAATGGACATCACACTTCAATGTTGCATCAAATCTGATTGCATAAGTGTATGGCTAGCATTAGTTTCAGTTAAGTATTGACTATTATTACATTATATTTTATATCGAACCACAGTGACTTAAGTTGGGCACACAAGTGAACCCAGGTACCGACGATAAATATATTGACAGTGCTGCGGGAGAATGATATATTGCATATACATTGACAGATATTGGTCAGTTACGCCACCTGCTCCATACATGCAGTCGCTGACGATATTGTCAGATTGAGATGCATGTACAGATGGCAGGGGGTGGGGTCTTTAACAATGTGCAGGGTTGTTCATTGTCAACGTTATAGTGCGTACACTGAGCGATTTGCACTATATATCGTTAACAATATCATCCATATAATGATATATTGTCCAGTGAGTACCCAGCTTTAGAGTTGTAGACAATAGAGGACAAATACAGGGTACATAAACATAGCTGCTTTAGCAGATGACACTGAAATAAGTATCGTGGCAGAAAACCCTTGTAACTGGTTTAAAAAGATGGTTTAACCCCTTCCCGACATTTGACGTACATGTACGTCATGGTCGGGAAGTACTTCCCGACATTTGACGTACATGTACGTCATGGCTTGTAACTGTCACTGCGTCTATAGACGCGGTGACAGTTAGGAGATGTCTGCTGTCCCTGACAGCAGACATCCCCCCTCGCCGCCCAGGGGGGGCAGGGGTGCCCCCCCGGGTCGGCGATCGCTGTGATTGGCTGTTCAAATCTGAACAGCCATTCACAGCGTTTCCTGTGTTACCGGCGGCTAAGCCGCTCGGTAACACAGAAAACGGTGGTGATCGGTGCAGCACCGATCACCACCGATGAGCAGCACCCCCCTCCCACCCACCCGGCACTCACCCGGCAGCTCCCTCAGGTCCCCCGGCAGCAGCAGCAGCACGCCAGGTCCCCCGGCAGCAGCAGCAGCACGGAGCCTCAGCGCACGCAGCGCTTCCCCCCTCCCACCCCAGCAATGAGTTAAAAAAAAAAAAAAAGGTACTGAAATATATATATATATATATATATATATATAAATATATATATATATATATATATATATGTGTGTATGTGTATATATATATACACACATATATGTATGTGTATATATGTATATATATATATATATATACACACATATATATATGTATATATGTATATATATATATATATATATATATATATATATATAGACAGATATATGTGTGTATATATATGTGTGTGTATATATATATATATATATACACACACACACACACACACACACACACACACACACACACACACACACACACACACACACACATATAGAAAGATATTCCCGACATATGACGTATATATACGTCATGGTCGGGAGGTACTTCCCGACCGAAGACGTATATATACGTCATGGTTTTAAACTGCGTCTATAGACGCGGTGACAGTTTGGAGATGTCTGCTGTCCCTGACAGCAGACATCCCCCCTCGCGGCGATCGCTGCGATTGGCTGTTCAAATGTGAACAGCCAATTGCAGCGTTTTCTGTGTTACCGGCGGCTAAGCCGCTCGGTAACACAGTGATCGGTGGTGATCGGTGCTGTTAAGTACAGCACCGATCACCACCGATCGCCAGCCCCCCCCCCCTCCCACCCGGCAGCCCCCCTCACTCCCACCCACCCGGCTGCCGCAGCGCCAGCACCCCTCCCACCCCCCCCCCAGCCGCAGCGCCAGCCCCCCTCCCAAAGCTGGTGACCAAAATGGGGTCACTTGTGGGGGGGTTCCACTGTATTGGTGCTTCGGGGGTCTTGCTAATGCGACATAGCACCCACCATTCATTCCACCACCAAATATCACTCCTTCCCTTCTGAGTCCTGCCATGCACCCAACTGGTATTTTTTGGTCACATGTGAGGCATTGCCGTACTCGGGAGAAATTGGGGCACAGATTTTGGGGTGCTTTGTATCCTTCATTCCTTGTGAAAATGAAAAATTTTGAGCCAGAACTGCATTTTTCTGTAAAAAATTACATTTTTTTACACAAAAATGCAGATCTGGCTCAAAATTTTTCATTTTCACAAGGAATGAAGGAGACAAAGCACCCCAAAATCTGTGCCCCAATTTCTCCCGAGTACGGCAATGCCTCACATGTGACCAAAAAATACCAGTTGGGTGCATGGCAGGACTCAGAAGGGAAGGAGTGATTTTTGGATTTTGCAGCACAGATTTTGGTGGAATGAATGGTGGGTGCTATGTTGCACCAATACAGTGGAACCCCCCCACAAGTCACCCCATTTTGCAAACTACACCCTTCAGGGAATTCATCAAGGGGTATAGTGTACATTTCAAACCCCCAGGGGTTTCACCAATTTTGATACAACTGAGCTGTGAAAATGAAAAATTAATTTTTTTTATTTTCACTGCCCAGTTGTACCACAATTGGTGAAACCCCTGGGGGTTTGAAATGTACACTATACCCCTAGATGAATTCCCTGAAGGGTGTAGTTTGCAAAATGGGGTCACTTGTGGGGGGGTTCCTAACTTTTAGCATCTTATGGTGCCTAGAAACCTACATGGTGCCTAAAAAATAATCTCATAAAAAGGAGGCTCCAAAATCAAGTAGGTGCTCCTTCTATTATGAAGCCTGTGGTTTGGTCACCGTGCACACTAGGGCCACATATAGGATATTTATGAAAACCAAAGAATTGGGGGAATCAATTTTTAGTCACATTTCTCTAGTAAAATCTACTGTATTCGTTAGAAAAATGTATTAAAATTGAAACTCTGCAAAAAAAATGAAATTTTGAAATTTCACCTACACTTTGTTTTAATTCCTGTGAAACACCTAAAGGGTTAACAAACTTCCAAAATGCTGTTTTGAATACTGTGAGGGGTGCAGTTTTTGAAATGGCATCATTTATTGGGGTGTCTCACATACAAGTCCCTCAAAGTCACATCAGAACTGAACTGGTCCCTAAAAAAATCAGTGTTTGAAATTTTCTTGAGAATTTGCTATTCATATTTTAAGCCTCCTAGTGTCCAAAAAAATGAAAATGAGGTTGAAATAATGATGGCAACATAAAGTATACATATGGTCTATGTTAGTTATTAACTATTTTGAGTGGTAAGATTATTTGTCTCACAAGCAGAAAATTTAACATTTTGCAAATCGCAAAATTTTCCATTTTTTTACGACATTTTGGTATTTTTCACAAAAAAACACAGACTGTATCGACCAAAATTTACCACTAACTTGAAGTACAATGTGTCACGAGAAAACAATCTCAAAATCACTGGGATAAGTAAAAGCAAAAAAAAGTTATACCCACTTAAGTGATACATGTCAGATTTGAAAAAAAGGGCTCTGTCAGGAACGCAAAAACTGGCTCTGTCAGGAAGGGGTTAAGTAAGAGAAGGAAAAGCAAATGAGGGAAGAGGGCCCTGCTCATGGGAGTTTACATTCTAAATGTACTATGTATTGCACATGACTCCTGTATATACTGTACACTAAAGGGGCCTACACACAGGGAGATCAGTGTTCTGAGCGATGCTAGATCTGTCAGGGCCCGTGTTCTGCATAAGAACACCGGTCCTGACCCCGGTGACCCCCAGCGATGAACTAGCTTGACCCAGCATGCTGGATATTATTCTGCGGGGTAATAGCGTCTTGCAGAATAATTGAATATCGCCTGTTAGTACAAATAAAAAACATCCAATAAACCAAGTTCTGTGCAGTATTTACTGTGCACAATGTATACATCCTGACTGCATGGTGTGTGATAGCTGTTGTGATGTTGTGTATTTTTAGGCTCTGGCATCAGTTGACCCTACAGCTTCTGGATTTTGTAGAGGATCCTGAGTGTGCTAAAGGAGATGGACTCATCAAGGTGAGTGTCACTTCCTTGCGTCTGTTTATCTCTCCAAGACGATATGAGTGGGCTAGGATCACAGAAAATAGTCCTGCTGTCATCAGGTTCTCTTCCATGTCATCATCAGTAACATATATTTCAATTGGTACACTACAGTAATATTCTCCTTTTTTATTCCTCTTTATTTCCTCAGCTTTATGAGAACTTCATCAGTGACTTTGAGCACAGGTAAATGATGTTCCTTGTAACCCTACAGTGCATTCGCAGTAATTGCTCACTATAGCAATTGTCCAATTGGAGGCCATTACATTATATTTGCTTCTGTATACTCGTGGTGATAACTGATGCTCATTTGTTTGCATCTACCGAAGTCCGATGATCCTGTATATTTGGTTCTCCTGCATTATTATTATTATTATTATTATTATTATTATATGCAGTATCTATGATACTTGAAAGACAGATCACTATATGAGGAAGGGCCTGATTCAGAATTGTGCGCTAGGCTACATATGTTCGCAGCCTACCAACCAGGTAAACGCCTCCTGAACCTTCCTTGGTAACATTCAAGCGTATGTGTGCGGTAACACCTCCCCTCCCACGCTGCCCTATGGAAGAGAAATCATTTGATGGTCGCTCACCATCGAATGATCTTATCAGCCTGCTGTCTGAAAAGTAAGACAATACTTCTCCGATGGCCGCTGTAGTCCGAAATTTGGGGTGGGCGCTGATGTCATGTGATAGGCCTGCGTTCGCCTGCCCCTCCCTCCCCTCACAGTGCGATCACCTTTGCAAGGGGGTTTGTACAAGCGCAGACCCACACCATCTAAAACCAGTCCAAATTCGCACATGAACGAATGGGTCTGAATATCCCCAACTCTGCATCAGGTCTTTATTTTATTTAGTTCTGCTTGCAAAAACGGTAACCAATGTGCGAATGATCCATCTTCCTATTAAGACATTCCGATGTAGCATAATATATGAAGAAGTGTGACCGCTCCGCATGGCTGCTGTTCTGTATTATTACTTACAGGCAGAACATTGGAGACAAGTCGTAGTTTTGTTTGTCTGGGAAATCCTATCACTATGGTTCTTGCTGCATGTGAATCAACCAAGACAGATGCTGTCAAATGTACAGCTTGCTATCCTGTCCAGCTGTGCCCTAGTACTGTATTATCCAATGTGTACATATAGCACATGAGGAAAAGGTCCTAGTCCTGAGTTCTAGTCTATAAAGGACCAATCGCATACCCAGTGGCAATTGTTATCTATTTACATTTTTTGTTTAATATTTGTGTGTTATTGACTATTTTTAAAGAAACCGGTTATTGAATTGTGTATACTTTCTATTCAAAGTCCGACCTGCCAGTCACCCACAGCAGTCCCATTGGGAGGTGTTCCCTCCATGCTCCGCTCCCTGTCATCTGTAGTGTACAGGTGCCAGGACAGTGACTTAGCTTGGTTATGTAATGTACCCAAACCATTTTAACCTCCTCAGATTATAAACGCTCAAGCAGCCCTTTTATTCTTTGTCTGTTATTAACCAGTCTTGTTTTTATTACTATTTTATTCCCAATTATAAAGTGGAAAAGAATATGTTGGCACTTTCTAAATTTTATGTATTTAAATCTTACAACCAGTAGTACATTATTAAAAATATATGTAGAGATGGATTTGGGCAGCGACTGGGCATGCTCATTTGCATGACGCCCACCCGTTGAATTGTCAAGCACCACTGGCTCTGGTGGGAGTGTTCAGATGGTTAGCAGATCACCCGTACACACAGCATAATCCACTGATCTATTGGCCACGATATGTCTGTGAACGGCAATAGAATGTATTTATATATAACATATTTTTTGTTTGTTTCAGAATTAATCCATTGTCTTTGGTTGAAATAATCCTCCACGTAGTGAGACAGATGACAGGTGAGAATGCACTACTTCTGCGTGCAATGCCTGTATTGAGCCAATTATTGGCCGGTGCGTTATCGCTCATTGGGCTGTTATTGTTGTCTTTGTAGATCCCACAGTGGCGCTCAGCTTTCTAGAGAAGACGCGTGAGAAGGTGAGCTGTTCTCCTAATGGCGTCTGTTCCCTGTGTCCACTTCTACTGAATGCAGGATTGCCAAATCATCCCTTAGTTTCTCTTTAATTAAAACCAACCACGTTATCAGCCACATGACCAGTATAATCTGTCTGCATTAAAAGTGTAATAATGGTTTCTGTGATGATAGGGTAGAGCTCAACGAATCAAAAGGTCCAAAAGGAGCACTAAAATATTAGGATCAATTCTTAAGGCCCCATGCTCTATGCCTAACTTCACCTGATTCTGGGGGATAAATCAAGAGCAGTTGCCCCCAAAATCGCTAGTGTATGACATCGGATCCGATGCGCGGCCCTGATGCTCAAACAGCAGTTTGCTGCCATTTACTTGCATTGTAATTATAGAGAAAACTGACACAACTGTCCACCTACGCTGGTTGTGGTAGGAGTTGTCCTCAGGGGAAAGGGGTCTTTCTTTCTCTAGGTTTGCATAACATTTATATGTCTTTGTGTAAGTAAATGTAACAATTTTCACTAATACAGTGAATTCCATTAACCGTTCTGGTTTTATAAATAATTACTCCACATATTTATTGGGCCTCCATTATCAGAGCAAACAATAACAACCAGGGTTGACTTTAACACTGAAGTATTTTGTGCCCTGCTGTTCCTTGAAAATGACACTTTCTAAAATGTATTCTAGATATTTAGCCATTACCAGCTTTACGTCAGGTTACTCACAGATCAGTATTCCGTGTGATTAGGTCAGTCCGCTACATAATATATGTGCACGTGGGCCTCTTGCTCACCGCATTCACCTTCTTTGTAGTGCTAGAGGAGCTTCTGCTACAACATTATTGTAAAGTAAACAGGCCTGGTGGCCTGTGTCCTGGCCCAGATAATTACTGGAGTTGTTATTTTAGTGTTTAACGCTATGAAAACGCAATGGGAAAAAAAATAAGTGAAATACGTTTGTCGCTAGCACCTCTAGTGGTGTGAAGAGCTTACTGTAAGCCGCCGTAATGTAATTTACCCATGGATAATTCATGCATTAAGAATGCCAATAAATCATTCATCTAACCCCTGAGGGTACGACACCCTGGGCAGTTATCTTGATGCATTGATCTCCGGTTAGTTTAGAAGTATGATCGTAACTGGTTTTCATTTTGATGTAACATTTCTAGGTAAAAAGCAGCGATGAGGCTGTGATACTCTGCAGAACGGCCATTGGAGCTCTGAAACTGAACATCGGAGACTTACAAGCTACTAAGGTGTGTATGATACATTTCCTCTTGTATAGAGCAATGAGGGGAAACTATTCTCTAATGATTCATCTAAGCTTGGATGCTAGACTTTAATGTGCACTTTACTAATCTGGTTTAAAAAGTCTGAAATAATTATTATTTTTATATTATTTACACTCCCATTTGGTGATTATATTTAAACAACCACTAGATGGCATTGTCTATTCTGGATAATCACCACATGGTGGCAGTATGACATTTTATTGTAATATAATATTAAACCAGAGAAGTAGTTGTAATTCATTATAATTTTTTTTTACTGTATATAAATATGAAATAAAGAAAATAAACTAGTATATTGGGAAGGATAACTGGTGTAAAATGAACAGTAACATAAGTAAATTATCAAATGTCGACCTAGACACTGTCAAACTAATGAGTTGTCTAACTAATGACCTGTCGACCATCCTGCTGTAGACCAAATGATCCCAACCCACCATGAGTGACCAACTTATACAGTAGTTCTGCCCGCTGACCACCTGTGTTGCCTATAAGCATAACAGGATATTGGGGTTGTTCAGGCATTAAATTGATAATAGAATCGAAAGGCTTCAGTACGTGGAAAGACCCCCAAATTTGAAGAATGATAACCCGTGTGGCTACAATTCCAATAGTGAAATGTTTTGCTAGTTGGACAGCTATCAGATGATGTCTCTAGAGCAGGGGTGGGGGAACCTTTTGGCCCTCCAGCTGTTGTTGAACTACACATCCCAGTATGACCTGCTACAGTTTTGCTCTTTAACCATGCTAAAACTGTTGCAGGGCATGCTGGGTAGTTCAACAACAGCTGGAGGGCCAAAGGTTCCCCATCCCTGCTCGAGACTATACCACCATTTGTGTAATCGTTTATGTGCATTTTGTTTCCATACTAAACTGCTAGCAATACTCGCTCACCTTTCCAATAGAATTCATCAGAGGCAGTCAAGGGTTAAATTATTTGTGCTATTTAATGCATTACTTTTTTATACTTGCTGTGACTGTTGTACTAGAATATGATCACGGTTATACTGAATGTTATGCCATATCTCCGTCATGGACGGTAAGAGGGTAATCCAGATGTTAAAGCTTAAACGTTGTCCCACTAATTGCAAGTTGGGAAGCTTCTTGGCTCCCGTACAGCGTTCCCTAATAGTCCGAGTACCTCCCAGAGCCAGACCTCATCTGCAAACACAGGCTTAATTGCATACTGTATATACCCAGCTAATTATACCGCAGAGCCTGGCAGGTGAGTGTGTATGGCCAGGTTTGGGTGTTGGACAGCTGGGGTGTTCTAGCTCCTACTTCTGCTGTAAATCACTGTGTGTGTTAACTATCCATAGGAAACCATTGAAGCTGTGGATGAGATGCTTGGAGCACTGCCCGGGGTGACTTCTGTGCACAGTCGTTTCTATGACCTTTCTAGCAAATATTATCAGACCATTGGCAATCACGCTTCCTATTACAGAGATGCTCTGCGATTTTTGGGATGCACAGACCACAAAGATCTACCAAGTAAGCTCCAAGGCCTGGTCTCACACACACACACACACACACACACACACACACTCTCTCTCTCCCATGCAGGTAGACTGTTGCCTTCTTCCTTGCTCATGACCTCTGATAAGTAGTTTTACAAAAGTTAAAGTGATTCCTGCTGTAGGTGCAGCAAGCTGAGACCAAGTAGTCCTCTTGTAATGCAGCTGTGTCCCTTTACATCTGTCACAGCATGTGAGTCACAGGATATTGCTCACACCAGCCATCCATTCTCTCAGCATTGTATGCTGCTGAGTGCGGCTATATGCGGCCATCACAGAATAACGTTATAAGAGGCAGCGGCATATACATGTGGGCATTATACACACGGGCAGCGGCATATACATGTGGGCATTATACACACAGGAAATGGTATATACATGTGGGCATTATACACACGGGCAATGGTATGTACATGTGGGCATTATACACACGGGCAATGCTATGTACATGTGGGCATTATACACACGGGCAGCGGCATATACATGTGGGCATTATACACACAGGCAATGGTATATACATGTGCGCATTATACACACAGGAAATGGTATATACATGTGGGCATTATACACACGGGCAATGGTATGTACATGTGGGCATTATACACACGGGCAATGCTATGTACATGTGGGCATTATACACACGGGCAATGCTATGTACATGTGGGCATTATACACACGGGCAATGCTATGTACATGTGGGCATTATACACACGGGCAGCGGCATATACATGTGGGCATTATACACATAGGCAATGGTATATACATGTGGGCATTATACACACGACAGCGGCATATACATGTGGGCAGCGGCATATACATGTGGGCATTTTACACACGGGCAGCGGCATATACATGCGGGCATTATACACACGGGCAGCGGCATATACATGCGGGCATTATACACACGGGCAGCGGCATATACATGTGGGCATTATACACACGGGCAGCGGCATATACATGTGGGCATTATACCCACGGACAGCGGCATATACATGTGGGCATTATACACACGGGCAGCGGCATATACATGTGGGCATTATACACACGGGCAGCGGCATATACATGTGGGCATTATACACACGGGCAGCGGCATATACATGTGGGCATTTTACACACGGGCAGCGGCATATACATGTGGGCATTATACACACGGGCAGCGGCATATACATGCGGGCATTATACACACGGGCAGCGGCATATACATGCGGGCATTATACACACGGGCAGCGGCATATACATGTGGGCATTATACACACGGGCAGCGGCATATACATGCGGGCATTATACACACGGGCAGCGGCATATACATGTGGGCATTATACACACGGGCAGCGGCATATACGTGTGGGCATTATACACACGGGCAGCGGCATATACATGTGGGCATTATACACACGGGCAGCGGCATATACATGCGGGCATTATACACACGGGCAGCGGCATATACGTGTGGGCATTATACACACGGGCAGCGGCATATACATGTGGGCATTATACACACGGGCAGCGGCATATACATGTGGGCATTATACACACGGACAGCGGCATATACATGCGGGCATTATACACACGGGCAGCGGCATATACATGTGGGCATTATACACACGGGCAGCGGCATATACATGCGGGCATTATACACACGGGCAGCGGCATATACGTGTGGGCATTATACACACGGGCAGCGGCATATACATGTGGGCATTATACACACGGGCAGCGGCATATACATGCGGGCATTATACACACGGGCAGCGGCCTATACGTGTGGGCATTCTACCCACGGGCAGCGGCACGCACGTGTGGGCATTCTACCCACGGGTAGCGGCACGCACGTGTGGGCATTCTACCCACGGGCAGCGGCATGCTGGAGGGTAAGCGGGCATGCGTGTAGGCAGCAGGCAGGCCGGGCAAACTGGGTGCGGGGGCCGGAGGTTCCCCACCCCTGCCCTAGTGGATGGTAGGGTATGAAATAGACTGTTTCTGATTTATTTATTTTTTTCAATACTCGTGTCGACCTTCCGACCCTGTCAACCTTTAGTGGTCGACCTAATGAATGCAATCCGATAGATCGCCCCCATGTAGGGAGATACACCGGATCATGTCCCCTGCATGAATCCTGTAATAGGCTTCCTTAAGAAAGTGATGATGATTTCTCATTTCCTTTCTGTAGTATCAGAGCAGCAGGACCGAGCATTCACTCTCGGGTTGGCTGGACTATTAGGGGATGGAGTCTACAACTTCGGAGAACTGGTGAGTTACTCCTGGTAATGTCATTGCTTTAATGTTGTTTGATACGTTCAATATCACTGTAAAAGTGTTTTATTGAGGTGGATTTCTACACACACACACACACACACACACACACACACACACACACACACACAGACTGATGCAGAGGGATCCGCAAGCACAAATTGTGTTCATTAAAAAAAGTCAAGATTGCAAACGTATACAAATCAGAGCATATGTGTAATACATCGCATGCGGCCCTGTTCCCTGCCGCTGGGTCGGACGGCCAAGTCTGAGGAGGTCGGACAGGCAGCAGGTCCGACCTCTAACTCAAGTCCGATGTGCATGGGACCGCTCATTGGACCCGGGGGGGGGGGGGGGGGGGGATGTCAAACACATCCCATTTCTCGACCCGTGTCATGTATGGGGGCCTTAACTGCATTTGATTCACATAAGTACACCCCAGTTCTGCCTATCAGCAACAAGCAGGCATACCTGGCAGAGTCACACGATTATGCATAGCTCGCATGTTCACCCACTGTTCTGTGCAAAGAGATTTCACTCTAGGTGCACTACACCAAATGGCACAGTCCCAGCTCATACCGGACATACGCAAGTTTAGCCAGGTAACCCAGTGATCACAGAGTAATCCCTGCCAATGGCGTTATTGTCTTCCATCAGCTGATGCACCCAGTCCTGGAATCACTGCGGAGCTCTGAACGGCAATGGCTAATAGACACCCTCTATGCCTTCAACAGTGGTAATGTAGAGACCTTCCGGTCCTTGAAAACAGCATGGGGACAACAGGTATTGTGCAAGATCATGTCTCGTATATAACAACCATCAGTCCGCAATCTGCTGCTCTACCTATTCCTTACTATGTTCCTGTTCTCCTACAGCCAGACCTTGCTGCCAATGAATCCCTTCTACTAAAGAAGATTCAGCTTCTTTGTCTAATGGAGGTGAGAGTCTTTGTAAATGTTGCATGTATACATGACTAGTGTTCCAAGCTCTTGGATCATGTGGACACCTAGACTGGGAAATGTAAACATCCCCTTCCAGAAATTGTTCACATGTACAATGAGTCTATTAGTGCTTGGCCTTCAAAAAAAATTAAAAAAAAAGAATTAAAAAAATGCCGTTTTTGATCTATAGATGACATTTACACGACCAGCAAACCATCGTCAGCTGACATTCGAAGAGATAGCAAAGAGTGCACAGGTCAACGTTAATGATGTGAGTACAAACGAGATGTGGGAATGTTTTTTTTTATTTTTATTATTGTATTTTTTTATTGACATTTTTTTTCCTTGCTCACATAGAAGGGTATTCAATCGCCTATTCAATGCTGCAGTTTCTGACAGCATTGAAGACCGCTTCCGCCAAAACAGATCCGACATAAAAACAAGTCAGATCTATTTTGAAGGAAACGGCCGTCTTGCGACAATCCGTGGCTGTTTGACAATCCTCAGACTTTCCAACACGCCTAAGTGGGAACCTTGAATTCCGAAACCCGCAAACAATATCCCCATTTAATGTACTTTGTGTGATTTTGATACTTATCCATTCTTATTTTTGCATTTATGTAGCTACCATTGTCCTATTTTTATATCATTTATGTACATAATACTTTTCATCTAGCAAAGTAGTCTGATATATTCCATACTGATCTTTTCATATATAGTCACCATTCATCTATGTGTGAGCTACTATTCTAATGCGTTTTCCATGATTTCGGTATATACGCTAGGTTCATATTGGGTGGGGAGAAAATCTTTATGTAGGGTAGTGTTCCTTCTAGGAACTGGGCAGGGCGGTGCTGCACGGGGGCAGCATAAAGGGGCAGACCGGGCCTGCCAACGTCACCGCTGTGGGCGTGCCCAGCCGCGACATCATGAAAGGTAGTGTTTTGCCCTTTAAAAATTGGGCAGGGCACAGCGCCCCACCAAAATAGCCTAGCGGGAACACTATAGGGGATGTGTGCTGTTAAATGTTAAGATGTTAGCTCAGTCTATAACCTTCAGAATATTCACAACACAAAACAGCAGTCCTCACAATATATAGTGTTCATTCTAGCACCCGCTATCTTTGAAAACCCATGCAGTTCATCTTCCCTGCCTGGGGTGTCGCTGTCTGCTATTGTGCTTCAAGCACAGTGTGGTCTGTATATCGGCACTGATATGCAAACCAGACCTGTGCTAGAAACACCACAGCAGACAGCAACACCCCAGGCAGGGAACAGGAACTGCATGGGTTTTTAAAGATAGCGGGTGCTAGAATGAATACTAATATACAATGTACTGTGCATGTATGAACATAGCTCATCTGTTCACATTCTGTATTAATCATTGTGTAACCTGTCTGTCTATTGGCTGTTTTCTCACAGGTGGAACTTCTTGTTATGAAGTCTCTGTCCGTGGGTTTACTGCGGGGCAGCATTGATGAAGTCGATAAGAAAGTACACATCACATGGGTCCAGCCACGGGTTCTTGATTTGCAGCAGGTATATGTTCAGCTTTCACTAATTTCTACATTGTTATATTGTGTTAAATAGAATATCAAGCCCTATTCAATAGCAAAAGTAAGAAGCCACATCTATAGGGATTATGGTATATGATACTGATCATAAAAAGTATTCAGTCACTTAAGCTGCTGATATTATTGTTTCCAACTGATCTAAAAAAAAGTACAGCAGATGAAATCTGATTCTCCATAATGGCAAGGTGGCTTCTTACTAAGGCCCGTATTCAATGCGGCCAGTGAGGGGGGTTAAACGGCGGGGAT
The DNA here is from genome assembly GCF_055691185.1 of Crinia signifera. Taxonomy (NCBI): domain Eukaryota; kingdom Metazoa; phylum Chordata; class Amphibia; order Anura; family Myobatrachidae; genus Crinia; species Crinia signifera. The sequence goes on along the minus strand of NC_139227.1, from coordinate 89,796,762 downwards.
CGCAGAAAACAAGCGATCCTCGCTGTTTAACCTGCACGTTGGCCGCTCACCCTATTCTGCGTTCCGGGGGAATCCTAACTGCCACAGGATGGCGAGGATTCCCCCAAACAGCGAGGCTCACAGCTAATGCAGGGAGCCCGCTGCGTTTAGCCGCGAATCTCACTGTTTCAGCGGCCTTACACACCGTTTCCCCCTAGCTCCAAAAACAGAGCGAGGGGGAAACGGCGTGTGCAGGAGGTTAGTTGAATACTGTCACAGCTCGCCAGCAGCATAGATCCTTCAGGTTTTTCATGTATAAATTTCATCTCTGTGATACACAGCCATGGCTATATAATATTACAGAAAAATAACCTTATTTAAAATGATATAAATAGATAAAGGTCTCTGAAACTCTGGGCAATTCCCTGCAGTCTTTTCGGTCTTGTTCTATATTGCAATTGTATGCCTGTATTATGTGCCGGTGGTCTTTATTGTCACAGTTTATTGAGAAATTACTCCAGTTTCGTTAGATTGGCATCTTGTTTGTTTCATATTTGTAAACCTGAATTATTATTATTTTTTTTTCTTAGATCAAGGGCATGAAAGACCGATTAGAGTTCTGGTGCACAGATGTGAAGAGCATGGAGATGCTAGTAGAACACCAAGCCCATGACATCTTGACATAGGCAGAACCGGAGATTGCACCAGTCCACGCTTGTACAGGCTGTACTGGTCAGCGTGATGTACAGGTTATTCCAGGACTATTGTGGAGCGGTTTCCCCTTCCGATGTTTGAGGCATCCGCCATGTTTTCTTTCGCCTCTTTGTTGCGCTCTAGGGTTTGTGTCTGCCCAGTGATGGCAAATAAACCACTTTCTGTAAACGTGTGAAGTGCTGTGTTCAAAACTTGTGTGGCTATTGGAGAAATGTGTCATCGGTAGGCACCTGGTAATCCATCCTGATTTGGAGACGGAGTGCACTGCTATAATTCTTACAAAATAATCCATAACGGGTATTCATGTGAAAGATACTGCCCCTATCACGATTGGCCATCTGTGTCTGCCTAATCCCAAAAGTTAAACATTTTAAAGTGTTCTCATTGGCCAAAGGTCACCCGCACCACGTGCAGAACTAATTTCTGCAGTGAACACAGGGAGAGAATCAGGCCTGGCTTCAAAATTTCCTTAAGGGGCATACACACGTAGAGATCTGTGCTAAGCAATTTTGCTGGTGTCAAGATCTCCCATGGAGAGCACATACACATGCAGAGATTTGTGCTAAGCAATTTTGCTTAAGCAAAAAAAGGCCGGGTAGTTGTTAAGAATGAGAGATTGCGATCAGTATCTCTCATTCTGTACACACAGAGAGATTTGCAGTTATTAACTAAGCAATCTGACTAGATTTTGACTGCATGCACTGACTTAGTTAGCAAGAGATATTTAATCTCTCGGAGCATACACACGGAGAGATCTGTGCTTACTTTCTAAGCAATCTAGTCAGATTGCTTAGAAAATAGCACAAATTTGCTCCGTGTGTGCACCCCTTAAAGGGGCATACACACTGGAGCAAATTTGTGCTATTTTCTAAGCAATCTGACTAGATTGCTTAGAAAGTAAGCACAGATCTCTCCGTGTGTATGCTCCAGAGATTAAATATCTCTTGCTGACTAAGTCAGTGCATGCAGTCAAAATCTAGTCAAATTGCTTAGCAAAATTGCTTAGCACAGATCTCTACGTGTGTATGCCCCTTTACTCTGGGCGCTAGTAGGCCTGTATCCGGCCCTGGAGAGAGTGTGTAACTACTCAGTTTCAGTTGGTATACTAACTTTTAATCTTATTTTTTTTTTTTTAGTTACAGTGGATTGTACTGTAATAGAGATGTGTTATCCCATATAGCACAAGGAAGATGGGTGTATAGATGAGTGCTATGACATGCATGGTTTCCTCAATTTTTGCCATAGCTCCCATGGGTTATTCAGATGTGGTTGGAGCTGTCCGTTCCTATATATGCTCCAGTGAGTGCATAAGTGGATGCCAGGTAGTGGGAGATGTTATAATTAACGTCCACCTTAGGTGCAGTTGAATGCTGTAGGTTACCTCCCTTTCTCAGTGGGTAGGCTGGTGTGCAAATTTTGCTGGGAGTCCAGTGCACCATATAGGGGTGGGATGAGCAGATTCCTTTTTTATCAAACTCCATAAAGAGCTCCTGTATATTGGGGGAGGGGACTATTGATTTCCATGCGTCATCAGTTCTAGAGACATTGGTGCTGAAAACATCATTGTCTTCAGAACAATCCATGGCTTCATCATTAGCAACTTCCATTTTCCCTCGTTTGCCTAGAAGTGAGGCTCAGTAACAGGTGCTTAGAATGTGCTTGTGTCAAAATGGCCAGCTGTATGATGCCTGCGCCGGTCACATGACAGATGCTCTGAAAGTTAACAGGATAGGTGCAAGTAAGATAATTCCTTTCCAGATACAGGATGTTTCACCATCAGCGGACAGGTCCGGTATAAGGACAAGAATTTGCCAATGTTGTGTGTTTTTTTTTTTTTTCCTAAATAACATTGTATCTTCTAAAATAAGAGGGATGATACAAAGCAGAAAACCAAACACAGCAGTTACCAACAGTAATGCAACTGTAGAAAGAAACCGGCTGATAATGCACAGGATAATACAGAGGCCTTGTAGCCATATAGAATTTATAAATATCATCCAAGTAGGGTTTAAGTATGTGCAGTATGTGTTTTAATATAGATTAAATGTACATTAGACATAGGTGGCCATAACAATAGGCAAATACCTAGGGGGAGTATTCCATGCCTATGGGTGGACCGGACCCCCTCAAGCCTCCCCCTCCCTCTCAAGGCATGGGGGGATGTCCATTTCCGTGGCTGCCGCTATAATTGTGTCTCCTGGATCAGGGCTGTTGAACCCGCTACATGGAAGCCTGCACAAACTCAGTGTCTTAAGCTGGCCATACATCAGAAAGATCGATCTTAAGATCGATTGCGCTCATGATTGTGTACAATTTCCCTTGAAATCCCCGGCAGTCCTTGGTGGTTTTTGGACACACAATCTACACACAATCCATCTTACAATCAGTCATACAATCCATCTGCTGTATGATTGTGTATACAAGATGTGCACACAATCTGCATACAATCCATCTGATGATTGATTGTATGATTTGTGTACACAAGATGTGCGCACAATCTGCATACAATCCATCTTACAATCAATTGAGATTGTTTGATTGGGTACAATATCTTTCTGATGTATGGCCACCTTAACACTGGCTGTAGGGAAAGGAGGGAGGACAACAGGGATTGCTGTGCGTCCAGAGGCTCCGCCCAACTACCACGCTTTAGTATACTTCTAGTTCATCAACCCCACCCCTTATATAATATTTTCCCATCACCCCCTTCTATATTCTGTGCTGCCTATTTTGATCTTCTTTTATTGGCTGGCTGTGGCTGGAGGTTCCTCGGCGATAGCAGGTCCCTTCAGGTGCTGCTTTATGCATGATGGGGGAAGGAAGAGGAAGAGAGAAGCCAGCGGGCACCTGTCAATTCGGCATAAGGCGGCTGGCTTATCCCTGTTGTCCTCCCTCTTTTCCCTACAGCCAGTGTTAGACACTGAGTTTGTGCAGGCTTCCATGTAGCGGGTTCAACAGCCCTGCTCCAGGAGACACAATTATAGCGGCAGCCACGGAAATGGACATCCCCCCCCCCATGCCCTGAGAGGGAAGGGGAGGCTTCAGGGGGCCCGGTCCCCCATAGGCTTGGAATACTCCCCCTAGGTATTTGCCTATGGTTATGGCCATCTATGTCTAATGTACATATACTCTATATTAACACATACATACTTTTTGTGTAGTTCTTGATGGGCTTCATTAAATCACCACAGTGTATAGGGCAAGAGCACAAGTATACATGTGGCTGGTGCTTTTACATTAGAAGCCGTCTCACTGTACAAAAGCATAGTAGCCTTTACCTCCTCCCAAGTCAGCTGACCAGTTACAGACATCCTCTAAATATCACCCCAGTAGGGTAGAGGGAAGGCAAAAGGAGTCTTTTGGGAAACCAATGGATACATCCCGTTATAACTTGGTTTTACTAGATTTGTGACTCAAATCTTGGTCAGTATTTCCACACTGTTGCCTATTTGAGGGAAAAGACACTTTAGGGCAGAACTGTAGAACATAATAAAATATGCTGCTGGTGGGAAGCATTAATTATTTTCTCTAAATGAGCTTATTTCCACAGCAAGAGCTTATTTCCATCATTGAGCTCCTTCAAAATGGTTTCAAAGAGCGCACAACTTTAAATGTGACCTCATTGCCTGTAGTAAATCATCAGAGGATCCCAAGCTTTTACACAAATCTTTCTGGTGCACAATTGCAATGATTCTTCCTAAATGGTTTTGTATCTAAAGGATCTTTGCTAATCTCAGGAACACACAATACCAATGGCGTAACAATTGCCCCACAGACCCTGCGGTAGCGGGGAGGCGCTGTGTAAGTGCGGTTGCCCGGGGGTCTGCGGGGCTACTGTAACACCGCAGCTGTGGCCGGGACCCGCAGATATACTTGTCTGCGCTGCAGTCCCGGCTCCCCTCCTGGCTTCTGCTGCTATGAAAATGAACCATCATCAAATGTCCACTCCCATACAGCAGACAGTTCTCTGAAACTGTCTGCTGTATGGAGGCGGACATTTTGGGATGGTCTGTTTTCATAGCAGCAGAAGCCTTAAGGGGAGCCAGAACCGCAGCGCAGACCAGATCTGTGGGTCCCTGCTATGGAAATGGAGGGATAAGGCAGGGGGGTTGTTAACTTTTACTTGGGGCGTTGCCGAAATCGCAAATATAATAGTTATGCCACTGCACAATACCTCCAGGTGAGAACACTGGCCCTGACCAATTTAATAACCATGTTTTTAATGGGGGAGGGAGTAGGGGAGATACCGGTGCACCAGCAAGAACACGAATAAAGATTTTGAATATTTGATTACAATTATAGATCCACAATATTGTAATGAGGTGCCTTGTTATTAGTACTTAAATGGCTAGTGGAGGTGCTCCCCTGAGAGTAAATGAACATGCAAGTTAGAGAAAGAAAAAGTACTCTCTTTTGCTGGGGGCACTGCTTTAGAAAATAGTTTTTTTTTTTAAACTTGGCTTTTAATTATTAAACATATTTTTTAAAGAATAAAATGGACACACGTTGACGTTACCATAACATATAATAAACATACATGAGAATACACAGCACTATCAAGGTGCTTGTACTAGAACTCACTTATACAGCAAGCATTGTGTAGATCACTTGTACAAGAATTCAATGTGAATTCAACAATTAAAAAAAAATCATGTGCACCTCCTCATTACAGAAGTATTTAGTGTGCACATTGAATTATTGTACACACTATACAAGTGATCTACACAATGCTTGCTGTATAAGTGAGTTCTAGTACAAGCACCTTGATAGTGCTGTGTATTCTCATGTATGTTTATTATATGTTATGGTAACGTCAACGTGTGTCCATTTTATCCTTTAAAAAATGTGTTTAAGAATTAAAAGCTAAGTTTAAAAAAAAAAACTATTTTCTAAAGCAGTGCCCCCAGCAAAAGAGAGTACTTTTTCTTTCTCTAACTTGCAATTTAATAACCAGCATGCTGGATATTAATCACCGGGGATAGCGACATGTGGGGCTGTGCATAGCTATCGCCCCGACTTATCGATGTAGAGGCATTTTCTAAGCCATTATTGCTGGCTAAAAGGTCGCTTAGCGACCATGTCGCCTATGTGTTTTTTGTGTTGTGGGAGGTAAATCTCTAGGAGAGTGCTCCCGCAGCCAGCCCTTAATGGTCGCAGGAGCATAAATTGCTGGTCACTGGTGCACAATGCACTGTGCAACTGTATCCAGTGATTTTCATACAAAAGTCCCCCTTTTGCATGGTCCGGACCTTCTATTGTCACAACTACCTGACTTCTTGGCCTCTGTGTTTTCTGAAATTTCCTTGCAACTGTTTTGGATCCTGTTCCTACAACTTTCTCTCCGAGTTCTAGGGCTGTATCTGAGCAGCCTGGACTTCCTGACCTCTATCCTGTTTCCAAACCCTAAGCCGCTATAATTTCAGTCCTGATTTCTGTGTTTTTCACTGTTCAATATAATGTTTAATCATTAATATTAGTTTATGTGTGCTTATTTTTTTTTTTATATATAAATACACTTTTTCTTTATTGAATTAACCCTTACTTGTTTTGCTAATTCTATGTGAGATCTGGGGTTTGATTAGTTGGGGTGGTTTGGGGGGAGGAGGGGGTATGCATTTGGGCATCTGATCTGAGGTCTGAATTTAGTGATATCCTCCAATATACCCGTGATGTAAATCACAGGGACTGCTGTTATCGCAAGTTCATTTAGCACATAGCGGGTTATTCAATATTTCTGATAGGTAGAAATATTGGCACTAGCCTAATCAATGCTGCTGTTTCCGACCGCATTGAAGGCTGTCAGTTTCCACAAGTTAAATCTATTTGGTCGGAAACGGCCGTGGTTTGTTGAATCTGCGGACGAATTCTAACAATGCGCTGCCATTTTCCAACGTTCGGCGGATGTGATAAATCTCATGCAGACCCGGATCAGCGAGGATGATTGATATACCGGGACCCTTGATGGAGCCAATGCCAGCTGCTACCCTGGTAGTTGCCTTTTTAATGTTTGAGTAGTCCGCAAAACTTGACATGTGATAAATGTATAATGATGCAAAGTTGTGCTCTTTTCCTTTCCTCCAGATGTGACTGTCTGGATTCCTAGTTTCATGTCATTTTTTTCGTAAGGTGAGTGTGTGATTATTTGCAGCACCAAAATAGACAGCAGAGAGTGTACCTTACATCTGTCAATGCCATCAGTAATATGTAGTGTAAATCATTTCTATATTAGAAGTCTTTGAAGACTAGGTCAGGTTGGATCTTACTATGGGAGTGTCTCCTATGTCATCTAAAGACCCAGCACATATTTTATGGAGGAGGATCGGTAGATCCCTGAACTGCAGAGGAAAGAATGTGCCTTGACGATCTTCCCTGTGCACATCTTCCATTACTGTCATGTCTCTCCCTACCGGGGGTTATCCTGATTGAATCAGTCCCCCGCCCATCCGCACGGGGGACCGATATTTGATGACTGCACATGTGTATAGTTATTCATGTGCATCCGCCTTCCCATGGAAATTCCCCCGATGACACAGGTGCGGGGGGCGGGCAGCTGATGTTAGCGGATGTCCGCTGCCCGCCCGCTTCCCGCACAGGGCACCCGCAGATCAGTGACACCACAGATGTCTCAGGTCTGCGAGCGCTGGAGAAATCATTTGATGGTCGCCGACCATCTAATGATTTCTCCCTGCACCCAAGGCTGCGAATAGTCGACTATGCAAATCATCCATTCGCAGCCGTGTGGGGGATCGCGGGTGCGAGGGGGGGGGGGCAGCCGTGCGGGCGGCGTCTGGGGGACTCGCAAGGCTAAGAAATTTGCAGCCTTGCGAGTCAACCAGAATAAGGGCCCTGGTCTGTGAGTCTTTCTCCCAGTCCTCTCAGTAAATTTGCCCAGCATCGTACCAGCGCAGCACTGCCAGGCCCGCCTCCTGAGTGCATGACACCATGGTGTTGGGGCGGCCAATTTTTTGTGATTTGCGTCTCCGGTGCCGAGATCACACTGTGGGACTCCGGAGGGGTAAATATGGGTACGGCATGGACCCGGACCAAGGGGCCCTGTGCACCACGCATACTGCACCTATTATAGAAATGCTAATGCATTGTGGGATGTGATTTGTTTGGACTACACTGTAGCGATATAGTAAATTAGTGCTGGGAGTGTTAACACGTTATCTCTTCATGCTGTAGCACAGGGGTAGCCAACTCCAGCCCTCAAGACCTACCAACAGCTCACTTTTTCCAGCTCACCTCGCAGCTGCACAGCTGCACTCATTACTGACTGACACATTTTAAAAGATCTACAGGTGGAGCTAATTACTTCACTTGGGATTCTGTGAGGAGACAGGGAAAACGTTAACTGTTGGTAGCTCTTGAGGACTGGAGTTGGCTACCACTGCTGTAGCACTATAACGGCGATTCTTTTCTTTAATACCGTTAACGAGGGGGAGAGCGGCGCCATGGGGATGCAGAGCATTACAGAGACCCTGAGCCCATCCAAAACTGGCCACAGAGAAGACACGCTAGAGGTACTCCTGCACCTCTAGCTGCTGTATCCTTTATGGTGGCGGCCATCTTTGGAGGGGCACAGGGTCTTAAATGCTCTCAGAGAATCTGTGAGTCTGCAATAAAAAGATTTACCTCCCCCTGGGCAAAGAGCATTTAACTCCCCATGGGCAATGAACATGTAACCCCCTATTGTAGCAATCATGTAATCCCCCCCAGGCAACAAGCATGTAATCCCCTATGGCAATGAGCATGTACTCTCCCCTGGTAACAAGAATGTAGGTAAGACACATTTATGTGCCTAACAATGTGATAAATAACAGTTAATTGCAAAAAATCATGCAATTTTAATCATTGCCCAGAACTATTTTAAATCTAACACATAAGTAATAGTAAAACATGCATCAATTTATTGCACACCACCGGGAGGAATTGGGGCATATTTTACAATGGGCTCTGTTTGTATGTTTGATCCATTATTCCAGTTAGGCTAAAATATTGTAATAAAACTGGTTTTAAAATATTTAATAATCCATAATTGTTGTATAGCCTGTATCAACTTAGAATAATTTTATTAAGTATATAAAAAAAAATCAATAAGCAGGAGAGGTGGCAGACTCAACGGAGAGGTTTCCACTAAACAGCTGGTGCCGCTTTTCCCCGGTCACTATCAGCAAAGCTCACGGACTGGTCCACACAGGTCAGGTGACTTCAGTTATTCTGGTCTGCTCTTGTAGTTTTCCAAGTGTGCCAGAATCCATCCAGAGGGGATCAGGAAAGCTGAGAACAGCACAATCAGGCCAATGGCTTGTTCCTGCAGAAACACACAGTATTTATATGGTTAATAGGTTGGAATGGCAAATCTCTGCAGGCGCTCCTGGCAAACCACCCGCATAAATATGAGAGCAGTTAGGACGTATCTGAAAGTAAAGCCATTATTTGAAAGTTAAGTAACATAACCTACATAGTAATGTAGTTCGGAGCAGCCGGGTCTGATTACACCCAAGTGGTTTCACACTGAACTAAAAGGACAGTGGTTAATCTGGGACCTGTAGTTCCACAAACTATCTAGCAAGTTGCTTAGGATTGGATACAAACCTTCAACTTCACCCTATAAAGTGTGGTGTTTTGATTTCAGCGCTCTGTTGATTTTTTGTATTCCTGTTTGTGTATTTCCGATTGAGTGACAGTAGCTGCAGATTTCAAACATGTCTAGGTTTGCTGAATTAAGAGAAAAGAAGTCTCAGCAGCATGTAAATATGTTTTCTGATACTATGACAGAGAAAACTCTTGTTAATACCATAAATGAAGAAGAAGAGGAGGGTGTTTATGGTGAGGTTTGAACATCTATTAATAAAAGAATTGAGGACCTGGTGGGATGTAGAGACCTTAGAAAACGACATTAAGGGGGGTATTCAATCTCTGGCGACCATCTCCCCACGGGGGAGATGGTCACCGGGCCCAATTCAATGCTGTCTTCCCCGTCAGCATTGAGCAGGGTTTCTCGGCAGAACGAGACCGACTTCACTAGCTGTCGGGCTCGTTCTGCCGGGAAGTGACGAGCTGCCGGCTGTAGCTCGCCTCTTCCTGGCCGCAACTAGCGGCCACGCCCCCTTCTTGCTCCCCGGCAGGCGGGACATTGAATCCCGCCTGCATGTTCTCGGTCGAGCGGTCAACCGCCGTGACCTAAACATTGAATATCCCCCTTTGTGTACAAGAGTTCCTAAGGGTCTCAGACTAATAAAAGTTCCATCCTTTGGTCAAACTAATGAAAAATTTATGAAAGAATGGTATAGAACATTAAAAGAAAGTTCTCTAAATTTAATGAGACTCATCGTGTTTGAAAAGAAAAAGAACCTAAAAGTAACAGAAACACAGTTATTGGAGACAAAATTGGATGGGAAAAATACTAAAGAGGTTCAGGAGTTTAAAACCTACAGTATATGGATGATAAATTACCAAAAATAGAGAAGAATTGATGCAAATTAAAGTGAAAAAGTGTTAAAGGGACTATGAGAAAAATCAAATAAGAACATGGCATAAAATTAGAGCAGATCTTCACCAGTCTAGAAATAATTATAGACAATCACAGCATTCTAAACCTAGATGGTTTAATAGTTGGGAAGAGAGAAAAATGCAGCCAGTTTTTCCTGTCCTGAATCAAGCACCAGGACCAGGGCAAAGGAAAATGGTCTAAAGTAGAAAAAAGTTAATCCTGGCGAAAAAATCTGGGATTAGAGCAAGAATCATCATCCCCTGTAACATCAAATAGGTTTCAATCTTTACTGCAATATGAAGATAGGCCCGTAGAGAATTCTTTTTTTTGGAGGACAACGTCAGAAATACAGATTTACATCCAAAGAAAATCCCTCCCCACGTCGATGGGTAAGAAGACGCGGTAAAAGAGGGAGAAAGACCACCAATCTTCAAAAAAAGAACGATGAATGAGAAGTAGTACCCATAAAAGGGATATATAATTTGACTGATTTTACGTTAAATAAGTATCAAATAGATCTCCTACAGAAGGGTCTTTCGTGTGGGGTGCAGGCAGCGGCGATCCGGGCAGTGGCAGCTGGAAGCTTCAAGCGTGTAGCGATATTTGCTGGGCGGCAGGGGTGGGAAGCGCTGCTGATTATGGAAAGACTTGCCGGACACATTGCCTGAGAGAATTCAGCCAATCAGCGTCTGGCCTTTTCAAACTCAGCAGCGCTTCCCGCCAGGCAAATAGCACTACAAACCTCCAGCCACCGCCCGGACCCCGCTGCACATAGGTATATATGTGTGTGTGTGTGGGGGGGTGTATGTGGGGGCCCCACACTAATGTTTTGCCCAGGGGCCCCCGCCAGTGTTAAGATGGCCCTGACTGTAACGCAAAGCACATTTATTCTTTAATGGACAAAACCATGTTGCACTGCAGGTGGGGTAGTTGTATGCGAACAGATTTAGATTTCAGTGAGAAACAAAGGGGGAAATTTACAAAGATGGGAGTTATATTTCCAGTTGCTATGGGCAACCAATCAGATTCTATCTATTATCTTTTAAAATGTGCTAAATAAATAAGAAGTAAATTCTGATTGGTTGCATCGACAACATAGTGCATTTAATGCAAATTGCACACTATTACATGTGCAATTTGCATTAAATGTATGATTTTGGCTGGGTTCTTTTTACAAAAAAAATGGTAAAAATCAGCACATTTTGCTGTGGACTAGAAAAAAATTGGAAATTCAAAATTGCATTCAGATGTTTATTTATTACCAGTTTCTTATATAGTGCACGCATATTCCGCAGCTCTGTACAGAGAATAGTTGAACATTCACATCAGTCCCTGCCCCAGTGGAGCTTACAATCTATATTTCCTACCACATGTACACGCACACAGACATTATAGGGTTCATTTTGTTGGGAGCCAATTAACCTACCAGTATATTTTTGGATTGTGGGAGGAAACCGGAGTACCCGGAGGAAACCCACGCAAACACGGGGAGAATATACAAACTCTGCACAGTTAGGGCCATGGTGGGAATGGAGCCCATGACCTCAGTGCAGTGAGGCAGTAATGCTAACCATTACACCAGCCGTGCTGCCCCAGTTTATCATAGAAAACAACAAAATCGCAAATGTAATAGGGTGCAACAACAGGTTTTGGCAGGAGAGTTGTATTCAGTATTGAATCCCGGCGGTCGGGATCCCGGCGTTCAGAATCCCGACGCTGGAATCCCGACAGCTGAAATGCCGACAAGGGGGGGACGTGGATCGCCCCCCCCCCTTGTGGGCTCGCTGCGCTCACCACGCAGCGGGCCCGGGGCCTCGCTACGCTCGGCACACTAATTTATTCTCCCTCCAGGGGTGTCGTGGACACCCCAGGAGGGAGAATGTGTCGGCATTTCGGCTGTCGGGATTCCGGCGTCGGGATTCTGAACGCCGGGATCCCGACCGCCGGGATTTTAACTGCATCCCGGAGAGTTTGCCAGAATCATGCGCAGATCAGAGAGATGGTTCTGACTGTAAAACAGCATGGGCTCCAACAGCCAGCAGTGTAATGACACAGCCAGGGACACTTTTTATACAAGTTCCCTCTTCCAAAGCATTATCACAAAAAAAACGCGCACTCTCATTACTACAAAAAAGTGATTTTTGGCTTGTGCTAAAAAAATTGCACCCTATTACATGTGTGTTTTTCAGCCAAAATAACACATATGACATGTGGAATATGGTGCAATTTTGTAGCTGTAAAAAAAAACGCACCCCATTACAACTCACCCATCAACTCATCATTGTAGTTACTAATAGGGGCATCTAAAATTTAGATTTAGATGTATACTTACAAACAGACAGTTTCTCTACAAAACTTACAGCGCCATTAATATTAGGTGCAAAACACGCCACTTATTGTTACACTTACATGGTTGTTATTTTAGTCTGGTATTGTAAACAGCTGTATCCTGTGCGATGGGGCTAATGACTAATATTTGTGGTTACTTAGTAACTGCACATGGGATGTGCACCATCCATTATACTGCAATTAGCAAATCATCAGTTGTGCCAGGAGTTTTATGGCCGTAACAGAATGACTGCACCACTTGGCAAACCCATTCCCCAATGTCATCCTAATTTCCCTGCTGCAGTGGTTGAGTGTTGCTGTGATACTGCAGGTCAGTGCGAAAGGTGCACTAAGGTTCTTCCCACCTGTTATTGCAGCCAGGGAATTGCATTTCCAGTGACCCACACAAAGGGCCTAATTCAGTGGCATAAACTCGTCCCAGTTGCCCAGAGGCAAGATAAATACTGGTGCCCCCCATATACATATAAAAAAGAACAATCTAGACAATATTTCTATAAATCTTGTTCCATTGCATGACATTTATTTACATTATCATTTATTTGAAACAAATACATTTCTTAGCCATCATACACTGGATTAGAACCTGTGACCTGTCCCACTGGAGGCAGACACCTTACTGATAGAGCTATTTGCTCCTGCACAGTAATTATGCAGATTCAGCACAGAAGCGATATCAAGGGCTTTCAATTAATTGATTTAAACTCGCAGGGGAGGGGAGATGCCCTCGCAGGAGCCCAGCAGCAGATGACTCCATTGCCTCCCAGAGTTACACCTCTGGCCTATTTCATTAAGCAGCATAGCTTATGCGATTCTTAGCAATGCAAATAAAAAAGGAGCTGCATACAACCCCCTGCTTGCGATTACAAAAACAGTTTTAGAGGAACATTGCAATGTTTATCTGCGACTCCAGCTTGAGTAAGTTTGACTTTACTCCGACTTGCGAGGTCAAGGAAAACAGGTTTGCGATGTATTCCTTTGCCTCGCCATGCCCCAAAAACTGGGGTGGCAGGCCACCTTTCTCCCAGATGCCAGACACCCCACGCCCCCCCTTCAGCCTGTCAATCAAGCAGAGGATATCGCATTTATTGGATGCCATTGCAGGATCGGTCCTGCAGATGTTTATATGATCAAGACAGAAGAGTGAATGATCTAAATTAATAATTATGCCAATGATTTGAATTGATAAAAGATGTTTAGAGAGCGCCACACAATTTTGAAAAATTAATACAATTTATTATAAAAATACACATAAAAATAGAAAAAGAAAACAATACACAATTAAAAATAAGTAATCTATCTCATTGGAAATACACAATTGTACTAATATATGAAACTCACAATGTATCAAAATATCACAATAAATGACCAAAAATATGGATAGTAATGTCCGGCTCCAAATCACTCAATTGTAAGGATATATGCTGGGATTTCAAATTTGCCTAAACACACAACCCTGTGCGCACTAGGGTGTGTATAAAGATTGAAAGAAGTAGTCCTTCAAATTTCCTTTGAAAGGTAAGTATATGGCAGATTTATCGGTGCCAAAAAAACCTTTTTCCTTGACTTGTAAAAATATCAAGGCACCCTGAGAGTTAAATAGGTGTCTAATCACCTTGGGGGATAGACTGCACAATAAATTGGCCGCAATGTTTCTTTGTGATTGCGTGTGGAATGTAGATAATGCCTTTTTGCCGTAGGTGGAAGGTTTCAGTAGGTGGGCTCGCTACGACCCGCTCAGGCTCTAGCTGTATGTGGCGAGCCTCCGCTGTGGGTGATGCGGGGAGCAAGCCTCACTGACCTGTTGTTGTTTGTGACAGGACCTTCTTCTCCGGTTTTAACGGCTTGCAAATGCTTTAGGTAGGAGGCAGCTGTGCGTTGCAGGAGATGGTTTATCCGTGCAGTCGTTCCCAGGGATGCCAAAATGTGATGAGTGAGGGCTCAGGTTAAATGTAGGTCACAATGTGACAGTCCTTGACGCGTTTCTCCGCTACCGATAACGGCGGTTTCTTCAGAAGGATTGTGAAGAAGTGCGCACAGGGTTGTGTGTTTAGGGAAATTTGAAATCCCAGCATATATCCTTACAATTGAGTGATTTGGAGCCGGACATTACTATCCATATTTTTGGTCATTTATTGTGATATTTTGATACATTGTGAGTTTCATATATTAGTACAATTGTGTATTTCCAATGAGATAGATTACTTATTTTTAATTGTGTATTGTTTTCTTTTTCTATTTTTATGTGTATTTTTATAATAAATTGTATTCATTTTTCAAAATTGTGTGGCGCTCTCTAAACATCTTTTATCAATTCAAATCATTGTTATAATTATTAATTTAGATCATTCACTCTTCTGTCTTCATTGACAATTTCCAGAATTGTCTCTGGGAGCGGCCAATATCTTAATTGATCAGATTCATTTATCTTCAGTGTATATACATTCATATGTATATATATATATATATATATATATATATATATATATATATATATATATATATACCGGGTAGTGGAGTAATTAAAAGTGATCGCGCCCGATTGTATTCTTTTTATGTTTATATGATCAAACCTGGATTAGTCCCAGAAGCCACATGTAAATAGCTACTACAATGGCATACTCCTACGGACGGTGTAATGGTTAGTATTACTGCCTCACAGCACTGAGGTCATGGGTTAGATTCCCACCATGGCTCCAACTGTGCAGAGTTTGTATATTCTCCCCGTGCTTGCGTGGGTTTCCTCCGGGTACTCCGGTTTCTTCCCATAATCCAAAAACATACTGGTAGGCTAATTGGCTCCCAACAAATTAACCCTAAAATGTCTGTTTGCATGTAAATGTGGTAGGGAATATAGATTGTAAGCTCCACTGGGGCACAGGGACTGATGTGAGTGTTCAAATATTCTTTGTCCAGTGCTGCGCAATATGTGTGCGCTATATAAGAAACAATAATAATAAAACAGGTATGATAGTATCTACTAGCACACATGCAAAGGTCTTAAACGTTTAGGCAATGTGAAAGCAGCATAATATAGCCAAATAGCTACAGTAATCCTGGGAGTGCTAACACAACAGTCATTATGGTGGAAATAAATAGCCCCCTAATGTGGAAGTGTTCCTGCTGTTTATATTGCATCTGCGACATGTCTTGTAGACACCATTTTTCTTTCTGTCTTGGATACAAATGACAATAAACAAATTCCTTTCCTGGTATTGATACAAATCGTGTTTTGGTCTGTGAAGGGATTAATAGCTGCTATCCCCTCTGGGAGCTACAGGCCTTGGCTCGATGACCGGGACACTTCCCAAGGTCGTTAGCCTCGTGCTGTACACCCTCCCCGCTTTCCATTGAATATTAACAGAGAACCGAGGGAGGGGGGTATGGGCTGCATGTCATCAGAGTGTATTATAAGGAGCGTATGTGACTGCGTACTTGTCTAGCATTGCAAAACCAGGGCAGCAGAAATGGTGTATATAGCACTAGGAGAAGGCTTTATAGAGAATAATATTAATGTTCTAAGCTGTGTTTTATAATCTGTACGGTTAAGGAATATATTAGCAGAATGTACTGTTAGGCCCTTATTCTGGTTCACACGCAAAGGCAAAATCCTTCTCTAATGGACAAAACCATGTGCACTGCAGGTGGGGCGGATGTAACATGTGCATGGAGAATTAGATTTGAGTGAGTTATTTAGTTTTGGTGCAGGGAAAATACTGACTGCTTTATTTTTGCGCTGCAATATAGATCTCACTTTGAAGTAAAACCCCACCCAAATCTAATTCTCTCTGCACAAATTACATCTGCCCCACCTGCAGTGCACATGGTTTTGTCCATTTGAGAAGGAATTTGCCTCTGCGAGTGAACCAGAATAAGGGCCTTATAGTATTGTGTAAAGATCCTGCATCTGTGTGAAATGCGGTCAGGCAGAATAATTCACTTCTTGCAGATGCTGGTGCTAGACGCTCAGACGTTACGCAATTGTGGTAAGTGGCGTTTGCAACTGTTGCTCTGTGACCCCTGAGTGACTTCTTCCAAACCGTTTTATCATAACCTTGCAACGACCTGTATCCTACTATTATGGAGTACGTATGTCAGTGTGATTAAATTATCCGCTGCCTACACAACTGTGCATGGATCACAACTGCTTACAGAATCAAGAGGTCATTCACTTCTATTACAGATCATTCACAATGTACTCTACTATAGGTATGAGTCTGACACTACCAATTGTGCATGATGAGAGAATTGCACCTGGTGCCCTAAAAACAGTATTTTTTCCTGGAATCTATTATGTATTGTAGGCAATATACAGAAATAAGTTACCGACGTGGATCACAGCAGATATTCAATTGCCAAAAATTTGTGACAGATAATATATGATCTGTGCAGAATTAATTTAGACTGCGATTCTGTTTCTCAGCAAATGCCTATCGCACTGTTTATTTAAAAAATAAAATCCCCCCTCCCCCCCACTTCAATGATCAGTATGTCTTACCCCTGCAGAAAGCGACTGTTGCTGAGGTTTTTGTGATGCCCAAGCTTTGCTGGTGATACGAGGAGGTCCTGTCCGGCGCAGGAGGCCGAGGGTCCGTGTAATTAGTGGCATGGCTGCTGTCTGTGTGTCTGATTGCTCTGTGTCAGAGTCAAGTGTAAAGTCCACTCTGCAACCTGTTAGTGCCTTGAAAAGGGAGGGGTTTACTTCCCAAGCCTCTGATTGGTGAATTGTATTCTGGCAGTGCAGTGGTTAAGTGAGACGTTCATTTCAGCACGTACATTGATCTATATATATATATAAAAACTAGGGTGGGGCTAAAGGAAAGACATGGGTCCTGATCAGCCCTTTATATCTGTCCCCTTTTGTAACGGCAATGGAATATACACACAAACACACACAGATATACATATATATATATACATATACATACATACTGAAAATAATTTTGCTGTCATATACCTGGATGATTTGTAGCAAGCCTCTTTCCTGGCGGGACTCTGACATTATCGATGTTTGGCACTGGGGGATTTAAATCTCTAGTCGATTGAAATTGTTGTTATGCTTTAAACTGTGCAATCTGGAGGTGTCTTGCTATGACAGCTGTGCACGTCAGTCATCCCTGGCTGCTGTTGATCGCAGTACAGAAAGTATTCTTATCCCAAATTTCCATGGTTCCCTGTTGCAGTTTGTCACTTGGTTCTCAGTACATTCTGTTTGTCTCCCTTGTAGTAACTGTCTTCTATACTCTCTCTGTCTTGTGGTCTCTGTCCCTGTGTCTGGGCTTGCTCAACACATTCTCCCCTCCCTTCATACCACCAGCTAGAGGAGTCTGTTCACTATCAAGCTTTTGCTGATGGCAGTTTCCTCTTGAAAAGGATTCTGGCAAATAACACTTACTGTACATACACTATCAGATGGTGTTTATAAGAATGCATGCAGAAAATGAAATCACTATAACATTTGTACACCTAAGTTGGTCCCATAGGCAAATGCAGGGGGGGTTCTGATTACCAGGAAACCCCCCTCCTCTTGGCAAGTGCCTTAAATTATGACAACATTAGCACTTATATATATAATACGATCAATAGAGCTGCCACCACATCATGCAGTGTAAGGGACATGCTGCACTTGCCCAGTGTACCGGATTCTTTTACCACATTTACTGTATGTGTGGATCTAAACTCCTCAAACATTGCAATGGACCAGAGAGCAGCTGCCAGGAGGAAGAGACAGGAGCATTACTATGAAGTGGGAGATTGTGAGCTAAGAAATTGCAGTCCTGGTCTGCATCCTATTATGTTTGTGTATTTATTTACTATGATATGTTTGACCGTTCCTGACAACTTATTTAATTAAAAATTTTAAACAGCCTATACTATAGACCAGGCATGTCCAACGTTGGCCCTCCAGATGTTGTGAAACTACACATCCCAGCATGCTTTGCCACAGTTTTGCTATTAGAGAATACTAAAACTATTGCAAAGCATGCTGGGATGTGTAGTTTCAAAACATCTGGAGGGCCAACGTTGGACATGCCTGCTATAGACCATCTGTAATGTTAAATATTAATACTGCAGTCTGGCCGCACGGCCTGGTGGTGAGTATTTCTTATATTATCTTGTATTTACACGCTATGTTTCTTGCAGCGTTTAGCCACATCCATCAGCCCTTGTGGTTTAATGTGCTGATACATAAACACTCTAGGATGACATTTGCCAGAAGCCGGCAAGCCTGCCAGTATTCATTAGGTTGTGGGAGGCAAAATGTAAAAGCACAGCTTGCCCTGTCTCTGTATCTCACTATGCACAGTGCAATGCAGAACGCACACACCGGTTCTATGCATATTTCCAATATACTTTGTTTAAAAGAAGAGGTGGTGCCTTTAATGCGAATGCTGTTTTTGTATACTGGCGCCCCTATTTCATATTCAAATACGATGTTTGGGGGGTCTTCGCTAGAGCAAGACCTGTTTTGTGCATGCAAAGGATGGGTCTTGTGAAATCGATCACAGCCCCCTGTCAGCCACAGAATAATTGCTATTTTGAAGACGTGACTGGTCCGGGTCTGGTTCATCAGACAGTCTCATACTTGCCTATCCTCCCGGAATGGCCGTGAGGCTCCTGAAAATTGGGTCCCCCTCCCGGCCCCCGGTAGGCAAGTCTCCCGCTTTCTCCCGCAGTCCCCGCACCCCCCTTATCCTCAGTTCCAAGTCTGGGATTTTGCAGGTCCACGGCAAAGGGGCGGGGCAAAAATGATGCGAATGGCCTCATTTCGTGTCATTTTAGCCCCTCCCCAATGAGCGGACTCTTGAATTGCCACATTTGAGAGTCATGGGGGCGGGATCAGCCAAGTCCCGCCCCTCCTGGCAGCAGTATCAGGTCTTCAGACACAGCACTCGGATCCTCACTATTGAGCGAGGCGAGGGGTCATGCTACACTTATATGGTGTTCATGTCAACTTATGCCAACATAGACAACATTTTGACATCTTAAATGTCGGCATTTTGATGATGTCCGCATTTTTAACGTGTCAGTATTTTGACTGTCAGTCAATGGTTGTCTGTATGTTGGTAAATCATACTAAACACTGAGGTATTTAGGCAGCAGATAGGTATCAAAATGGAATTCGGGTGTCAGAGAGGTGCCTAAGGTGAATAGTAAGTACTTAGAGTCAGGGCAGCCGAGAGGTATGCCGGGCCCCGGTAAAATGTGTGGGTGTGGCCTAATTGCAGGAGTTGTGACCACCTCCCACAATTAGGCCACACCCCGAAATTTTTCAGCTGGGTGAAAAAAAACACTCTAAAGCAGGCATGTCCAAACTATGGCACTCCAGCTGTTGTGAAACTACACATCCCAGCATGCAATGCCATAGTTTTAGCAATGCATGATGGGACTTTTAGTTTCACAACAGCTGGAGGGCCACAGTTTTGACATGCCTGCTCTAAAGTCAGCCCTCAAACACCCCCCCCCCCCCCAACCCCACCTCAGCAGCAGCACACACCTACAGCATGTGCTGTGCTGACAGCAGGCTCAGCATAAGCTCTAATGCTGTCATTGAGACGCTAATGTTGAGCCTGCTGTCAACACAGCACATGCTGTAGGTGTGTGTTGCTGCTGCTGCCCGGGTGGGGCGAAGGGGGATGGTATGGGGGGTCGGACCAGGGCCCCTCCAGCAAGCCTGGGCCCGGGTAATTAGTACCTGCCCCCCCCTCTCTCTCGGCGGCCCTGCTTAGAGTCAATGTGCGATGAACCACCAACACAAAGCAGCTTGCAGTAGCTGGGCTTTCTCTATATAAGGAGACAGGGCAATTATGACTTCAAAATGCCTGTTTGGACATGCCTGCTGTAGGGTCTATTCTTAGGAGAACAACACATTTTAATAACATCTAAAAATTACAAATAATAAAATAAAACGGTGTTCACATGTGATACACACAAAAATATATGTATAGACATAGGAAGGGGGAGATGTACTAGGCCTTTTTCAGCCAAACAGCTCCTAACTGCCATGTTACATGAGGTGTGCTTCATCACTTTTCACTTTATCACTTTTCAAGCTTTAGTACATCTGGCACATAGGCAGGGTTGCGTACCCTCCCAGATTGGCTGGGAGGTTACTGGAAATTGGGTTCCCCTCCTGGCCCCCCTAGAAAGGTGGGCAATTCTCCCGGATTCCGCAGGACACCAACACATCTCCCCGGCCGCAGAGTTAAATTACGGCGATGTGTGTCTTTTCGGGGGGAGGAGTGGGGCTAAATATGCAAATAACATCCTTATTGCTCCACCCCCTCCATGAGGACATGCTGGGGTGGAGCTTGATGCCGTGTACGTCAGCCCCCCTCTCCAAGTGCTGGTGACAGTCTCCTCGTGTGTCTCCCGGAGAGAAGACTTTGAAAGAAGGCAAGTATGCCCACATGGTGTAATTTCATTCTAGGCAAAGGGTGCGAATTGCTGTTGCCGTGGAAGTTAAATGCTGGTGACAGATCAGTTTATTGCACCCTTCGGCCACTCAGTGGAATCCTGCATCCTATGGGTGTGAGATTAGGCTTTTAGATTAGCCAAAGTATGGCTGCTACAGCACTAGTTTGGCCAGGCCAATGTATTTGCCTGTGATTGAAGCTATCTATCTATCTGTGTGTCATATATATCCATGCTTGCCTATCCTCCCGCATTCAGTGGGAGACTCTCGACTTTTACAGGAGCCTCCCGCTGCCCCGCAAACCTACCCTGCCCTCCAGGTTTTTAGGGTTCTTTTTTGCAATTCCGACGCATCTGGAAATGGTGGGGGGCGGGCATGTAGGTAAGACATCAGAGCCGGCCACCGCTACCCACGACCCCACAGTGGCCGGCTCTGTTCAGTGCATGCTGTCAGGGGAACATCCGGGAGAACAGAGATCGGGCAGCCAGCACTTTCCTTCCCTGAGGCTGGCCCCGCCCACCACACTGAGAGGGCTCCGTGCATAGCCCTGCTCTCCCTGCTTCTCTGCCTGCAGTATGCAGTATAACATCCAATCTCTCAGCCATTGTAGATTTTTACCTCCAACCTTTAATATCCAAAACGTCATAATTTCTCAAAGATACAGGAGATGTACTTTGGAAAAGGTAGAGTGGAATGAGGATGATTGGTGCAGATGTAAGCACCTTATACATGATTAATGACTGGGAACAGGGAAAGGAGGCAGTCTGCTTATTCCTCAATAAGAGTACCTATTCCATTAAACTGAGAGATTTTATTTTGGATGCTATCTCATTTATCCTTAAAAATAATAATTTTTACTTCAATAGAAGTTACTTTTAGGGCACTGCAATGGGCTCCAGGTTTGCCCCAAGTTACGCCAACTTCTTTATGGCCTCCTGGGAAACCAGGGCGGTTGGTAGGGGGTAAACCTGGTGTCCTGGTGGTGTTTTATAGATGATGTGTTTTTATTTTGGAGGGGGAGTGATGAATCTTTAAAATCTTTTTGTGAATTTTTAAATCAGCATTCTTCTAATTTAATATAAATTTATTAAATTATTTTAATTTAATATAAATGTAACATTTAATAGCAGTAAAACTGACCTAGTCTTTTTAGACTTGGTAATCTACATCGAATCTGGAAAAATCCAGATCAAGATGCATAGAAAGTCTATAGACTCAAACTCCAATATCACTATAAGCAGCGAGCACCATCAGAGATGGTTGGAAAAACATACCTTTAGGAAAATATAGTGAAAGAACAATTGGTGGAAATAGACCAATGGTTTTAACAAAGGGTATCCAGAAAAACTGCTAGAGGAGTCAAAACTTAAAATTGAGAGAATCGACAGGTCAGAGCTATTAAAAGGAAAAACCCAAAACAAAACGAGAAAATAACTTTACAGAATGGGCCATTTTTCACAATATGGTTCCCACCATAGGAAGGTGGAGACAATTTTTCTAAATAATTGGAAATTTTAAGAGATAAAGAATAAAGAATATTATGAGAAAAAAGGAACTTCTTTTGAAGTGAACAGAAAAAAAACATAGGATCAATGATTTTTTTAACCTGTCATTCATGTAATGTTATATACTTACTACAATGCAAGTGTGGTCAAATTTACATAGGAAAGACCCCCAGGAACATATAATTATGATCTGCAGAACATATATGTAACATAATAAAAGGTTTTTCATCTCATCCTTTATCTGATCGTTTTCTAAAAAAAGAAAAAAAAACAATTGTGAAAGTGGGATAAAAAGATTTCTGAGAATCCAACAGGTGAGTACAAGTTTGAAAAACAGGGATCTAGAATGTAAACTTGCCAGATGTGAAATGAAATGGATTTTTACACTAGACACCCTGTTTCCAAAAGGACATACAGTAATCAATGCAGACTTCAAATTAAAATGGTTTCTGGATTAACCTTGTCCCTTTATATATGTGTATTTTAGATATTTTCTAGTTTTTTTATGGTTTGTGTATTTCTTAGCTATAACATTATTTATATTTAACATTCCCCCATATTTTTTTTTTCCATTTCCATGTACTGTAACTCCAGAAAAATGCAGTCAAAATGGCGTCTGAGGAGTATCACAATTTGGAAATAAGGAGAGCTATTCCCACACATATGGAGTCCACAGTAGCGCCGCGTGGAACGCATGACCGGAAGTTCGGTAAAAAAGGGAAGCGGAAGTGACGGATGACATGGTGGAATGCAGCCGAAAGTCCGCGGGTGGAATGCACGCGACTTCCAGTACGCTAAATCCCAGGAATCCCCACAATGGGGGCAGGATGACACACAATTATTAGTATAAATATTGGAACTAGCCAGCATGTCCTTTATCCAAACCTGATGAAGGAGAATGTTATCTCCGAAACACATTGTTTGGTAAAGAGACTTGGGACTACTGCACCTTGAAGCACTTTTCGGATGCACCAGCCACTTTTGGACGCAGATGCCCTGGACCTTAACAAAAAAAAGCTTACTGCGGTGGTGCTGATCCTAACCGTTCGGACTCCACTTCTTGCTCTTGTTAGCATAGCCCACCGCAGCACCAAACCAGGGTGAGGTTTTCTTATATATTGGGATTTCCTGTCCTCATTTGTGCATACAGTGTTTTTATTGTCCCATAATACAGAAATGGCTTTGTTCATTTTACTTGTTTATATGTAAATAAATAGTGCGTTTTTATCCATAATTGTATGGTGTATATCTGTTAAAGACATTGTTTAATATACTTTGCGCGGGTTTATGCAATTGTTTCCCTCAAGGTCTTCTGATCACCGGCGTGCAGTCTGCCAGCCAAGTGTACTGGGTGTGATATGGGGAAAGGGGGCTATGTCTATTGTACTGTAACAGTCTATTTGTCTTTGCTCTCAAATGTACACAATACATTAATATAGAGTATACATATTAGAACTCTAATGTACTTATATTATCACTCTCTTTTTTGTTGTTGTGGCTTTTAGAACTATAGCAGGACACACCCCTGCGTAGCAAAAAATAGGTGGAGCTAGACACGCCCTTTGAGCAGAGCATGACACCCACAATCAACTGCGTGCCACATTCTACTAGCATTAAGGTCCCCATACATTAGGCCGACTTGTTCTCTGGACAAGTTGGGCCTTATTTCCCAGGCAACTCCAAGGGAGGGCTCTGACACAATTTGGCACTTAATGTGCCAAGTTTTGCAAGTGATAATTCGCATGCGATTTATCACATGCAACTCTTGGGGAGCCGCGGGCACTGGGAGCCGGCTGGGGGGGATGGGGCGATGAAGAGTGGCGGGTGGGGAACTCACAGAGGCGATGAGGGGACGCGGGTGGGAGGAGCCAGAGGGTGGTGATCTCGAGGAGCAGGGCGAGGAGCTGCAGAAAAAAACTCATACAAATTAATGGGAGGCTGCTGATTGGCTGATATCAGCCAATCAGGGACTTCCCATTTATTTGTTAAGGTTTTTTTTTTTTGTTTTTAACCTCGTCTCCTGGTTACCTTGCCTGGCTCTCCGAGAACACTGCCGTCCTGCTCCCCCCCACCCGCGTCCACTCCCCGCCTCTGTGAGTGCCCTGCCTGCCACACTTCATCCCCCTTGCTGGCTCCCAGCGCCCCCCCTGCCCCGCTCCGTGCTGCACATAAGATTTATCTTATGTGCAGCCTGTCCGACCTTCCGACTCTGATCCGATGCGCACACGACCGCACATCGGGTCGGACGGGTTGTCAAAACCTGAGATTTGGTCCAATTTATCAGCCTAATCCATCCGAATCAGGTCAAATTGGACCAAATCTCACTAGTGTATGGGGGCCTTTAGGAATCTCCCTGAAAATGGTTTTCAAAAGTTAGGCAAGTATATATATATATATATATATATATATATCTATATATATATATATATATATAGATATATATATATATATAGATATATATATATATCTATATATATATATATATATATATATATATATATATATATATCTACATCAAGCCAGCCCTTACAAATTTGATGCCCTGTGCAAGATTTTGCCCGTGGCTCCTAGCGCTGCCACCAGTTCCACCTCTAACCCAGCACCCATTTCCCAGCAGCAACACCCATCACCCAAAGAGCCGCATATAGATTTTGGTGCTTTGTGCCAGCAAGACTCTAATAATCTAGATAGGGACAGAAAGAGGTGAGGACTTGCCGGGAAAGGGTTTGACCACACAATAGCACCAAACTAAATTACGCCACACAGTAGTGCATCTTTATTCACATTAGATCCCATGATAGTGTCCTTTATTCAGTTTTTGTCACACAGTAGTGTCCATTATTCATGTTACACCACAAAGTAGCACCCCTTTACCTTAGACACGTTGTTCATCCCAGACCCGCCACTGCTTGTTGTCAAGGTGTTCCGGCCTTAAGCTTGGAATGCATGCCCCTAGGCATTTGCCTAGTTTGCCTATGCCTATGGTTGGCTCTGACTTTCACTGGGCACCAGGGCTTGTCTTAAATCTCTGTTTGTAAAACATTTGTGTGTGCCTAGGGGCACAAATGCCTTTTCTGTCACAGGACCAAAAGTCTAGTTACGATTTTGACAGCCAGCAATATAAGTGATTCAGGGGCAGATGTATAAAGCAGTGATAAGGGAGGAGAAGTGATAAATTGCCTGGTACTTTATCATTGGCCAATCAGCTCCTGACAGTTAAGTTACAGGCTGGGTTTAAAAAGGGACAGTCAGGAGCTGATTGGCCGGTGATAAAGTACCAGGCACTTTATAACTTCTCCTCCCTTACATCCGCCCCTCAGTGCCTGAGTTTATAACCAGCAATGTTATATGCCAGAGACATTCACATAATAATAATAATAATAATAATAATAATAATAATAATAATAATAATTAAATAGCATTTTACCCCTAATAGGACTAGCCAGCACCTGGGTGCAATGTATTAGTAAAATTGCGGTACTTGTGTATTATCACGGCGTTCAAGTTTCTTACGTATTGTCACACGTAGCCGCGACGGAGCGCGGCGGGTACAGTACTCACCCGTCCGCGCCCGCCGCCGGCTAGCGTGTGCAGGTCTCGGTCTGCGGTGTGCGGGTAGCAGCAGCTCCAGGTGGGGATAGCAGCAGGGGAGCATCGGGTAGCGGCGTCCTTGCAGATAGCGGCGCCGGGAGGCCGGCGTCGCCATCTTGGTTAAGGGCAGGAGACAGATTGGCCCAGAGTGGAGGTTCCCTCCTCTTCCTGCGCTGACAGCCAATGGCAGCCGCCCCCTGGGGATATAGGGGATCTGCC
Source organism: Crinia signifera (assembly GCF_055691185.1). Lineage (NCBI taxonomy): Eukaryota > Metazoa > Chordata > Amphibia > Anura > Myobatrachidae > Crinia > Crinia signifera. Next base: position 89,770,496 of record NC_139227.1, on the reverse strand, counting down.
TAGGCTGATCAGTGTCAGTGCAATGAGTCTTTGGAGTCATTCACAACTCCTAGCTGATTCCCGGATCCTGGCTCTTTCTCTCCTGACTCTGGTGCCTTGCTCCCTGCATCTTTCTACAAGGAAGTTTTCTCCTGACACCAATGCTGCAAGTCCTACCTAGTGCTTGTTCCTGCTTGTGTCCCAGAATTACCCTGCTCAGCTTTCCGCTGTCCTCCTTTATTCAACTCAGTCATTCCATCATCTTTCAGTCATCCGGATCCATTTCTTCTATCATCAAATCAACCTCTTTCCGGATCTTCCTCTATGTACTCTGGCTCATCAAGTATATGTTTCCAGATTTACCTGCCCGTTGTTAGTATTGTGCTGGACTCTATTTAAGTTATCCAACTGTCACTTAAAGAAGTATTTGAGTGAAGTTTATCATTTATGAAATCCGTTATTAAACCGGCACGTTTCAATCCTACTCCTCCTGGTCCATCTCCAGTTCCTGTGCACCACACGACTCCATCCAGCCCTTTAGCCGTGACACGTATGGCACTGTAGGAAAATCGCATCGCATGGGCCATTTTAAGGTCTTACATACGGCACTGTAGGAAAATCGCATCGCATGGGCCATTTTAAGGTTCACTGCGCTCGCCACGTTTCGGGCTCGGAGGCTCGCTGCGCTCGCCACACTATGTAAAATCAACTCCGTGCCAACGTGGATAGTGGGGGTATGAAAAGGTCGGAGGACACATTCCGTCGATCCACGCGGGGCTCGCTGCGCTCGCCACGCTTCAGGGTGGTGTGGATAGTGGGGGTGGGGGGGGGGCCTAAAACCTCATTGTATGTCATTCAAAGTTATTATTGTATAGCTAATGTAATGGCATCACACACCCTATAAAATCGCATGCGATTTTGCGGGAGGTGCGATGCGATCCCCCGGGGCTAAGAGAGCAGTGAATAAATTACATAGGAAAATTGCATCGCATCGCATGGTCCTTAAAATGGCGCATGCGATGCGATTTTCCTACGCAGAATAGCCCACTGAGCAAATTGCTTCGTACCAAAATTGCAATGAAGAACGCACACACCAGTTCTATGCATGTTTCTCCATCACTTGTCCTGGGCTCATATCTTTCATACCTAGGATGGGCCCTCTCAGGCTCCCGAAACGTCACAAAGAGAAGTTCTGCAGGCTATGCAGAGGTAGATTACAACTCCCAGCAGCTCCGCGGTAATAGCAGCTATGCCATATTAGAAGGTTAGTTGGGTGTAAAGATTTGTGACGAGTTATAAGCATAAATCAATTAAAAACAATAGGTGAAATTCTGTTTTTGGTGTTAAAATACTAGAGATGAGCACCGGGGCCAAGATTTGGATTTGGATTAGTCACCGTGATTTGGATTTGGCTTTTGTCAAGCAGTGGTTAAAGGATTTGGAATTGGATTTTTTTCAAAAATTATCATAAAACGCCCAAATCGCATCATTTTTGCATTTTTTTTGTCCCTAGAGTAATATTGTCATCAATAACATTAATTTCCAGCCCTTTCCAGACAATTTTGCCAACTTTACAGCTCATAATGTAGTTTTCATTCAATTTATTTTTAATGTGCAGCTTGTATAATGCTGCGTGGAGTCCGAACAATCACACACAGAACTTCTGACAGTATACTATGGGTGCAGTACACAAAAAATAATAATAAAGAATCGCTTCGGGGTGGCATGGATAGTGTGTTTGTGACTGGGACGCAACTGTGACTGGGACACTACTTCTGACTGCGGCCAACTAGACGCTGTTTGCGACTACAGCCGGTATTTGTGACTGGGACGCTACTGCAGCACAGAGTGAGCGCGTGCTAGCCTAGTACAGTGTAGGACTCTGCATAATACAACATAATGCTGCCCATACACGCCCTGATACGGGCGTGCGTTCCATGCATTGCATTGCCTGTGCATGCGTTGTGCATGCAATACGATGCAATATGATGAAAACAAAGAACAAAAAGTATGTGCAAGCAATACTTTTTGTACTGTGCGATGAGGTGCCGCGGGAGCGCACACCTCAAAGCACAGAACGCACAGCCCGCATCACAGCGTGTATGGGCTGCTTTAAACACAGCTGTCTGGATTAATAAACAAACACTGGCGCCGTGAAACTACACAAGTACCGATTTTTTTTTACTATAATTAATTTCATGTGTTTTTAATGTGCAGCTAACAGCTACGTGAAGGCCGGACAATCACACATGGACCTTCTGACAGTATACTATGGGTGCAGTCAGGGCCGTTTCTAGACAATTTAGCTCCCAGGGCAAAGGAATAAAAATGCGCCCCCCCCCCCCCCCCCCCCCCCCAAATATAAAAAGTTAACACGGCATAGAAGAAATTGCACGCGCCGTAGGCGCGCGCGCCAAAATAGGGGGCGTGGTTTATTTTTCAAATGGGCGTGGCTTAATATAAGGGCGTGGTCTAGCAGGAAAACAATTACCTTACAACTCACCTTTGCAACCTGCATGTCCAGACATTGGTTACCGCAGGAATTGTCATTGTACTCCCGCACTTTAGTTGGCCGGCTGAAGGCCACACAGTGACATAAAAATATAAAGGCCCACACAGTGACCTAGTACGCCTCACAGATCAAGGCCAAACAATGATAGGTTCCTTGAATCATTATACACTATTTATCCATGACGCCGCACACCGTGATGACAATTACACATTGTCGCACACCGTGATGACAATTACACATTATGTCGCACACCGTGATGACAATTACACATTACGCCGCACACCATGATGACAATTACACATTATGATGCCCGTTACACCCCACACTGTGATGGCAATTACACAATACTCCCCACACCGTAATGCCTATTACACATTATGCTCCACACGCCGCTGCCGCACAACTCATGCTGTTTATTAATATGCCCCCACAGTGCCACACATATGCCCCCACAGTGCCACATATATATGCCCCCACAGTGCCACATATATATGCCCCAATAGTGCCAAATATGCCCCTAGTGCCAGATATGTCACCAGTGCCAGATATGCCCCCCCCAGTGCCACACATATGCCCCCACAGTGACACACATATGCCCCCACAGTGACACACATATGCCCCCACAGTGACACACATATGCCCATACAGTGCCAGATATGCCCCCACAATGCCACATATATATCCCCCACAGTGCCAAATATGCCCCTAGTGCCACAGATATGTCCCCAGTGCCACACATATGCCCCCACAGTGACACACATATGCCCCCACAGTGACACACATATGCCCATACAGTGCCAGATATGCCCCCACAATGCCACATATATATCCCCCACAGTGCCAAATATGCCCCTAGTGCCACAGATATGTCCCCAGTGCCACACATATGCCCCCACAGTGCCAGATATGCCCCTACAGTGCCACAGATATGCCCCCAAAGTGCCACATATATGCCCCCAAAGTGCCACATATATGCCCCCAAAGTGCCACATATATGCCCCCACAGTGCCACACATTCCCCCAAAGTGCCAGCAGCACTACTCACTCTCTTTCTCTCTCTGGGTCTCCCCCTCCAGTCCCCCGCCGCTGCATGCTGCTGCCTGCTGCTGCTTTCGATGTGTCCCTGAGCCGGCAGCCATTCATACCTCGCGGGCTGGCTCCTAATTGGCTGCCAGCCCGCGAGGTCCTCTGATTGGCTGCCAGCCCAAGGACACAGTGAGCGAGGGGAAGGAGAGACGAGCTGCGCTCTCCTCCCCTGGGGCTCACCTGTGCGCCTATTCGTTGCGGGGGGGCGGGGGGGCGAGACGGGACTTGGAGGAGGCGGCGGCGGGGGAGACTTGGAGGCGGAGGCGGCGGCAGCGGCAGCGGCGTTGTGGGCTGTGGGGAGCTGAGAGCTCAGCTGCCGACCGGGCGCCCTGGCTGTGTAACAGGTGGACAAGCCGTGCGGCGCCCCGGGCTGCTGCACGGCTTGTCCGCCTGTAGAAACGGCCCTGGGTGCAGTACACACAAACAATGAATAAAGAAGCGAAAAATTAAGTTGGATTTTTTTACTTTTATTATTTTTAATGTGCAGCTTGTATAACGCTGCATGGACGCAGAACAATCACACACGGAACTTGTGGTGTATACTATTGGGGTGCAGTATACCGCAAAAAATAAAGAACAGCAAAATTTATTTGGTACTTGTGTAATATCTGGGCGCCCGATTTTTTGAATGTATGCCTTAACTTTTTTTTTTCGGAAAAATCAGGTCGATCGCATCTCATGCAACCAAATCGCATGCGTTGCGATGCGATAGACCCGATTTTTACATTGGATCCAATGTTAAATGGTCACAGAGACCCAATCTTACATTGGATCCAATGTTAAATGCCCCCCCAGACCCCATTTTTTATTGTATACCCACCCTGTTCATACCCCCACTATCCAAGTGGGCATTGAGTTGATTTTATATAGTGTGGCGAGCGCAGTGAGCCACCGAGCCCGAAGCGTGGCAAGTGCAGCGAGCCCCAAGAGGGGATGCGAATTACTTAACATGTATTCCGCGTCGACAGCCTGCCTGTGTACTACTTTTGTTTAAAAATAAGGGCATTTTACTCATCTCATTTATGTATTTTATAGAGATGAGCGTTTCGGATTCCGTGGAATTCAAACCGCTCCAAACATAACCGTCCCGCGAACCGCGCTCGCGAGTTTCCGGTTGCTACTCTCACCATGCTTCGGGCACACTATTTTCCCGACTGTCAAAACGCAGACAGACAGGTGCCCGACAGCCACCTGCTATTTTCCCTCGTGGGGGTCCATGACCCCCATAGAGGGAGAATAGAATAGGTGGCGAGTGCAGCGTGTCGAGCGCAGCGAGCCCGCAAGGGGCTTTGTTGCGCTCACCATGCTGTCTGAGTCCGGGCAGTTGGGATCCTGACATCTGGCTAATGACTGTCAGAATCCCGACTGTCGGAACCCTATACCACACCCCTGCAGTCTGCACTGCCCAACACCCCTCTGTCTGCACTGCACAGCACCCCCCTGCATCGATTGCACTGCAACCCTCTGCACAAAACCCCTAGTTTGCACACTAATGATGAGTCTGACAAGTTCAACACCCCTCCTGCACAACGCCCAGACCCGCCATGAGCAGAGCAGTTGGAAGCGTGACTGTGAAATGGCGCCAAATTCTCGGGACACAGAGCTTTTATGGACTCTGCGTCTCGCGTGAATTTGGCGCCAGATTCCCGCGTTCGGCCATGCTCGGGTTTCCAAACAAAGCCGGAAACTCGCGAGCGCGGCTCGCGGGACGTCGGGCCTGCTATGTTTGGAGCGGTTCGGATTCCACGGAATCCGAACTGCTCATCTCTATAAAATACATAAATGAGACGAGTAATGGTTCTTTCAGTAAAATGCACTTATTTTTAAAAACACTTTAGGGGCCCTGAAGCTTAAGCTTCCTTAGTTCCATAGTAGATCTGCTCATGCATTATTAACATACCTTCTCAGAAGTGGTGTATTTATAATGGGCGCAGTGCACACGGGCCCGAGTGCCAGAGGCCCACATCACATACTGTGCACCCATTTTTTAAAAATATATAATTATTCCTCCGGAGAACCGCGATGAAGGCAGCAGAATTGCCAGAATTAGCAAAAAAATGTAGTCGCACCACTTTTTCAAAAGTCTGCGCAATGTGCTGCAAGCATTAGGTCGACATGCACTTAGGTTGACTTGAGTTAAGGTCGACATGCAGGAAGGTAGACATGACTTTAGGTTGACAGGCTCATTCGTCGACATGGGTAATGTCGACATTTAAAAAGTAAAATAATAGTTTTAACCGGAATGTCAACACAGTCAACATAAACACTAAAACGTAGCACCACATCCCCTTGCATGGTTAAATGCACTCGCCATGCTTTGGGCACGGTGCTTAGCTATGTTTGGCACACTATTTTATTCTCCAACCACGCCCTAGTGGATGGTAGGGCATGAAATACCACCTGTCGGCACATGTCTGCTCAAAAAACAATAAAAAGAAACAACATGTCGACCTAATGACCCTGTCGACCTAACCCATGTCGACCGTAAGCCATGTTGACTTTCCTGCATGTCAACCTTAAGTCATGTCGTGTCGACTTAATGCTTGTCTACCATCATGCTGGTGACCCAATGACCGTATCCCAGTAGACTGAGCACTATAATACTCAGACAATTATGCTGCACTGCAGGGCATTGCAGCCAACAGACAGGAGTGGGGGCCCTAAACTCCTCTTTTAAAGCCCCCACTTCTCAGATCAGCCGCTGCATAGATCACTCCTACGTTCACCTCTGAATCAGGCCCAGACTTCTCTGTCAGGTTTCACAGGAGCAGCTACTTGGGAGCCCTCCCCCTCCCCCCCCCCCAAAGAATTGGGGGCGTTGCCTAGCAGTAAGAGGAGTGGCCTGTACTCTCGGATCTCCCACAAGGCCACGCCCCATTTTGCGCGGGGGGGCTCACAATTGCCCCCCCCCTTTCCCTCGGGACACTGCTGGCCCCAGGTGGGACAGTTGGGAGAGTATGCTTAGCTACACTCTAGCTCTGGAACTATTACCAAAATCCATTTCTGCTAGCTGTAATAAGTAGGCCAAGGGCCCCAAGAATGAATTCAATTTCTTTATTAAACTAAACATACTGTATAAAAAAAAAAATGATTTTGATTTTTAATATTAAATACATACCTCCCAACTGTCACGATTACAGCGGGACAGTCCCGATTTTCGGGTCCTGTCCCGCTGTCGCACCCGCGGCAGGCATTGTCCCGCTGCGGGGGGTGGCAGTTGAGAGACCCCCCAATCTAATAGAATAGACGCTGTGCGCATGCGCACAGCGTCTATTCTCGTATGAAAATGAGGTTGCGGCTAATTAGCATAAGCCGCACCCTCATTTGCATATGCCCTTCCCCCTTTTCATCAGAAGTTGGGAGGTATGTTAAATATAATGGCATATCCCAGTAGATAGTAGATACTATATTGGCATTTAAACTATATGCCCCAGGGTAAAGAACATTGCTACCTGCAACAATGATCTGTTGAGCGTCCTTTAGAGAACCCTTTCACTTTTTTTTTCTCTAGACATTCCTGTCACACATGCTGATCTGCCAGTTGTCATATAGTGCCCTCCTGTGGACATTCTTGTTGTTACTAGTTGCTAAATCCAAAACTCAAAATACACTGTGCGGAGTAAGCACAAGGGGATGCACATAACATCCTGGCCGGTCTGGTGAGGGCCGTCAAGACACTGAATGCTGGCATCACAACGGCCCCCCACAAGACCGCTTCCCGAACTCCAAACACATCAGGATCCCAATCAGGCCTGCCATCAGAAATGTTGGGGCCCGGGACTCATTTCCAGTCCTGCCCCGGGCCCCCTCTCCTCACTTGACTTACCATAACCCCGCTCCTTATCCACCATCTCCTCTTCCACTGAGCTGCAGCCCGTAGGTCCCGGAGTGCAGACTTCTTCAACTCAGGATGCCAGGGCCCAATTAAGATGCAGCATCGGCCGGTGAGCCAATCAGAGCTCGCTCACCGACAGCCACTCTGATTGGCTGCTGGTACACAAGCTCTATTTGGCTCAAAAGCCAGTGCAGCATTTTAATTGGCCGCTGGCATCCTGGGTTGAATAAGCCTGCCCTCTGGGACCTGCTTTGCTCAGCGCACTGAGTGCAGCAGAGGCAGACGGGGTGGTTGCGGTGGGCAAAATGAGCTGCCCGAGCCCTTCCAGAGGTCAGGGCCCAAGACAGCTGTACCCACAGCATCCCCCTATTGGCGGCCCTGATCCCAATGGCGGAATATCGACAGCAGGGATCCTGATTGGTAAGCATGCTAGCTTGTAATAGTAGATAAGGTACTCGCGCTACAGTCACTTTCGTATGAGGGAGCTGCTGGGCCTAGTAAGTGGTCCAGAATACTATAAGCATTTTTTTCTTTACAAACGATCAGAGGTTGGGGTGCCACAAACGTATAATAAAATACATTGTACACCTGGGTCACAGCATTTACCCATAGAGGGAAAGGTGAGCGCTGAGCTGATCATTAGAAGTAAAAAAAGCATGCTGGCTTAGCTAGCGGGCACCCTTTTGCTAGGGTTAGGACTAGTGGGGGGATTTAGGGTTAGGGGCAGAGGCGGATTGGCCCACTGGGAATCCGGGCCGTTTCCCCGTGGGCCGGACCAGATTTCACTCTGGCTGGGACGCTTACCTTGGTTAGAAGCGGCCGCAGCCAAGCCTGGTCACAAACGGCAGCATTGCCCAAAACAAATATGGCCGCCACATATATGCATATATTAAATGCACATATGTGGCGGCCATATTTGTTTTGGGCTATGCTGCACTGTGTGAGCAGCTGCGGCCGCTGGATGTCGACGGAAGCGCGGCGGTGGTAAGTAGTGTCTGCACCCACGCCACCCCTTCCCGGCTGTGGCGACAACAAACCCCCCCCCCCCCCCCCGGCTGTAGCGGCAGCAACCCCTGCCGATATCCGATCATCCGATATCCGATCAATATCGCCAACAGCCACATTGCACCGTGGGGTATGGATCCTTGGATAGACAGCAACTAGCTCAACACCACTAGATCGACATGACTGAAGGTCGAGATGGAGTTAGGTTAACAGAGTCATTAGGTCGACACAATCATTAAGTTGACATGAGGAAGGTTGACAGTCAAAAGGTCGACATGGGGTTTTTCACTTTTTTGTCCTGAATGTTGACATGGACTCTTAAAAAGTGCACCGCGCCCCCTTGCATGGCTCCCACTGCACCCTAGTGGATTGTATGCCCAAAATACCGCCTGAAGACAGATATTGGCTCAAACAAAAAGTGAAAAACACTGTCAACCTTTTTCTGATCTGAATCAGGCCCAATGTAGAAAGAATCAAACTTAGAAACCAGTAGAAGCACAATGAGAATCACTGCCGGTAACAAATGTGCTTGTTTCCTAAGTACAAACTTTTTTCGTGTTTATTTTGAGACCATTTTACTCTCTGGTGTCTGGACGTCTCTGTCCTATTACAGCACAACTGTACTTAAACCTCCTCTAATTAAAAAAAAAACATGCCCCTTTACAGTATATTTATCATTTTAACTCTTCGTTGGTGTAAGGTTATAACTTTTACCTACCCACTTCTACCATAGACAACTCCACTCCTATGAATAAACATTATTTGACCATTTGCTGTAACTTGTGTGACACTGATGTGCATGGTCAATGGATGTAACCCTCTGGCCAGGTCCTGCTTACCATGTAAGCACCAGACCAATGACCCCACCTGATACCAGCACTTGATGTATCACACACTTTCTGTTATTGTTGGCATGCTGCCCATGGTCGCCCACCCATTAAAGCCTGATTTTCATGATGGTAAGTATGGACACCTCGGCTGAGTCCTGTGCCTTGTATACCTCTATCACCCAGTCAGCATTTGTGACCATTTCTGTTTCCAACATTGTGTTGTTAAATATGTCTAAAGCAGAGTCTGACCACTGTGCCCTGTCGCTCCTGTACACTTCTTCCCAATATCTGTATGCTGTATGATGCTGCCACCATAGAACAACACTTGCTAATAGTTGAGTTGACTGTATTTCCTTGTCCTACCAATACTTGACCCCCTATTTCCACCATGCCAGGCCAATCTTGGAATGATGCGTAATCATGGTGCTCCAGCGCTCTCTCACCCACGCTACTCTATGGCTCTTATTCTGTTCGCTTCGCTCGGACCCGAATTTGGTCAATGTACCGATGTTGTGCATATACGCATGTGCAGAACCATTGCTGCGCATGTCTGTACGCAGGGAGCGAGCGAACTCGATAAGAATTCTCCTGGCCTTCCAAGCAGAGGGTGGAGAGGGGCGTTGCGGCCTGATCAGGGTCATTACCATATGCGCACGCCCTGCGTTTCATGGGTGTTCCCATGGAAACGCCGGGCGTGTGTATGGAAATGCAGTCGTGACGTGCGTGTGGGGGGCAGCTGACTTAACCGGATGTCAGCTGCCCGCCCATATCCCTGCTTTTCTTTGCTCATATGTACGAGTGTTCTAGACCACTCGTGCATGGGCGAGCGCTTTCCACATCATTCGATGGTCGCTGACCATCGAATGATCGGGAGGTTCCCACACAATGGATGTTCACATAAAACATCCGTTCGCATGCCGACCGAATGGGCGCCACCGGCGATCCATTCGCTAGGCGGAGTTTGGAACTTTCGCTTCACTGGTCTGAGCGAAGCGATCAGAATAAGGGCCTATGGAGGTTATTCTGATCGGAGCGGCCAAACGTGCGTACGTTCGCCATTAACGTACGCTAGCCGTACGCGGCCGTTAGGGTTAGGTCCACCCACAAATCAGCCGCTTACGTACGGGCAGAAATAACGCAGAAGGGGAGTGGCGTACAAATGAGCGTACGGCAACGTACACGGACGGGCCAGCCCTTACACTCCGACAATAGGCGTACAACTGAGCGTACGGCGCCGTTTACGGACGTCTTTCGTCCGTCTACCCACCGACTTCTTGCGTAGATCTGAGCGTACGCCAGCTTGCACGGACGGGTCCCTATTGTTTTCAATGGAAAACACAGCTTGTCACCGCTCGTGAGAGTGAGCGTACGTCCGTGCACGCTGGCATACCCTTCACATATATGGACCTGCAAATCTTGCCTTTCAACTACAATTCTGACAATTGATTAATTAATCTATTTGTTAATCTATTATTGTTTTCTATTAACTCAATTGTCTACCTTAATAAAGACCTAATAAACCAACATTTGAACCCTCATTACATGTATATTTGTTATGTTCTAATGTGGCATTTTAATCACTATCTATGTGTCCCCATATTGCTGTTACTTTTAAATCAAGTTATGTTGGTGTTTCAGTATATGTACTAAATTATGTCCATAATTACTTTGTCCACAATGTGTAACATGTATACCTACCCTGATGTTATGTGTGATGTTTTAATCGAACAACATTAAACATTCATGCATTTTCACTATGTGTTATTTTACTCAAAAACACACACATTCACACATCAATCATTACCCCTCACCTCAAATTACAAGTATAACTTACAGTACACATCTGTATGTACCTACCCTTACAAGCCCTCTAACATATTTCTGATTAAAAACACAGGCAATTTCGAACTGTACATAAACTTTTATTTATAACACAAATAATAAGGGGGGGGGATAAAAAAAAATTAAATGCGGGCCTCCAGAAGGCCAAACAGGATCTGGAGGTACAGGAGGGTGAGAACGATCTCCCGCATTAGGGCTGCCACCTCCTCCTGCTGCTGTTCAGTGTCTGTAGTGAAGGGATAAAAAAAAAAAATTAATATATAACATACACAAATGTTTGTTGTATTTGTACATAATAAAAAGTTCAGAGTTATGTGTGAAGGCCACATACATTTTGAAACTACATTGAAGATGGGTCTGCTGTAAACACAGTACTAAAAAATAATATGTTAACACACACATACTGTACATAGTAAATAACATTAATTCAATTACTCCTTCTTGAATGTATGTATGCTGAGACCCAATTGGTAGTTTGGTTTTGGGGGACTGTCCTCTAACCTCACAATTAGGCTGTGCTATTTAAGGGTTATGACATTGTTGTGGCTTAAGCCAGGGGTTCCCAATCTTTTTTGATTCACGGCACCCTAGAAAATCAGACTTTTTTTCACGGCACCCCTAGGTCAATTTTTTTTAATTTTGATTGGGTTTATATGCGATTCTTAGTGGCAGTTATGTGGTAAAGGGCAGGATTTGCTTCTGTTGGTACACATTCTATGATTGCCAACTACCAGCACTGGTTTTGCTCATAAATAATTAACCACTAATAATTTGAGTTGGTCCTAGACCACCAAGCCGTGGCACCCCTACATGTGTCCTGAGGCACCCCAGGGAGCCACGGCACACAGTTTGGGAACCACTGGCTTAAGCACTCCTTACTATTTAAAATTTAGGACATTGCTGTACAAATTATAGGCCTACAGCTATGTTTGTAAAGCATGCATCCGCATGGCCTCACACACTATTAACAAAACAATCTCTACATTTATGTTGCACATCATGCTGGGAACTGGAGTTACCCAACACCTGGAGCCACATTACTACCACACCACTAATGTCGGATATCTCATTGGATGTACTGTTATGTCAATTATTCAAGGGGTGAGGCATGGCCACACTCCAAAAAACCACCAAGGGGACCCTTGTTCCTGGAGAAGGACAGGACACACCCAGGGGCGTAACTAGGTTTTCAGCGCCCCCCCGCCGGATGTTTTTTCGGCGCCCCCCCCCCCCCCCCGCCGCCGCCCGCCCGCCACCCGCCACCCCCCCACCTAACCTGACCCCCCTTCTCACACTTACCTGTCCCCGCAGTCTGCATCTCGCCCGGCTCTCTGCCGGGACCTGCCTGACGTCACGGTCCCGGCCGGCTCCTGCAATGAAAACTGACTCTTAGAAAATGGCTGCCCCCATACTGCAGACAGAAAACTGTCTGCAGTATGGGGGCAGCCATTTTATAATAGTCAGTTTTCATTGCAGCAGGAGCCGGCCGGGACCGTGACGTCAGGCAGGTCCCGGCAGAGAGCCACAGGTAACTATACCTCCGCAGCCCCCCCGGCGGCGCCCCCAATGGAGGAGGGGGTGGGGGTGGGGGTTGGGGAGGGGGTGGGGGTGGGGGTTGGGGAGGGGGTGGGGGTTGGGGTGGGGGTGGGGGAAGGGGATGGGGAAATTGTGTGGGACCAAGCTTGAGCCATTGTCTCGGCCTCCTCTTCCTCCTCCTCCTCTTCCTCCTTCTCCTCTTCCTCCTTCTCCTCTTCCTCCTCCTCTTCTTCCTCCTCCTCCTCTTCCTCCTCCTCTTCCTCCTTCTCCTCTTCCTCCTCCTCTTCTTCCTCCTCCTCCTCTTCCTCCTCCAGGGCTGCCTGGTCCCGGGCTGCCTGGTCCCGGGCTGCCTGCTCCCGGGCTTCCATGCGTGCCCTTGCCCGTGCTGAAATGTTCATGTTGATGGCATAGAAATCGAAATCGAAGATTGGGTTTCATAAAAAAGGGGGAAAGAAAAATTCACATTAGTCATGCTCATAACCTTCAAAATTATCATTGCTGTGATATTTCAGACATTTATCATGCAAACTAATTGATATCCTACACCCAAAAACTGAGCAACTACTTAAACCCCCCCCTATACACCCCCTATACACCCATATACACCCCATATACCCCCCATATACACCCCATATCCCCCCCATATACCCCCCATATACACCCATATACACCCCATATACCCCCCATATACCCCCATATACCCCCCATATACACCCCATATCCCCCCCATATACCCCCCATATACACCCATATACACCCCATATACCCCCATATACCCCCCATATACACCCCATATCCCCCCCATATACCCCCCATATACACCCATATACCCCCCATATCCCCCCCATATACCCCCCATATACACCCATATACACCCCATATCCCCCCATATACCCCCCATATACCCCCATATACACCCCATATACCCCCCATATACCCCCATATACACCCCATATCCCCCCATATACACCCATATACACCCCATATCCCCCCCATATACCCCCATATACACCCCATATACCCCCCATATACCCCCATATACACCCCATATACCCCCCATATACACCCATATACACCCCCAAATACACCCCCATACTCAGGAACATATTTATAAAAAGTACACAAAACATTGCTAAAAAACGCTGACATACTAGTAATCAAAACTTACATCGGGCAATATGGCGGCGAAGGCTGCTGAGAAACACTGGCTGGCGCCGGCGCAGGTCTGACCAGCGCCGCTCGACCTGCCCCAGGCTTCTGCGGACGCCGGTCGTCGAGAAGATCAGGCGGCGGGCAGCAGTATACGCCCGCCGCTTGTCCGCATTGCTAATATATGGGCCCCTGGGCCCCAGGTGACGGTCCATAACGTCGACCAGGGCCAACAGCTCAGGGGTGGAAAAGGGCCTAGCTCGATTAGAAGTCATATTGGCAGTTATTAATTGCAGGTACATATATCACTTTTGGTGCTTGCTGATTGGTCGAAAAAATTGTTTGTTTGGTATTAACTTTATTAATCCCTCTTACATTAACAAACTGGATGCGAATAGAAACTTACGCGGACCGTTCCGATATACACACACCACAACCAACAGCATGCATTCAATGTATAGAGAGGAGTACTGTATTTACAGTGTGCGGAAAATAATACACGCAACCCTCTACTTAAAACTACGCTGCTTAAAGGGGGCACGATACACCGATTTCCATGGAGAGGAGTACTGTTTTTACAGTGTGCGGAAAATAATACACGCAACCCTCTACTTAAAACTACGCTGCTTAAAGGGGGCACGATACACCGATTTCCATGGAGAGGAGTACTGTTTTTACAGTGTGCGGAAAATAATACACGCAACCCTCTACTTAAAACTACGCTGCTTAAAGGGGGCACGATACACCGATTTCCATGGAGAGGAGTACTGTTTTTTACAGTGTGCGGAAAATAATACACGCAACCCTCTACTTAAAACTACGCTGCTTAAAGGGCCACAATGCAACATGTTGCTGTATGACAATTTCATACACATTACATATGTAAGGAAAGCATTGTAACGTGATGTTTTGAAATGTGACTCACAAAGCATACATGAACTCCAACAGATACCAGCTGACAACACTCATCATTGGCATGACAGGTGCACACATTTCACGATGTAGCCCACAATGCTCCACAACCTGTGTATGTGCATATACAGGTGATTGATCAGGTGCGTTGAGACCTGCGTAATGTAAGCGGGAATTATCGGCGGGTAATATCGGCGTAAATTTGCATCTACATTGCGTGGAAAAATATACGCCCCCTTGTTCATGGCGGGAGATTAACATATAAATATTCAGTCAGATGCAGCCCACAATTGCTGCAAACATGTCTGACTCAGACGATTCCGCAGCTGAGGACGCTCTGCAGAGAGCTACAGCACAATCCCTGCTTGATGCACTGAACAAGAGGGAACAGGAGCGGAGAAGGAGGGCCCAAGAGAGGAGTAGCCTGCAAGATCAAGCGGGCCCCTCAGTAACAGGCCCTGTTGAACCTCCACCAGCTCCACAAGGGCCAAGCAACCAGCCAGAACAAGAGGTTGCATCTCTCCAAACAGGTGTGACCCAGCAGGTGCATGGTGAGAGAACTGGGGCCACCAGAAAACGTGCTGCAACATCTAGGGTGATGACTGAGCAGGATACCACCACCAGAAAGAGAAACCCTGCATTTGTAGAGGCCGAAATGCGAATTCTAGTGCCCAGGGCACGCGAATGGATTGAATTGGCAACCAGGAAGCCTAGTGCCAGTGCAAGGAGAAACCTTTGGGAGAAGATCACAGAGGAAGTGAACCAGGTGGCACCAGTGGTCAGAAAAGGTTAGTGTGTTTGTCAGGGCAATTTTGCAGCAGTCTCCAGCAGGAACTGAGGCCCTTATTCTAGTTCACTCTTTCTGCCCAAATATTTCTTAGATGGACAAAACCATGTGCACTGCAGGTGAGGCAGGTGTTACTTGTGCAGAGATAATCAGATTTGGGTGGGGTTTTACACCTGCCTCACCTGCAGTGCACATGGTTTTGTCCATCAAAGAAATATTTGGGCAGAAAGAGTGAACTAGAATAAGGGCCTCAGTTCCTGCTGGAGACTGCTGAAAAATTGCCCTGGTCTTTGTCCCCCTGATGTCATATGTGTGTACATATGTTACATGTATGTTTTGAGACTAATAGAAAGGTGTGTTTGTAGATAGTGCTACACTTCAATGTCACATGTGAACACAACCATGTCTAATAACCCACATTGATATATGAAACATGCACCATTGGTGTGATGTGAGGTTATGGGCACAGTTCTGCTCATGTGAAGTATGTGATGGGACAAGAGAAAGTGTGTTTTTGAAAGAGTTGTTGTAACATGTTCCATATGATGCTACTGAAACAAGAATGACCAAACTGTGCACATGTAGCTGGTGAGAAACTACACATCCCAGTATGCCATTCCATAGTTAAATTACTCCATAATAACCACATTGTCAAGCTATGGTGGAATGTGTAGTTTCACACCAGGTGGAGGTGCCTAATTTGGCCATGGATGATGTCATTTCTGCATAGTGATGTATGTATGTGCATTTAGTGGCCTAATGAATGAGATGAGACACTGAAATGCCTCCTAATTTAGACATGAATGTGTGTGTGGGACACATATGGCAAAAAAACATAAGAGCACCCACACTAGGAAATGTCACGTAGCTAGGGGTACCACATAGTCCCTTTAATTCCGGACACATATTAATTACACAGGTTCTGTGGCTGGCTGACTTCAAGACTCCACTTCACCTAATTTTAAACTGCCACAGAACCTGTGTAATTAACATGTGTCCGGAATTTAAGGGACTAGGTGGTAACCCTACACGTAGCACAGTGGTGCACATATCTCATGGTGATATTTGTATTTTTAAACTTGTAGGTGGACTGACTTCAAAAGTACACTGAAGAGGAAGATGACTGACCGGTACAACCACAGCATGTCCACCGGGAGAGGTCCTATGCCTGACCATTTGGAGTATACCCCCCTGGAGCAGGACTCCTTGGACGTGATTGATGTGGGGGAGATCAGGGGGATCTCCAATATGGACAGTGAGCTCCCGGCGGAGGTCTTTGCTGCTGCTTTTGATGGTAAGTCACAGTAATGCATTGTATTTAGAAAGATATTTTTTATTGCGTATGTGATGGTGACATTGTTTTCAATTCTTATCCTAGCAGAAGCAGAAACCCAGGATGTACCGGCAGCATCTTCCTCTGCAGAGCCACAGGTGGAGCAAGTGGTCCAGCCTCCACCAAGACGTCGCCCCCAGCCCCAGCCACAGGAGACATGGGATGAGAGCCTGTTGGTGACGCTGGAGAGGATCGAGCAGCAAGGGGTGGATGCTGCGATCCGTCAGCAGCAGGTGGCGGATTTTCTGGCGGAGTGGAAGGCCACAAACAAGCTGCAGGTTGAGGCCTTGAACCGCATTAATGAAACTCTGGCGGCTGGCATAGTAAGCATTGGCCAACACCTCAGCCGCCAGAATGAACTTCTTGCGGAGCAGCTGTCCACCGCCAGGTCCCTAAGGGACAATCCCCCATCTGCTGCCCCACCCCAAGCTGCTCCCCAACCTTCCACCTCTGATGACCCTCCTGTGTCGACTAGGGGAAGACGCCGAAAGCCAGCTGAGCCAAAGGCCCCTGTCCCCAAGGCCCCATCTAAAAGGGGCAAAAAAGGGCCCAAATGAGACCTGGTTCACTTCCTCTGTGGTTGGAGCCCAAAGGTTTAAATTGCACTGGACATCCGCTTCCTGAGTTGGCCATCGATCCATTTGCGTGCCATGGGCATGAAAGTTCGTATTTTGACCTCTACAAATGCAGGATATTTTTTTTGGTGGTGTGTATCTTGCTTAGTATTCACCCTGGTTGTTGCAGTACGTATTCTGGTGTCCCCATTTCTTTCACCATTGCATTTGCAGGGTAACACATGTTTGGAGATATGCAACCTCTTGTTCTGGCAGTTTTTTTATTTTTGTGTCTATTTTATTTGTTTATTTGATTTCTTACATTAAAGTGTGAAATAAGCTGTGATGCTGAACAGCAAATAAATTTCTTTTCCCAATTAAATCAAAATTGTGGTCTGTGTAATTTCTTGTGTGAAACAAATACTAGATTTATGTGTACTTACTGACCAGGGTATTTTTGAACATTTGATGAAGTGTGGTAGAAGTTTCCCATGTGTAACCCTCTCCATGGCCATTACCATGTTCCTATCCAACTTTTCCCAGCTAATTAGTTTGTGTCAGCACATGTGCAGAGCAACTTCATAGGTGAGAAAGCAGTTTGTGTGCAGGTGAGGTAGCTCCTACAGTAGTAGGTAAAAGCAGGTCCAGAACAATGCTTTCCTCATGGAGTGGGTGAGGCAGAGAAACAAGGGTGAAAAGGTACATTTGTGTAGGAATGCATATGTGTCCTCCCTAAAAAAAGATGTGTGAATGGGCCAAACATGATAAAATAGCTTGTGAACAAACATGCATAACTTTTTAAATATATATGATTTGACAGTGCCATAAGCAGATGTAGGAATCCTTTGTTAGAGAGATGTGAGTGCAATAATGTGATTGGTGGCATCTTACATCCAGAGTGTAGTCAAATCCAATTCATAGCAGATAAGATAGTGGTACAGTTCAGTATTTTGGGTACTATACAAAGATTGTGTGCAAAATAGTGGTCATGGCCTTCAAACATTGCTGAAACATCCTTTGTAGGTGTTAGATGTGGTTTATGTTATTGTATCCTAAATAGAAAACCTATGTTTGTATTAGAGTGAACACGTTGACACATGTCGACTTGTGTAGATTGAGTGTGCTACTGTGTAAAGTCTATGAAAGCACGTAGTGAATGTGTATAACTGTTTAACAAATCCCTACCTTAGCGTATATAAGCAGGTCTTAAAAAGATTCTTACCTTAAATAAAACAAACGTTTAAATGTGGAGAAGTAAAGAAAGATAAGCTTCCAATGTGTTTGCGTGCTGTATGTGTGGCTTGCAGGTAGTGAAATCATGCTTTGGACTTAATAGACTGCAGCATTGCTTATTACATTCAGGTGTATGTGTTTGAGTAGTAATTAGCGTTAATTAGCAATCCCAGGCGCACGCTGGCATGCGGTATCTGTAGGGGTGGTCTGAGCTGGCGGTTGCCGGGCGCCTGTCTGGTGTCCGAAATGAACGGTGCTTTAGGCGATCGTGCGGTAGTAGCACCGCTCATTTTTGGTGCACACCCCCGTGTACGCGCATATTTACGCCCATTTTCCCTCATTATTTCGGCCGCTCCCATCAACACGCCCCTATGCCGCCCCATTACCCGTACACTCGCGTACAGGTTTTTTCGCACGTTGAGACCCCGGCCGTAAGCGTTGTGGAGTGTTCGCGCCGGCGCATTAGCGTATCTGCACATGCGCAGATCATGAAAAACACCGGGACGTACGCGTACGGCCCGGCCGCTCCAACCAGAATAAGGGCCTATGTCCTCCTGGATGCTCTTCTCTAGTTTACCTTCCATAGCTCATTCCCCTGATCTCTGGCCATGATGAGATTTTCCTCCTGCCTCCGTTCATTTGTCTGAACTAGAATCCAGGAACCATAAAATCAAGCTGCTGTGTTATAAAAAGCACAGTGGCATGTAGACCACATGTGGAATCACTTGAAGAAGGAATATATAGTCATGGTGGCTTTTTAATTACAGAACATGCATCTGCACGGTGGGCATTGAGACAACCACCAGCACGAGACCCCTCCTATAATGCTGGGTACAAACAACAAAAAAAACATTTTACAAGCTGCGCATCATATAATCATAGTGCTCTGATTCTTTTAACTATGGCCAATTTATATTGTTAACTTCAATGATCTATTTACAGAGATTTTAAACATACTGCCATAAATACATATACAGACATGTGTAATAGCAGCAGCAGCATGTAACAATGTAACACATACTCACCTAATCATCTCTAGTGCCAGCCAGGGGCTATCCAGTATCAAGAGCTAGGTCATATATTATACATAAATTGGACAATATGAACGATAACAACCATCGTTAATAATATTTTAAAGATTCACTACAGTATGTTAGTGATTTTCAACCTTCTTACCTTGCGGCACACTAAATAAGATTTTAAAATTGCCAAGGCACACCATGAGATCCCCACAGGGCAAAACACATTGGCCCCCACAGGAAAAAAAAAAAACCTATTGGCCCCCATATAAAAAAGGTAACAAAAATAAAATACATTGGTCCTTTACATGAAAAGAAGAGACCAGTAAATAATAGTTGAACTGGTGGTGGCTGTAAGCTGGTTCGGGCATCACTAGATCTGGGGGCACACTTGAGAACAGCTCAAGGCACACTAGTGTGCCACGGCACCGTGGTTGAAAAACACTGCACTATGCCATTATTTATGCACTCTCCTGCGGGTCGTTAGCGATGTCCTCTGTACATGCAGGACTACAGAGGATGATGTTAACGAGAGCTATTCTGCAGAAAACTGCATGGCCCCTGCTCTCCACCTGCCCGTCGCTCATTGTGGCTGGCATCGGTAAGTGTGTATGCATTTGCCAATGCCAGCAGCCCCTCTGGGTCCCCCGCTTTTTTCAGGCCTTTAGCCTTATCATAACTTATATTTCCCAACAATACAACTGTAGAGATCGGGGTCTCGGTGGAAGTGGGCGTGGCCTTGTGGGTATGCTGTGTCTGCAAGCCCCGTCCCTGGTGTTTGTCACTATGGGGGCACGGCCAGCGCTGTGTGAGCGACTGACCCAGCCCCCAGCCTCTCTGTGTCTCTGAATAGATGCTGTGTGCATGCGCACAGCACCTATTCCCCGCTTCTCTGTTGAACAGAGCAACGGCAGGCAGGGGGACTCCCATCTGCCCCACCCCAAGAACACTGCCAGCCCTAAAAAAAAAGGGATGGCCACGCAAAAGTCAGGACAGTTGGGAGATATGAGTAAATCCATGAAATACTTGAGAAATCTGAAGATACAAAAAAGCAAAAAGTAACTACTATGTGTATTCGTATGACCTTTTTTGCCTTACAAGCAGAGAGAGAGAGAGAGAGAGAGAGTGGGGTCCAGGCTCGGACTGGCCTGGGGGGGAACCGGGGAATCCCCCGGTGGGCCCCGGTGATTTTGGACCCCGCCCTCTTGTTTAGGGGGGCGGGGCTATCACTCTTTATCCCCCCTCCCCGCCGCCGCAATAGCAAAGGCACGGCGGCTGCAAGCAGGGCTGAGGAGCTGGAACCCTGTCGCGCTGCGTCATGACGTCAGACGCCACAGTGACAGTTGTCCCAACTCCCGCCGGTGCAGCACATCAGGCCACCTGATTCAGGCGGGTCTGCACAGGATGGGAGCAGCCACCGCCGGGGCCCCAAACAGCAGCACAGACCCCCCCCCAGCACGATATGAGCTGCGGGGGTAGAGAGAAAACTGCTTTTGTTCCCCGTCTGCAAACTGGTAGGTAACTAGCCTAACCATTTGCAGTATTAACTTTTTTATATTCTGTGTTGGTTTTTTTTAGGGGTATGCGCTGTATTGTGTATGTGTGTGTGTATGTATGTATATGTGTGTGTGTATGTATGTGTGTGTGCGCCATATTATCTGTGTAGGGAGGATCTATGTAATGTACTATATTGGGGGCCTATGTGCTGCACTATTTGAGTGGGGGGACCTATGTAATGTATGTTATTGGGGGGCCTATGTGCTGTACTATTTGAGTGGGGGGACCTATGTATGTTATTGGGGGCCTATGTGTTGCACTATTTGAGTGGGGGGACCTATGTAATGTATGTTATTGGGGGCCTATGTGCTGTACTATTTGAGTGGGGGGACCTATGTAATGTATGTTATTGGGGGCCTATGTGCTGCACTATTTGAGTGGGGGTACCTATGTAATGTATGTTATTGGGGGCCTATGTGCTGCACTATTTGAGTGGGGGGACCTATGTATGTTATTGGGGGCCTATGTGCTGCACTATTTGAGTGGGGGGGCCTATGTAATGTATGTTATTGGGGGCCTATGTGCTGTACTTTTTGAGTGGTGGGACCTATGTAATGTATGTTATTGGGGGCCTATGTGCTGCACTATTTGAGTGGGGGGACCTATGTATGTTATTGGGGGCCTATGTGCTGCACTATTTGAGTGGGGGGACCTATGTAATGTATGTTATTGGGGGGGCTATGTGCTGTACTATTTGAGTGGGGGGGACCTATGTATGTTATTGGGGGCCTATGTGTTGCACTATTTGAGTGGGGGGACCTATGTAATGTATGTTATTGGGGGCCTATGTGCTGTACTATTTGATTGGGGGGACCTATGTAATGTATGTTATTGGGGGTCTATGTGCTGCACTATTTGACTGGGGGGACCTATGTATGTTATTGGGGGCCTATGTGCTGCACTATTTGAGTGGGGGGACCTATGTAATGTATGTTATTGGGGGCCTATGTGCTGTACTATTTGAGTGGGGGGACCTATGTAATGTATGTTATTGGGGGCCTATGTGCTGCACTATTTGAGTGGGGGTACCTATGTAATGTATGTTATTGGGGGCCTATGTGCTGCACTATTTGAGTGGGGGGACCTATGTATGTTATTGGGGGCCTATGTGCTGCACTATTTGAGTGGGGGGGCCTATGTAATGTATGTTATTGGGGGCCTATGTGCTGTACTTTTTGAGTGGTGGGACCTATGTAATGTATGTTATTGGGGGCCTATGTGCTGCACTATTTGAGTGGGGGGACCTATGTATGTTATTGGGGGCCTATGTGCTGCACTATTTGAGTGGGGGGACCTATGTAATGTATGTTATTGGAGGGGCTATGTGCTGTACTATTTGAGTGGGGGGGACCTATGTATGTTATTGGGGGCCTATGTGTTGCACTATTTGAGTGGGGGGACCTATGTAATGTATGTTATTGGGGGCCTATGTGCTGTACTATTTGATTGGGGGGACCTATGTAATGTATGTTATTGGGGGTCTATGTGCTGCACTATTTGACTGGGGGGACCTATGTATGTTATTGGGGGCCTATGTGCTGCACTATTTGAGTGGGGGGACCTATGTAATGTATGTTATTGGGGGCCTATGTGCTGTACTTTTTGAGTGGGGGGACCTATGTAATGTATGTTATTGGGGGCCTATGTGCTGCACTATTTGAGTGGGGGGACCTATGTATGTTATTGGGGGCCTATGTGCTGCACTATTTGAGTGGGGGGACCTATGTAATGTATGTTATTGGGGGGGCTATGTGCTGTACTATTTGAGTGGGGGGACCTATGTATGTTATTGGGGGCCTATGTGTTGCACTATTTGAGTGGGGGGACCTATGTAATGTAGGTTATTGGGGGCCTATGTGCTGTACTATTTGAGTGGGGGGACCTATGTAATGTATGTTATTGGGGGCCTATGTGCTGTACTTTTTGAGTGGGGGGACCTATGTAATGTATGTTATTGGGGGCCTATGTGCTGTACTATTTGAGTGGGGGGACCTATGTAATGTATGTTATTGGGGGCCTATGTAATGTATTGGGGGGGCCTATGTGCTGTATTATTTGAGTTGATGGGACCTATGTAATGTGTTTTTATTGGGGGCCTATGTGCTGTACTATTATCTGAGTGGGGGACCTATGTAATGTATTATATGGGAGGGCAAAGGCGAATCTAAGGGGTGCACCGGACCACCTAGTCTTAAGGTGTGTACAGACGGCAGATATGCCGTGCTATGCGAGTCCCGATACGATCAGCTGGTATCCGGACTCGCATCACACGGCATGCGGCAGGGGCACAATTTAGACTATATAGTGCAGATCTGCCTGCCCTCACTATATCGCTGCAGATTTGTGCTCACTTGGGAGCGCGCAGCGGCAGCGCATCGGGCTCGTTAGCCCTAAAAAGCCACCAATCAACATGCGATATGGCTTCCGATGTTCACTAAATCGGGAACATCGGAATCCATATTGCCCCCATGTGTACACACCATAAGGAATTGCTTGTTGCCAAGGAGGATGTCTCACGCCGCTGAATGCACCTAATTGAAATAAATGACAGCCGGCAGAGAGCGCCGGCAGCCAATCAGGAGCGGCATTGGTGGCATTGGTGGTATTGGTAGCTGCTCCTGATTGGCTGCCGGACCTCAGTGCGAGAACTGAAAATATCGATGTTACTGCTTAGACTACAGCCGGGCAGCGCACAGCGCTCTCTGCCCGGCTGTCATTTATTTCAATTAGGTGAGTTGAGCGGCGTGAGACATCCCCCTTGGCAACAAGCAATTCCTTAGACTAAACAGCCGGCTCTCTGCCCGGCTGTCATTTCTTTAGGTGCATCCAGTAGTGACATCCTCCTTGGCAATTAGCAATTTCCTCCCCACCTTGGCAACGAGCAATTCCCTCCCCCAATGGGCATTACGTTGTGGTCTAAAGTGTAATACCACGCACAATTTTGTGATGCCACGCCTCCGTCCCATGAGGCCACGCCCCATTTTCACTGCGCCGCGCAAAGGTGGGTTTGGATTTGGGAACAGCCATTACTATATTTCTACATTCACCTATTGGGGGGGGGGGGGGCCTATGTGCTGTACTATTATCTGAGTGGGGGACCTATGTGCTGTATTATGTGTGGGGACCTACATGCTGTACTATTATCTGTGTGTGGAGGAACTATGTGCTGTATTATATGTGGGGGGACATATGTGCTGTACTATTATCTGTGTGTGGAGGACCTATGTGTTGTAATATCTGGGGGGGTGGTATTTGCTGTATTATCTATGGGACCTATGTGCTTTATTATCAACGTGGGGGATTTATGGATCAAATGTCACACACCTGTGATTTTGGGGCAATTTTGACCGATTATCGGCCCAAAGTGCAGAAATCGGATGAAATTGACCCACAATTCTATAGTGTATAGCCACTCCTCTCTGGTCAGATGGCCACACCCCTTCAAAAAGACCACGCCCCTTGGTGGGCCCCTGTGAGTGCATTTCCCTGGTGGGCCCTTTGTGCCCCAGTCCGACACTGGAGGGGTCCCCTGACGAAACCAGTTGGGGCAAAGCTTGCTGGCAGTGCTGTTCACTATTACCGGCTCTCCCTGTTCTAGCTCCCAGCTCAGTGTGCAGGTGACACATCGCGGTGAGGTAGCCCGGGTACTAATAGACACTGCCCCAGACCGCTGGACAGAGAGTTGTGATCCCGGAACCCTGAGATGGACCCAGTTCCAGGTTGCCTGGTGCAGTATTGTATTCAACCATGTGGTAACCGGATTCGGCATGAAAAGCCGGCGGTCGGGATCCCGGCGTTCAAAATCCCGACGCCGGAATCCCGACAAGGGGGGGAAGTGGATCGCCCCCCCTTGCGGGCTCGCTGCGCTCGCCACGCAGTGGGCCCGGTGCCTCGCTACGCTCGGCACACTAATTTATTCTCCCTCCGAGGGTGTCGTGGACACCCACGGGGGGAGAAAGTGTCAGGATTTCGGCGTTTGGGATTCCGGCGTCGGGATTTCGAACGCCGGGATCCCGACCGCCGGGATTTAAACTGTATCCCGTGGTAACCAGTCCACAGAGATTGTTACTTTAGTACAAGCATTTGCTAGTCTGTCCTGGAATCTTTTTTATTTAAAGTTTATTAAACCAACTTTTACGCACTATGGCTGTAAATTACTAAGTTGGGAGTTTTATTTCACATGAAGTGTTTCTATGAGCAACCAATGAAAATCTACTTATTTAGCACCTTCTAGAAGTCAATAGATAAGATCTGATTGGTTACCAATAGCAACAACCAATGTGAACTAGAACTCCCATCTTAGTTATACCCCTTTAACACTGCAGCTCTGAAATGGTATACAGTATTGCCGATTTTTTTTAGCCTTTTAAAATGGTTAGAGCTGCAGTGTGAAAGCACCAGTTTTAAATTACCGGTTTAGGAAAACCGGTAATTCAAAATGGGTAAAAAGAAGGATCCTACACGGTTCAGACCCATTACTTGTGCAGTGTGAACGGGTCTGAACCCAAGGCCAAAACTAGGGTTTCTGGCGCCCGGGGCAAGGCATTCATTTGGTGCCCCCTCCCCCCAAAAAAAGACACACAACACCACAACAACTATAGGAGAAAATTGGGGGTATACAAATCCTAGGGCGCCAGCCACTGGAGGGCGGCACTTCGACCCTCGCCTCTCGCATGGAGGCTGCAGGGGTGTCCGTGCCGGGTACCTGCGGCACTGTGTGATCTGGCGGCGGGGTCCCTGCAGTGATGCGTGCTATCCGGCAGCCAGGCGGTGGCGCCGCCGCCTGGCTGCCGGATTGTGAGCATCACTGCAGGGACCCCGCCGCCAGATCACACGGTGCCGCAGGTACCCCCCCGTAGGCACCGGGGCGCCCCACCCCCATCGCCTGGGGCGCTCCAGTGCCTTGCACCGGCCCTGGGGGTATATAGGGTGTGGCACTGACTATGGCTGCACATAATTTACATTGTATTTGTTTGTAGTGTTTATTATAACTTGCCGCCGACCTCACAATGATTTGCATGTCTGGTCAGGTGGGAATCAATGGGTGTGCTGCGGCGCCGGCAATGTGGTGTCTCTGGGCGGGATGTATTAATATACATCGCCGCCCTTCGCCACACCCCCGCCGCAATGCCAGCACATATGTAATAACACATGCGTCTGGCATCGCGGTGACGGAAGCCACCCGCGATACCTGGTGTGCGGGGGTCTCCATCACCTCTCAGCCGCCCACTGCTCCCCTGCAGCCAGGACAGCTCAGAGTGGCTGTCCCCGGCACCTCCTCCTCCCCCCTGCAGCTGGAAGGACGTCCAGCTGCCTTGCTAGGGGGAGGAGTGGTTTACCTTCCGGGGTCCAGGAGGACCTGCAAGAAGGTAAGCTGGAGGGAGGGGGTCAGCGAGACGGCGGGGGTTACAGCTGAGGCGGTGGCTGGCTAAAAGAAGCCCATCAGCTTCTATAGGGTATCGCCACCCAAAGCTGGGTAACCCTCCCACTAATTAGTTCCCATCCACCGCAGGGACCCTGCCGCTGACCAGCTACCTACCAAGTACCAGGGGGTGGGGGCGTACCAGCTACCAAGTACCAGGAAGGGGGGGGGCAGCGGGTGTACCAGCTAACAAGTACCAGGGGAGGGGGCGGGGGGAGTAGCCGTACCAGCTACCAAGTACCAGGGGAGGGGGGGCTGCTGTACCAGCTATCAAGTACCAGGGAAGGGGGGGAGGGGCAGGCATACCAGCTACCAAGTACTGGGGGGGGGGTGAGCGGGCGTACCAGCTACCAAGTACCAGGGGAGAGGGTGGAGCAGGCGTACCAGCTAAGTACCAGGGGATGAGGGAAGCGGGCATACCAGCTACCAAGTACCAGGGGAGGGGGGTATATTACTGGATTACCGTTTTTGTACCTTTCACAAAGGGTTCAATGTGAAAGGTACAATAACGGTAAATAACCAGTAATATACCGTTTAAAACATGCAATGTGAAAGGGATAAAACTTGCGCTGACCCAGTTAAAGAAACGTTTCATAAACCAGGGTCAAAGCAGGTTTTGCAGTGTGAAAGCAGTATCAATTTTGACTTCATAATGGTACAGTTGCAGGGTGTGGGGCTGGTCGCGGATCTTAAATGTCCTGCTGCTCGCGGCTTCCGCCCGCCTATCCCTCGGACTAATTAGTTCCCATCCGCCGCAGGGACCCCGCCGCTGACTTCCCATTCGCCGAACAGACCCACTGCATGATCGCCGCACACTGCCCACTGCATGATCCCCGCTGCCCGGACCCCTGCAATCTAGCAAGTACCCTAGGAGGGGGGTGCATACCAGCTACCTACCAAGTACCAGGGGAAGGTGGGGGGGCGTACCAGCTACCAAGTACCAGGGGAGGGGGGGGAGCAGGCCTACCAGCTACCAAGTACCAGGGGGGGTGGCCGTACCAGCTACCAAGTACCAGGGGAGGGGAGCGGCTGGTCGGCAAAGGAAAATTTGGGCCTGATTCAGACCTGATTGCACAGCTGCAAATTTGCACAACGGCAGTGGTAAATGGATGTGAAAGAGAGGGGGGGAATCCCCTAAGAACAGCTGCGCTAATGGCGGCCAGACACAACCAACCCTGGCAGCGGGAACCCTAATGGGGAGGAAGTATCCCCTATAATGAGTTGGGGGGTGACATACTTTTTGTGTCGGGGGAGCACAGTTTTTCTAGTTACGCTACTGGGCACATCTCTCTATTAGTGCCCTTGGCACTGCCGTGCATATGAAGGAAAAATGTATTTGGAATCATTACTGCACACAGGTAGCCCGCACTGCATACGTGGAGGTAAGGGGGAGAAACAGAGGTGACATCAGTGTTATTACTGGGAAGGCACTTACTGTAGGTCCCAATGTCGCTCCCAAACTTCAAAGTAATAAAGGCCTTATTCTGGGAGCCTTACCAGCCACTGGGGCATCAACTCCACGTGCTCATTCCATACTAAGCTCCTTATGGCTGGAGCGATGTGGTTGTTCAAAAATTGTGAAAAATGCATGTTGACCTTTTCATGTGTCGACCATTTTTCAATGTTGGACTATTGATTATAGACCATTTGGTGTCGCCCTATTTCGCCCTATTTCGCCCTATTGACTGTCTAGTTAGACCTTGTCTGTGAGTCACCCGGATCCGAAGCTATCCACCCATTAGAGTGCTGAAAACTGTGTGTCACTGCTAAAAGAAAATGAGCGGCCACAGAACTCAGGAGACAGTGATTGAATCAGATTGACCCATAGATCTGAGGTCTTATTTATAACAAGAAATGGGCTCTGCTTTGTAATGTGGAAGGCAGATCTAGTCTGGGACAGTTGTGGCCCCAGAGGTGGAGCTGCAGTGAATTCCAAAACTCAGATAGGAGGGCCACACCAACTGCTACTGTAAAAGATCGCTGGCTGTGTTGTTGGTCCCCTATGTGAATATTATCTCTTAAGCCACCACTGGCGGTAGAGTCTCATACCTCCCAACTGTCCTCATATTCACAGGATACTCACAATTTTTTGTGACTGTCTAACATCCCACCCATGGGCAGCAGTGTCCTAGGCCGTGTGGGCATTTGGGAGTCGACTGTCACTCGCTGCTCTGCTTAGTAGAGCAGCGGTGAATAGACACTGAGCACATGCGGATCGCATCTATGCAGGAAGACAGAGGGAGAGGGGGCATGGCTACCAGCTCACAGAAAGCTGGCCATGCCCCCACACCGGGGGGGAAAGGGGGCGTGACATTGTGGGAAGTGCCACTGTCATAGGCCACACCGCCTAATCAAGAGGTATGCCAACTTATTTTGGGTGTGCCTTCATTGCAAGCATTTGTCCATATTTGGCTACATGTTGGGAGTTATGGGGTCTGATTGGTGATTTAATTTTCAAAGGACATGTGGTTTGATTTCCAATGAGTAAAGGGGGTGGACCAGTCCGTATGTCTTCTTCATGCTGGATGAAGGTTCCACTGCAGCTTCTGGTGACACAAAACAAATCCCACACATCTTGTGCTTGATTTGTGGGGACACAAAGAAGTTTCTGGGAGACAGCTTTGGATTGTACTGCAGATGACCAGGCTCCTGGATGTATTCATGGGCCAGAAAATCCACCACTTTCTAGTTCTTGTGCTCAGGTGCGTTGTGCCCAGTGATGGTGATCTACTGCACAAGTGGTAAGGTAGCTACAGTGGCATAACTACTGTAAGGCAGCCCCAGCTGCTGCTTGGGGGAGCAAGCGGCAGCGGGGTCTGTGTGGGCGCCGGCACCTGCTCGACGCACTGACATGCTGCTGCCTGCCGCTGTCCACTAGCTGAGCACTGGAGAGGAGTTAGCCGCAGCGCAGGTGCGGCCATGGCAGAGACGACAAATCCCCCCACTGATTCAATTGACTGTACACAGAGCCGGCTATTGGCTACTGTGTACAGGATGGGCATGCTAGGGCGGACTGGGATGCGTCGGAGCCAAGGAAAGCAGCAGTGTCTGCTGGTCTCTCTTCCTCTACCATGCTTCAGCTTCTCCGTTATGTGTGTGACGTCATTACATCAAACGCTGGGGAAACACGCTGGAGAGGAGCCCCCCAGGGCTACATTTCCTGTCTTGGCTATAGAAACAGCCACTATCTGCTTGGCAAGGCTGCACTCACTTTGGAACTTATGTGGCAGTGCACCTCTAACTGGGGTCCCCTGGACTGCCTGTTGTTTGATTTCGGCCTCAATACAGTAGTATGGTAGATCCAGGATTCACCCTCATTGATGACCTCCCAAACAGAGTTTGAGAGACTGTCATCAATCCTGATGAGGATAGCTGGGCGGCCAATAGCGCTATTTGGGGGGTGGAGTCACAGAAAGTAAAAAAAACTTTCTGCGGCTCTACTCAGTTCGTAAAGGGATTGTGACCTGTCATTTTTTGTTTTGCCAATTCTCCGTTATGCCTACATGAAGAGGACGTGATCTACACCAGAGGACCCTGGGAAGTATTGTTTCTTTCCACAGGTACCTATATGGATTACTACAGGACCGGTGGACAAGTGTGTATGGGCTCTATATGTAATAAAGTTTTACTTTCATTGTGTCAGTGTGTGTGTTTATTTCACTGTTTGTACTGTTGGGGAACTACAAGTTCCAGCAGACCCTTTAATCCACTGCATTATGGGGCTTGTGGTTCTCTCCTGGGACTCATAGTTCCACAGCAATACACAAAAGTTTATTCTATTTTTTACACCACAATCAGCCCGTGCCCACCACCCAGGGGCACCGGGGACAGCCCCAAGCTTCAGCTACAACAGGGGGAGACTTTTTATACAAGTCCCCCGGCCAAAGTATTTACCCCCCCGACCGGTCAGCCTGGGCAGGGATCCTGGGGAAGTGGGGTCTCCCCCTACAGAATTTACCTGCCCAGGCTGACTGGTCGGGGGGTAAATACTTTGGCCGGGGGGACTTGTATAAAAAGTCTCCCCCTGTTGTGGCATTACCCTACTGGCTGGTTGGGCCTGGTGCTGGTTTTCAAAATATGGGGGGCCCCTAATCATTTTGTCCCCCGTATTTTGGGAACCATACAGGCCCTTGAGCCTGGTGCTGGTTTAAAAAAATCCAGGGGTCCCCTACATGTTTTGTTCCCTGATTTTTTTTAAAACAGGACCGGCTCTTTGAGCCTGGGGCTTGTTATGACCGTGGGGTGACCCCACAATGTTTTTTATTATTATTTATTTTTCACTTTTTTTTTCACTGAATTTTCTAGGTGTATTTGGCAGAAGCCTGCACGGATCAGTCAGATGTAAGTGTATTTTCCAGGCGTATTTTACTGGCATTTAGTGGCCGTATCCCGCTAATTAGCGGCCGTATATTGCTTAGTAAATTAGGAATCACCATTGGAATGAATGGTGATACCTAGTCGTATTCTTTAGATGGAGTATGCATTCATGTTCATAAATACGAATAGGAATGTGCCATGAATAAGAATAGGTGTTTTTTCATCATAGTAAATGCAGAAAGTACAAAATAGGAATATGCCTACAATAGGCGTATTTTGCTTAGTAAATTTCCCCTGCTGGCTCCCCAGCCGTTGACCTCACCGCACATCATTGCAAACACTACGGAGACAACATTATGGTGAAGCACGATGGAGACAAAGATAATAGAGACAGACAAGAAGGAAGGAAACGTGAAAAAATCATGTCAACCTTTTTGACTTTCAACCTTGCCATTGTCAACCTAATGCTTGTGCCGACCTTCCAACCCTGTTGAGCTTAGCCATGTTGACCTATTTCAGGTGTCGACCTTCAGTGGTCGACCCAATGTATTTCGACCTAAATTGGGTCAACCCAATGACCCATATTCGTGCATAGGGAGGGGGATGTTGGGGAGGTGTTATAAGTAATGGGGAACTGTGGTGGATCTCCATGTTATATTCTGTCACAGGGCGCAGGAGCCTTATAGTGGGTACACACGGTGTGATTTTGCTTGCGATTCAATTCCAATTCCATTGGGATCGAATAGAATGGTACGCAAAATGCATTTGATTTGACTGTATAATAAAGATCTGTACTATATACTCTTGCCTGACAGGACTATTTTTATATTTGATTTACACTACACGGGAGTACGCATTGGGTTGGAATCTGCATCGAATGTAGAAAAACCATTCGCTGCCCATTCGATTTTCTATTCGATTTTGCTTCTATAAAAATAGTGCATATGTCACCGTGTGTACCCTCTATTAGTTATGTTCAGTATGCAGCATCTGCCATACTGTGAAAAACTGATTTTTTTTTTTTCAGATTTTTTCCCAATGTTGTTCCTATATTTTTCAGTGATACCGGTGTGTTTTCGCTAGAAACAGATCCTTTTCAGTTGAAAACAGGGCTGGTTTTGGGTATTTCATTTTGCCTGCCTAAGGCAGTTAAAACAAAATCCTGAGAAGTCGCGACTTGTACTGGTTTACTAGGGCTAATTAAATAACCCTACAATGACATAATTACCTGCAATCAATACCAGCCTAAATGTGTAATACCTAGGACTGTATTTACTATGCCACCTAGTATTCAGTGGTATATCTTCTGGATTTAAAGGAGCAATGATATTAAAGACAAAATATGCCTTGTTAAACATAACTTCCCCATATATATATATATATATATATATATATATATATATATATATATATATATATATATATATATATATATATAAATATAATGGCTGAAACTAATAAAGTGGCAACTTTAAACAGTTCTGTATAGTAAGTGTAGTTGATAGACAATAACTAGATGGAATTGTGTCTGATATGCAGAATGTGAGAAATATTGCCTTGCTTTTGGTTGGTACTGAAAATTAGGGTAATCTCTTGGGGTGTGGGGGATGTCCAAAGACAAATCTTTAAAAACCTTGTACAGTACCAGGGAATTAGGAACAGGCAGTTAATAGCTCCCGTCAGGGCTGGATTAAGGGGGCCCCCTGTGGCCAGCATGTTTTTTTTTTTTTTTAAATATATATATATATATATATATATATTTTAGCTAAAGGTTTTGTGCATGGGAGTGGGGTAGGGCTGCAGCTTCACCTATCTGCCAATGTGCCAACATTTAATGGTGCTGAGCATCAGGGGCCAAGGCACACTGACTGCACAAGTGTGCAGTGTATTACTGGGAGTTGACCCATGAGACTATGCACAAGAGGTCAGAGGCTTGTGCTGAGCTTTGATTGATGGAGCTCATCACATGCTTCTCAGGCCCATGGAAGACAGCAGCGTCCTCATCATGGGAGGGTTTTTAATCAGAGGCAGTGCTGAGCCTGTGAGGTCTCCTACAGAGTACTGTACAGAGGTGCAAACACAGGCTTTTCATGTGGTGTGTATATATATATATATATATATATATATATATATATATATACATATTAATCCCCCACCTTGCAGTTACCTATTGACCAACTTTATACTGCCTTTACTCTGTGTTTTGACAGTGTAATACCCCCCCCCCCCCCCCCCCCCCAATGTGTATGCCCCATAAGTATAATGCAAAATAATACCCCAAAGACTGGATATGGTGAAATACAAAATATTTGCTTTATTAGAAAACCAGATATAGTGTGAACCAAATAGATTACTATGTAAGCAGTTATTTATGTTATATCTTCTTATGTGAGAAGTTTCTCCTGAGGAGTGTGCTTCATACTGTTCTCTTTAGTTACTGTCATGTATATGTTTCCCTCGCCTCTTTCTGTGCTTTAATTCATGTATATGCAACTGAACTACTGTAAACGTGGTGAGATAGATGAAAGTGAAAGTTGTGACTGATGTTTCAGTATTCTTTGTGATGTCATCATGAGTATACATCACTCATAGACTATATTATATTGATATGTGTTATTAACATAAACAATTCCTTATGCGCCCTTTTCTGTATTTTCATATATTGATCATTTTTTCTGTTGACAGGTTTTATGACTTTTTCTGAGTAGACAATGTCTGTCTTACACTGATGATCCCCAAACTGGGTCACATAATCTGTAAGTAGGTGGAATTCAGTCTTGGTGATTGTCCGTGTCATGCTCTCCATATAAACAGAGTATCGCATTTATTCATCTTGTCAGTGATGTTATCAGAAGTAACTGCGGTAACTGAGTCCTTCATTTGCAGCATTTCAGACGTTCTTTATTGCTTCGGTTAGACTCCGTCGTTTGCTCAGACTGTTAGCGGTGGCTGTTTTGTCCAGCAATGCTGTGAAATAATTGGCTGATTTGTCCATTTCATTACATTATTTGGTCAAGCACTGTTGCTATTATCTTAGTGTCACCACAAAATGCCTCCAGTTTAGTTATGGTCCTCATCGGTACTACCTATGTAGCTTCGGAGACTGAAGAAGTCAAGTGAAGTGTTCACCACCTGTGACAGGTGCACAATGCCCGTGATCACCAGGGCCAGCACCATGGCGGGCAAAGTAACATTCCAAACTGTGGCCAGGATGTTGTAGCACCGTGCCTTCCGACCAAAACGCAGTGCGGCCTGCTCATCCCCCAGGACCTTCTGATCTCGTGCCTAGGAGAAGACGGAACACAAATAGGACATCAACTTCTAATCGTTGGACTCACTCGGTCAAATTTAGATCTGACACCGTGTAGCCAGAGGTGAAAATACACGGTTTCCTTTTACATTATATACTAGAATCACAGTGATTTTATAGTACAATACTTCCAAAGCGCAAAACATTTACACCAAATTATGAAATATTATACATATAATTATTAGGCAAATTTAAACATTTCCTATATATGAAGCTGTGTTGCTGCAGAAGAGATGCCTATAATCTCTATTCTATATAGTCATTATGCATGCTGTCCTCTGGGGGCCCAATAGAAGACCTGATGTTCTGCTCTGAGTGACAGCTATAACAACAGGGGATGCAGCTGTGCTCTGCTAGATGAAGAGTCAAAGTACAATGTAATACTACACAGCTGAGTGTAGGAGATTGCTAGCTTCCAATGGTATATTCCCACAAAGCACAGGATAAACCACAACTTTAATTAAAGGGTGTTATACTGTCAGTGGAACTTCAGTACTATTACAAGAATACATTCCCGGACATACTGTGTGCTGTTGGTAGCAGTGGCAGCATCAGAGGGTGGGCTGCAGCATAGTTGGAAATTCAAATAGGGGAGCCACACCAACTGCCAGAGAGTCAGTTGTAATGGCATTTGGTGACAGTGGGTGTTTCTCCCCCAATGTGCTGCAGTTCCCCCCTGGATCCACCACTGGTTGGTAGTGTTGCAATGCATATGGTAAAAAATCACCCTTTCTTTTCCTTATTTGGGGTAATATTGGGCCTTATTTTGGTTCATTCTTTCTGACAAAATCCTTCTTAGATGGGCAAAACCATGTGCACTGCAGGTGGGGCAGGTGTTACTTGTGCAGAGAGAATTAGATTTGGGTGGGGTTTTACTTCAAAGTGAGATCTATATTGCACTGTAAAAATAAAGCAGCCAGTATTTTCCCTGCACAGAAACAAAATAACTCACCCAAATCTAATTCTGTCTGCACATGTTACATCTGCCCCCCCTGCAGTGCACATGGTTTTGTCCATCTAAGAAGGATTTTGTCAGAAAGAATGAACCAAAATAAGGCCCATTGACTGTAACAGCACATAGCCTCATTTTTAGCTGTAGATACCATGCCTGCAGGGGGTGCAGCTGCTTTATGGACCAGAGCTGAGTGGGGCACATCTACAATTATCACCATTGGTTTCTATATAGGGGCCCTTGCAAACTTTTACTGTGGGGCCTACAATTATCTATTTATGCCCCTGACCATGGCACAGACATGCTATAATTATTGCCTACTTTTTTTTTTTAATCCTCTCAAGGAGGAGCTGAGAGAGGAGACTCTGTAGGTAACAGTGGGTGGTGGGGCATGACTGTCACATCATCCCGCTCCCTTAACTGCAAAATGATGCGATTCATGGGTCCGAGAGGAAGGGACCGGGATAAGTTACACAAATTTCCATCATTTAGCCCAGGCCTCTCAGAACAGAGACAGCGTGTTCTCCCACATCCTGCCCATTTCTCTAGCAAGTGGGACGAGGGGAATCTGGCAACTCTTCCTGGGGTGCTAAGGACAATCTTGAAATTTTCTATGAAGATATTGTCAGGCAGAAGAGAACATTAAAGTACAGTAGATAGATACCCATAGTCCAAGGGAGAGACTATAAGGGGTACATTTACTAAGATGGGAGTTCTACTGAAGGTTCTTCTAGAACAGTGGTGTCAAACTCATGGCCCTCCAGCTGTTGTGGAACTACACGTCCCAGCATGCCCTGTCACAGATTTTCTATAATGAATTGCTAAAACTGTGGAAAAGCATGCTGGGACATGTAGTTCCACAACAGCTTGAGGGCCATGAGATTGACACCACTGTTCTAGAAGATGCTAAATAAATTAGAAGTATAATCTGATTGGTTTCAATGAGCAACATCCCATATTCAATAGAACTCCCACCTTAGTAAATGTACCCCTGATGCCCCTTTCAGACCGCACTTTGTAAACGGTATATTGCCGTTTTTTTACCGTTTTAAAACGGTAATCTGTGCGGTCTGAAAGGTGCAGGACCACTTAACCGGTTAGAAAATACCGTTTTTTCTAACCGGTTAAAATGCAGGGTCCTACCCGTTTCAGAACCGGTATTTTAGGCTCAAAATCGGCTCTGAAACGGTATTTAGGACCCAGCCAATAAGCTGGGTCCTAAATTCAGTGCAGTGAATATTTAATGCGCTCATTAAATATTCATTGCGCAGGAGGCCGCCGCCGCCCCCCCCCCCCCCCGCACGCGGGTTAACACATACAAACCCGTTAACCCCTCCGCACCCCCACCCCCGTTAACACCCCCCCGCATTGTGTTTAAGAACACACCCCCCCCCCCCCTGAAGCCGGTACCTCCTCACATTGCAGTTGATCGGCAGCCGCAGTACTGTACCACGGCTGGCTTCGCGTATGAAAAAAATAAGGAACTTTCTGAAAATGGCTGCCCCATAGGAAACCTCATTTAAAAAAACTGTCTTTTGTATGGGGGCAGCCATTTTCCGAAAGTCACTTTTCTTATAAGAAAAGTGACTTTCGGAAAATGGCTGCCCCCGTACAAAAGACAGTTTTTTTAAATGGGGTTTCCTATGGGGCAGCCATTTTCAGAAAGTTCCCTATTTGTTTCATACGCGAAGCCAGCCGTGGTACAGTACTGCGGCTGCCGATCAACTGCAATGTGAGGAGGTACCGGCTTCAGGGGGGGGGGGGGTGTTCTTAAACACAATGCGGGGGGGTGTTAACGGGGTTGGGGGTGCGGAGGGGTTAACGGGATTGGGGGGGGGGGGTCGCTGAAGACTGGCTTTGACCCTGTATTTGGAAGGTTTCCAAAAACGGGTCTGCCAGTGCAAAAAAAACGCACTTAAACGGTAATATACCGTTTAAGAGATGCGGTGTGAAAGGAGTTTTACCTGGCAGACCCGTTTTTGGAAACGTTTCCAAATACAGGGTCAAAGCCAGTTTTGCGGTCTGAAAGCAGCATAAGAGAGAGTAAAGGGGACACAAGTCCATTGGAACCACTGAAAACAGGAATGTACTTTAAGCAATTACAGGTGTGCCGCAGCTGCACTCCTCCCCTGCAAAACACATTGTAGCTGCTGAAACCACTAAAGCTGGTCACACATGCCAAGGAGTCTGCAAACTACAAACTAAGCTAAAAACATTGCTCTATCCTGTCCTACAACATACAGTACGGATGGTGTAGTGGTTAGCATTACTGCCTCACAGCGCTGAGGTCATGGGTTCGATTCCCAACATGGCTCTAACTGTGCAGAGTTTGTACATTATCCTTGTGCTAGCGTCGGTTTCCTCTGGTTTCCTCCCATAATCCAAAAATATACTGGTAGGTTGATTAGCTACCAGCAAAAATTAACTCTAGAATGTCTGTGTGCGTGTACATGTGGTAGGGTATATAGATTGTAATCTCCACTGGGGCAGGGACTGATGTGAATGTTCAAATATTCTCTGTGTGCGCTATATATATATATATATATATATATATATATATATATATATATACCTGGTAATAAATAAATAATACAGTATTTACAATGTTATATGATGATCTAATAATATTCCTATGACCAGGTAAGGTAGAGCTTTTGGGGAAATTTGTAAAAAATACTGTAGGTGTATTTGTACACAGAAATACACTTATTTTTTACATTTACTATCCCGAAAATACGGCAATTCGTATTCGTATTGATAGCACATGAATACGAATACGAATTTCCGTATTTTCGGGATAGTAAATGTCAAAAATAAATGTAATTTTAGATACAAATACACCTATTTTTTTTACAAATTTCCTCTAGTAAATTTCCCCCTTCATATCTGACCATCTAAGTATGTACATGAATGGTGAAATATTGCACGTCTGTCAGTAAATATATGTCAGTAAGAGATAATACTGGTCAGTAATGAATTCCAAATTTGTGCAGATCTCCCATCGTTTATAAACCATAACAAACATTCCCCCTTCTCTCTCACCTTAATAGAGTAGACCAGAGCCATGAATCCAAAGCAGAAGAAGTTCAGGTACAGAGTGTTACACAGGGACCATAGGAGATGATCCCTGGGAGCTGCGGGTGACCCCATATTGATGACCGTGCGAGATTTATCGGGCTTAGTAGGTTGCGTCATAAAGATATCTTCACGCGGATAGGAGGTGTCCATGTTTTAATGCGTATCTAAAAAGCAGTGTCAGGACGACAGACTGCGATGAGAATGCTCAGTGACTATGTGATGGGAAACTACTCAGATGACAAATAAGGGATGAGAGAAAGGGAACAACAGAAAGTAAGAGATAAGTGTCAGACACAGGTCAGTGCAGGGGTAATAGACAGGTGCAGCGATATATATGGTAGGGGTTACACAGATAGTAACATGGAAGGCTGAGCAGGTAGGTTAGCTGCCAGTAAGTGCAGGTAGATATCAGATTGCCAGATGTGGATTATATAAGAAGTATTAGGAGCACAGGGGCAGAGGGGAAAGGAGCGATGTCTAAGTGATGCTGGAGAAGAGACCGTCATATTATGTTCCCTCTTTATAAAGGACCTTGCACAGCCTCTGCCTGTCCCCTCCCTGCTTATATTACAGGGTCCCGTTCACCGCACACTTATTGTGGTCACCTCCTGGGCTCTGTGTTTGCTGAGCCCTCCTAAGCCAGATTTCACCCAATCTTATGTTTAATCACCCTGTGTACTTCATGTTCTGCTGGAATAAACACAGTAGACACTGTGGGTGACATTCTATGGATTGAGATAAATGCGCATGTTTTTTTATCGCACCACATAGCCGCAAATCGCACTTTCAAATCGCACTTTTCAGTCAAAATTCACATTTTTAATGTGATGCGCATTGGAGCCTGAAAAGTGCGAAGTGGTGCGATTTGCGGCGAATTGGTGCGATTTGCGGCGAATTGGTGCACTGTCTTTAGTCCTGAAAATACGGGGGACAAAATGACTAGGGGTCCCCCGTATTTTAAGAACCAGCACCGGACCCAACCAGCCAGCAGAGTAATGCCACAGCCGGGGGACACTTATTATATAAGGTCCCGCGGCCAAAGCATTAACCCCCTGGCTGGTCAGCATGGGCAGGGGTCCTGGGGAAGTGGGGACCCCCCCAATGAAGGGGTCCCCCCCCTCCAGGACTTACCAGCCCATGCTGATAGTCCGGGGCTGTCCCCGATGCCCCTGGGCGGTGGGCATCGGGCTGATGAATTGTGTAAAAAAAAGAAGTAAAACTATTGTTTTCTACTAGCGAACTATGAGTCCCAGCAAGCCTACCCCGCATGCTGGGACTTGGAGAACCACAAGTCCCAGCATGCGGGGCATTAAAGGGCCCGCTGGCACTTGTAGTTCTGCAGTACAAAAAATAGTTAAATAAAACACACTGACCCTGAAAAATAAAAGTTTAATACACACAGAACACACACACACTGATACTTACCTACCTTGAGCCCGTAGGTCGGTCCCTGGGTCCGGGCTCCAGGGCAGAAGAGTCCGGTTCCGGGGCCTTGGTCCTGGTTCCGGGGCTCCTGTCCTGAAGAATCCGGGGTCCGGGATCCGAGGTAGTCCCCAGGGGTACCTTAGGAAGGAAATCCTACTCACCTGGTCCTCGGCGACGACCTCGGCATCCTCTCCGGCTGAAGCGCTGCTCCCATCTGGTACCCGGCTCACAGGACTTCACCGGCGCAGAGATGTTTCTTCCTCGGCGTCTCTGGACAGAATGATTTCTGTCCAATCAGGAGCCGAGAAAGTCGGCTCCTGATTGGCCAGAAATCATTTTGACTGGAGACGCCGAGGAAGGAACATCTCTGCTCTAGATGCGCAGAGATGTTTCTTCCTCGGCGTCTGTATTCAGAATGATTTCTGGCCAATCAGGAGCCGACTTTCTCGGCTCCTGATTGGCCAGAAATCATTCTGTCCAGAGACGCCGAGGAAGAAACATCTCTGCGCCGGTGAAGTCCTGTGAGCCGGATACCAGATGGGAGCAGCGCTTCAGCCGGAGAGGATGCAGAGGTCGTCGCCGGGGACCAGGTGAGTAGGATTTCCTTCCTTAGGTACCCCTGGGGACTACCTCGGATCCCGGACCCCGGATTCTTCAGGACAGGAGCCCCGGAACCCCAGGACCAGCCCCGGAACCAGGACCAAGGCCCCGGAACCGGACTCTTCTGCCCTGGAGCCCCGGAGCCCGGACCCAGGATCCAGGGACCGACCTACGGGCTCAAGGTAGGTAAGTATCAGTGTGTGTGTGTTCTGTGTGTATTAAACTTTTATTTTTCAGGGTGTCAGTGTGTTTTATTTAACTATTTTTTGTACTGCAGAACTACAAGTGCCAGCGGGCCCTTAAATGCCCCGCATGCTGGGACTTGTGGTTCTCCAAGTCCCAGCATGCGGGGTAGGCTTGCTGGGACTCATAGTTCGCCAGTAGAAAACAATAGTTTTACTTCTTTTTTTTACACAATTCATCAGCCCGATGCCCACCGCCCAGGGGCATCGGGGACAGCCCCTGACTATCAGCATGGGCTGGTAAGTCCTGGAGGGGGGGGACCCCTTCATTGGGGGGGTCCCCACTTCCCCAGGACCCCTGCCCATGCTGACCAGCCAGGGGGTTAATGCTTTGGCCGCGGGACCTTATATAATAAGTGTCCCCCGGCTGTGGCATTACCCTGCTGGCTGGTTGGGTTCGGTGCTGGTTCTTAAAATACGGGAGACCCCTAGTCATTTTGTCCCCTGTATTTTGGGAACCAGCGCCGGACCTTGAGCCTGGTGCTGGTTTCATGAAATCAAGGGGACCCCTATTTGTCGGGGACCCTGATTTTATGTCACCAGCACCGGCTCAAAGAGTCCGGGGCTGGTTATGCTCGGGCGGGGGACCCCGCGCTCGTTTTTTTTTTTACTTTATCCGTTTTTTAATTTTAACACCAGAACCCTGCACAGAACATTGCGATCTGTGCAGGGTTCTGGCTCATTCGCCAAACAGACCCTGGTCTGAAATAAGTGCGATAATTAGACACCTAAAAATTGCGATGTGCAAATGTGCATAGCATTAAATAAGCGAGTTGTATAGTTTTCTGTACGAAAACATCTGGATGCGATAAAAATGCGAATTAATCTCGCACTTTTGGTCCGCATGCCTTAACGCACATAATATGCGATTTCAGTCCCTTAGGGCTTCCCATTAAATTGCCGATTTGAAGGAAAAATGCGATATCGCCATTTTGCTGTCTAATTAACGCAAAAAAACGCAAATCGCCGGCCAATAAAAGAAGACTTCAATCAATGAAAAACAAATGCTTGCCAGACAAAATGAAATACTGCACCCTTCAAATAAACGCATTGTAAGATTTATTTCTATTCACACCACCAACAAT
The DNA here is from genome assembly GCF_055691185.1 of Crinia signifera. Classification (NCBI taxonomy): domain Eukaryota; kingdom Metazoa; phylum Chordata; class Amphibia; order Anura; family Myobatrachidae; genus Crinia; species Crinia signifera. The sequence goes on along the minus strand of NC_139227.1, from coordinate 89,728,896 downwards.
ACAGACTTTACTTATTCATTAAATGCATTCTAGAAAATAATAGAATCTGGATGCTGTGGGCAATATCACATCTTCAATAGAAATCCCATCTTAGTAAATTTACACCAATGCATGCACATATCTCTCAAGCACCATGTGTATGGCTAGAAGGGTATGTTTAAAGGTGGCCATACACTATGAAATCTCACTGTAGTGTATGGCTAGCTAATCCCCCTTGAGCTGCCTGGGACCTTCCCAGGCAGCAGGATCGCATGTTTTTGCATGTGATATATCGCATGCGACCTCATTCCCTGCAGCCGGGAGGTGGTCAGGGTCGTGAGGTCAAACTTGCAGCAGGTCCAATGCATGGGACCACACATTGGATCATATCCGATGTAAAACACCTCCAATTTGCCCATTTTTTTCACTTGATTTCTTGGCCCAATCTGTCGGACTCGGATGAAAAATGGGCAAACCGCATTAGTGTATTGGAACCTTAGGCCATGAGTGACAGTTAAGATAAAACAACGGCAAAACTTGACAGAAATCACCGCGCCCTAAGCTGCAATAATAGTGATTATGAAAAATGTGTCACCAAACACATGATGAACATGCGAAATAGAAAAAAAAACAGATAAACCTGAGTTTCGCTTTCTATGGTAGTTATGCAGGGCCACCATCAGGGGGGTGCTGTGGGTGCAACTGCCCAGGCCTGGCCTCCGATAGAAGGAAGGGCCCGGGCCAATCATCTTCTATGGATGAGTAGTTGGGTGGTCAGTACAAACTTCTGAAGCAGTCCAAATACTGGTCCTCGCCTCTGTTATTATTATATAATTTAACAGAAAGATTTATAGGTTTTGAATACATAATTGCAGAAATGGCCTTGGGGTTGTATTGCATACGAGGAGGTGGCAGGAGTGTCTGAAATGGACACTAATGTGACTGCCCTTGTGTTCCCGCAAGATGATACAGCAGAAACAAAAGAAGCAGTGCTTTTTTTCAAAGAAAGTACAAACAATGATTTAAAAAGAGCTTTTTACTAAATAAATTGCATAAATAAACATACACACAATAATAAAACTGTAAATTAGAAACAAGAAAAAGGTACCACAGTCATAGGCATAATAATGGCCAACAGATGATGGAAATTGGCTTGGTATATTTGAAAAGGTAAGTGCACATTGCCATAAGTTCTCACCGATAGAGGGAAAAAAGTAGGGGACAAGGTGATCCAGGTGTTGGATATCCTCGCTATTGGTGATGGCACAATAGAAAAAACCATTGGAGGAAGTGAGGGACTTTGTCCCAGAGAATCCTGATGGTGTATTACTCACGGCGTGAAGTGGTGGGCCCCTGGAGGAAGGAGGTCTGGGGTAATGTCCCGATTAGTCCAATAACGAGTCCTCTCTAGTGTGCGGTGGTGGCTGGAGATGGATATCAGATCCAAAATTATCCAAACATCTGAATTGATCCAATGGCGGTCAGTAGAGATAGACGTTACTGGTACCACACCAAGTACTAGCTGCCTGGGACCTTCTGGGACCAGCTGCCCTTACCACCATTGGATCAATTCAGATGTTTGGATACTTTTGGATCTGTATAAAAGTAAACTTTTATGACCTGCAAAACGCAAATGCTAATTTTACATTTTGTTTAATTATTTTTCAGATGAGGATGATCATCCCAAACAGCCGCTGGAAGGGGGGGAGGGGGGCTGTTTCCCACTGGAGACCAAGAGATCAGAGAGCTGTATTCCAACAAGAGCTGTGTGAGCGGAGTTCTAGCATCATGAGAGATATGCAGGATATAGCCCACCACCTTATCTGAACCATCCCCGAGCCATGGACAGGGCCATTGCAGATTGTTTTGGCAGATGCCCTCACCCGTGGTCCCCCTTCAGCCATCAAAGAAAACAGTGTTCCTAACCTCTGTGGTCTCTTACCAGATGCAGTCTTAATTTGCCGCCCCCATATTTGTTTGTCCTATTGTGACTTTCTCCCATTGTTTGAGAGATTTAAATGTCAAGATCTTACCTGCCGAATTGGTACTGTGTGGCCTGACTTTCGGAGTTATTTTGGTTCACTGGCAAAGGCACAATCACTCTTTAATGGACAAAACCATATGCACTGCAGGTGGGGCTGATGTAACATGTGTCACACCAGGGGGCTTAGTCGACAAGACTGAGACCTCTGGTGGGGACCTGGACCGGTACCTGAACCGGGGAGGTTGGAGAGGACCCTTGCGCATGAACTGCGCGACAGTGCACCCAGAGCCAATAAGCAGTCAGAGGTAAAAGTACAACCAGATTTATTATGCAGAAGGTTGTAACGGTACTGGCAGTAAAGTATGCAGGAGTAATGACAGTTCATGCAGATTGCAATACTTTACAGATGTGATGAATGGTATCGATGGTGGAACATCGGATCCGGATATCGGATATGGAAGCTGTGGGTCCGGAGTGACGGACGGAAAGCTGGAGCTTGACTGTGGGTCCGGAATGACGGACGGAAGCTGGACTGGAGATCCGGAATATCGGACTAACGATGATGATGTGGGAACATCGATGGTGGATGATGCTGGAGCATCGGAGGACCAGAGTCCCGGAGCTAGGCTTGGTCGCTGGGCTGTAGAGGCAGGATCACAGGCGATGGAATAACCTGGACTTCACAGGAGATGGAATAACCTGGAATACACTGCAGCATGGAAGACAACACCAGCAGAGAAATACACTTGCACGGAGACAAGGACAGCTGACCATACACTGGAGACAAATGAAGCACTAGCAATGGTTCTGAGAGCTCCCTGCATACTTATACCCACTGGGTGGCCAGGATTGGCCGGGCAGGTATGACAGGGAGATCAGAACCAACGGGATTGGACAGTACAGACATGTGACTGGGAAGAACATGGCAGCCCCCATGTCTGCTATGGCGGGAAAGTGTGTTTGTGCACGCCATGCTGGATACTGGGAGCAATGGCGGCGGACAGGTGGATTGCCGTGCACTGGGGACTGTCACTGGGAGACAGGAGAGCGGCGCGCCGCGCAGCCGCGGACTCAGCAGCGCTGAGAGGACTGGAGGATGGCAGCAGTGATGGCGCACGGCAGACAGGACGCCGGCAGGGATGACGTCTGGACCGCAAGCTGAACCTGCGGAGGCACTTAGCCGGTACGAAAGTCTGTCTGACAGCTCGGATCGTGACAGCACCCCCCCTTTAAGGGTGGCCCCAGGACACCTTTTAGGCTTGCGGGGAAACTTGGAGTGGAACGCCCGGATGAGTCTGGGAGCATGGACATCGATGGCATTGGTCCATGATCGTTCTTCGGGGCCGTAGCCCTTCCAATCGATCAGATATTGCAGACGACCATATCGGATGCGAGAGTCCAAGATTTTACTGACCTCATACTCTGTTCCACGCTGGGTGCAAACCTTAGGAGCCTTGGGGAGCTTGGAATGAAAGCGATTCAGAACCAGCGGCTTGAGCAGCGAAATGTGGAATGTAGCTGGCACTTTCAAATAGGGCGGCAACTTGAGCTTGTAAGCTACTGGATTGACGACTCGCTCAACTGGGAAGGGACCAATATATCGGGGAGCGAACTTCATCGATGGCACTCTCAATCGAAGATTCTTGGTTGACAACCAGACACGATCTCCTGGACGGAGGGCTGGCACAGCTCTGCGTTTCCTGTCGGCAAATTTTTTGTACCTGCTTGAAGCTTTCAGGAGTGAAGAACGAATGAGCTTCCAGGATTTGACGAATTGCCGGATGGTCGTGTCGACCGCTGGAACAGAGGACACAGGTTGCAGAGTGAAGTCAGGAACTCGAGGATGAAACCCATAGTTGGCAAGGAATGGAGTGACATTTGATGAAGAATGATATTGGTTATTATGGCAGAAAAAGAGTTTAGATATCCAAGGGAGGATATCAGAAAAAGACTCCCGGGTGGGGCACAGCCTTCTAATGAAAATAAATTACTGTTAATACAAACTTTATTAGTTAAAACATGGCCCTGGTTATGGGTCAAGAGAACACAAAAAGTAAAGACAGACAGATAACACTTATGGATAAATTACGTGAGAAAGTAGTGAAATATTATTTCAGAGTAAATCTGTCTAGGGATTCAGCGGAGGAAACACTCCAATAAATCACAGTATATAAATATACTCGTATGGAATCCTACTGGACAGTAGTGAGCCTCAAATACCAATCAATATTGGGAATAAAATGTCAGATTACGCTTAATGAAGTTTGTAATAATGTTCCTGTAGGTGACAGAATGGTCTAGACTGAGTGGATCTGAGTTGCTGATCGCTGGCAGTATAGTATAGATATAGAGACACCTGAGTATGGGTGTGCTAGAGGAGTCGCTGCTGCCTGAGCATGTGACGTAAATCAGTGAATGCGCAGTTGAGCGGACTCCAAGAGCGTCACAGGTGTCAGAATATAGATGAGGGAGTTTCTGCTGTTTCCAGGGGTGACCTGTCTGGCTCTGTTATACGATGTACAGCGCAGAGTCGGATCCAGGGTCCCCCAGAAATGAGAGAACCCTGAATAGAAATAAGGTATAAGGTACCCCTTCACCCTTTCCCTGGTGTTTGCTGCTATCTTCTGTGTACAAAAGGTATGTAGTGAACAGAAGTTGAGCGATACCACCGGGGTAGTGAAGTGTAGAAGGAAGTAAAATTGCACTTCAATGGATGGTAGCACGGTTGCTTGTGCAAGACAAGAGCAGAAGTAGTTTTGTTAGGAGAGGGATGTCCAGTGACCTAAGATTGATGGTCAGTAATACAATAAAGGTTGCAGGTGACTGAAAACAATTTTTTCTTTACTTAACCAGTTAATTAATACCACTTAGAGTTATATAGGGTAATAGTAACTGGGTGAATATAGCTAAATTAGCAAAGATTAACAGTCACAGTAAATACCAATTATTAGTGAGCTAGGATCGCCAATAACGCTAGCACAGGTACTCAGGACAGTTGATTAGGAATATTGGTATCGTCCCTTATACATTGTGATAATACAAATGCTTAAATTAGCGGAGGGTGTAGAAAACAGCAATTGTAAGTTCAATGAGAGAACATGCCAGTTATCAATTTCAACAAAGTGTGAGATACCTGTAACAGTTGGTTAGTGCTCAATGTATCACAATTGGTCAATTGTGATACATTGAGCACTAACCAACTGTTACAGGTATCTCACACTTTGTTGAAATTGATAACTGGCATGTTCTCTCATTGAACTTACAATTGCTGTTTTCTACACCCTCCGCTAATTTAAGTATTTGTTTTATCACATTGTGTAAGGGACGATACCAATATTCCTAATCAACTGTCCTGAGTACCTGTGCTAGCGTTATTGGCGATCCTAGCTCACTAATAATTGGTATTTACTGTGAACTGCTAATCTCTGCTAAATTAGCTGTATTCACCCAGTTACCATCACCCTATATAACCCTAAGTGGTATTAATTAACTGGTTAAGATTGTAACCATTTGTGTCTCCTGCGCTGAATCTAGCTTTGCATTTACCTGTTTTCTGTTTCATTGTCTCAGTGTGACTAATTACAGGTCGATTATGATACATTGAGCACTAACCAACTGTTACAGGTATCTCACACTTTGTTGAAACTGATAACTGGCATGTTCTCTCATTGAACTTATAATTGCTGTTTTCTACATCCCCCGCTAATTTAAGCATTTGTATTATCACAATGGGCGGTATTCAATGAGCCGGAATCGCTAAGTTTTATGGCGATTCCGGGGTTTTTTCGTGGCTGACGGTGATTTTTGGAGCTCCAAATGCGAATCACCGTATTCAATGAGCTAGAATCGCCGTTGACGACCGGTGAATGAAGCTGCAATCGCCAAATGTTTTCCTGTACAAATCGCCGTTTTTTGTGTATAGGATTTTTCATGGGGAATCGACGGTAGTTGAGGGGAATCGCCAAAAGTGTATTCAATGTGAAGTTGGCGATTCCTTTTTCTTCTTTCATATCGCCGTTCCTCTCCGAGTGCCCCTCGTCATCTTTTTATGGTGAACTTTTATAGGAACATGTCAAATAATTGGTTTTAAGTGCTCTATTTAACTATGCAAGTCTAATGTATTATTATTTGCTGCCCTTGTGTGATGTCATGGTCGTAGAAGTGCTATACAAATATATATTTAATTTTTTCAGGTATTTTTTTTTTCTCCCACAAAGCACTGTTCTTACCCATGGTGCACCTCACTTACCCATGATTCTCCTCCCCACCTCACTCCTTCGTTTGCCCTTTGACCAGATTTCCCAGCGTTTGCCGTCTGCTGTATGGGAAGCGTTTGTCCAGGGTAATTTGCTTGTTTCTAGCATTTATCTGCGATTTTTTAAACAACTGACTACATTAATGAGGCTGTGTAGGGAAACGCCGGTATGGCTGAGAATCGCCGTTAGGGCCGGCGATTCTCAGCCACGTTGAATAGGGTGACTTGGCGACTCTCCACGAATCCCCATGCATGGCGATTCACTGCTAAAAACCGGCGATTGGCAGGCGAATGTTAAATCTGAATCACTGTAACCAGCGATTCAGGACATTGAATACCGCCCAATGTATAAGGGACGATACCAATATTCCTAATCAACTGTCCTGAGTACCTGTGCTAGCGTTATTGGCGATCCTAGCTCACTAATAATTGGTATTTACTGTGACTGTTAATCTTTGCTAATTTAGCTATATTCACCCAGTTACTATTACCATATATAACTCTAAGTGGTATTAATTAACTGGTTAAGTAAAGAAAAAATTGTTTTCAGTCACCTGCAACCTTTATTGTATTACTGACCATCAATCTTAGGTCACTGGACATCCCTCTCCTAACAAAACTACTTCTGCTCTTGTATTGCACAAGCAACCGTGCTACCATCCATTGAAGTGCAATTTTACTTCCTTCTACACTTCACTACCCCGTGGTATCGCTCAACTTCTGTTCACTACATACCTTTTGTACACAGAAGATAGCAGCAAACACCAGGGAAAGGGTGAAGGGGTACCTTATACCTTATTTCTATTCAGGGTTCTCTCATTTCTGGGGGACCCTGGATCCGACTCTGCGCTGTACATCAGATAACAGAGCCAGACATGTCACCCCTGGAAACAGCAGAAACTCCCTCATCTATATTCTGACACCTGTGACGCTCTTGGAGTCCGCTCAACTGCGCATTCACTGATTTACGTCACATGCTCAGGCAGCAGCGACTCCTCTAGCACACCCATACTCAGGTGTCTCTATATCTATACTATACTGCCAGCGATCAGCAACTCAGATCCACTCAGTCTAGACCATTCTGTCACCTACAGGAACATTATTACAAACTTCATTAAGCGTAATCTGACATTTTATTCCCAATATTGATTGGTATTTGAGGCTCACTACTGTCCAGTAGGATTCCATACGAGTATATTTATATACTGTGATTTATTGGAGTGTTTCCTCCGCTGAATCCCTAGACAGATTTACTCTGAAATAATATTTCACTACTTTCTCACGTAATTTATCCATAAGTGTTATCTGTCTGTCTTTACTTTTTGTGTTCTCTTGACCCATAACCAGGGCCATGTTTTAACTAATAAAGTTTGTATTAACAGTAATTTATTTTCATTAGAAGGCTGTGCCCCACCCGGGAGTCTTTTTCTGATATCCTCCCTTGGATATCTAAACTCTTTGACTGCAATTCCCCTACTCCCTGGGAGCACCTCCACAAGTTCATTATATAATTTACATTTTATTACATTGATTGGAGTATGCCTTCTCACCCTCCGTCATTATAGCCCAGTGCCCTCGGCCTCTCCCTTCCCCCCTCCCCTCTTCTTTGTTATTATGGCAGAACTCTGCCCATGGAAGGAGTTGAGCCCAGTCATCTTGGGAAGAAGAGACATATGTGCGGAGAAATGCTTCAAGGTCCTGATTCACCCTCTCCGTTTGGCCATTGGTTTGAGGGTGGTAGGCTGTGGAAAACTTTAACTTGATTTGAAGCAGGGAGCACAGGCTTCGCCAGAATTTGGCTACGAATTGGACTCCTCTATCGGAGATGATTTCAAGAGGCAGTCCATGAAGCTTAAATATCTCTTTGATGAAGAGCTGGGACAGCTTAAAAGCTGACGGAAGACCGGTGAGGGGAACGAAGTGAGCCATCTTAGTGAACCGGTCAACAATCACCCAGATGGTGGTGAATTTGTCAGACTCTGGAAGATCAGTTACAAAGTCCATAGAAATATGCGTCCAAGGACGATATGGCACTGACAGTGGCATCAATTGCCCAGGAGGAGACTGACGACTGGTCTTGTGCTGAGCACATTTAGCACAAGAGGAAACAAAGTCCTGTACATCCTGTTTGAGGGACGGCCACCAGTAGGACCTGGTGATAAACTCGTAAGTTTTCTGAATGCCTGCATGGCCAGCGAATTTTGAAGAATGCGCCCAACAGAGCAACTTCTTTCTTAGAGCTGGCTTTACATATCTTTTCCCTGTAGGGGGCGTGAGATTTGAAACTCTCGTTGCGGAGAAGGCCACTGGATCAATAATGAAATGTTGATGTGTGGACTTAGACTCACTTTCTTGCTCCCATGAGCGGGAAAGGGCATCAGCTTTTCGGTTTTGTGTTCCTGGACAGAACGACAGCTTGAAGCGGAACCTGGAAAAGAAAAGTGTCCATCTGGCTTGACGGGGATTTAAACATTGAGCAGACTTGAGATACAGAAGATTCTTATGGTCTGTGATAATTGTGATCTCATGAACAGCGCCCTCTAGAAGATATCTCCATTCTTCTAATGCCAACTTGATGGCGAGGAGCTCTTGGTCACCGATGGCATAGTTACGCTCTGCAGGCAGGAACTTACGAGAGTAGAACCCACAGGGATGAAGACGACCATCGGGCGCTTTCTGCGAGAGGACTGCCCCAACACCCACGGAGGAGGCATCAACCTCGAGAATAAAGGGCAAGGTGGTATCAGGTTGTCTTAAAACAGGAGCGGAAGTGAACCTCTGTTTCAACAGATGAAAGGCTTCGATGGCTTCTGCCGGCCACTTCGCTGGATTAGACCCCTTTTTCGTTAAGGCAGTGATGGGAGCCACAATAGACGAGAAATTACGAATGAATTTTCTGTAATAATTGGCAAAACCCAGGAAACGTTGAATACCTTTCAGCGAAGAGGGAATTGGCCAATCTTGGATGGCCTGCAGTTTTCCTGGATCCATTTGAAGACCGGAACCGGAGACAATGTACCCTAGGAAGGGTATAGACTTCACCTCGAAGACACACTTCTCCAGTTTACAGTAGAGATGATTAGCTCGCAGCCGGGACAGAACCTCTTTGACCCAATAACGATGTTCTGTGATGTTATTGGCGTAGATTAAAATGTCATCGAGATATACAACTACATGACGATACAGAATGTCCCGAAAAATCTCATTGACATAGTGCTGGAACACGGCTGGGGCATTGCTGAGCCCGAAGGGCATGACGAGGTACTCATAGTGGCCGACTCTGGTATTAAACGCCGTCTTCCACTCGTCGCCCTCTCGTATGCGGATGATATTGTATGCACCCCTCAGATCGAGTTTCGTAAAGATGGTTGCACCGCTGACACGGTCAAATAGCTCGGTGATGAGGGGCAACGGATATCGGTTCTTTACTGTAATGTCATTGAGGCCGCGATAATCAATGCAGGGACGTAGGCCTCTATCCTTCTTCTTGACGAAGAAGAATCCTGCGCTAGCAGGGGAAGTCGAAGGACGGATGAATCCCTTTGCCAGATTTTCCTTGATGTAATTGGTCATGGCTTGAGTCTCTGGAAGAGAGAGAGGATAGGTTCTACCTCTGGGTGGTTCTTTGCCTGGGATAAGTTCGATAGGGCAATCCCACGGTCTGTGAGGAGGTAGGACATCAGCGCCAGACTTGCTGAATACATCTGAGTACTCTTGGTAGGGAAGAGGCGGAAGGTCTGCTGCATCGGCTGAAGAATGACGAGCTGGGAGTACCTTTTGGAGACAGGTACCGGAGCAGGAAGGATCCCAGGAAAGGATTTCCGATGTCTTCCAATCAAGACGAGGATTGTGAAGACGGAGCCAGGGTAAACCCAGAACCAGAGCATGAGTGGCTCGGGGTAAAACCAGGAAGGACAAAAGTTCAGTGTGCAGGACTCCCACTTTTACTGTAAGTGGCAAAGTTCTGCGGGAGACTGTCGCATCAGGAATCCTACTGCCATCCACAGCAGTAAGGAAGACAGTCTTGGAAAGACTTTCAGTGGGTAACCCCCACTTGCGGACCAGTTCTGCAGTAACGAAGTTGCCAGCGGCACCGAAATCAAGAAGTGCGGAGACAGACTTGAAATGCTGACCAACTTGTAGGGAAACTGGAAGGACACAATCAGTTGCTGATGGAGAGGACTTAATCACTCCTAGCCTACCCTCTCCTTGACGGGCTAGGAGGAGGAGTTTTCCTGACGCTTTGGGCATGCAGAAATTTGATGTGCAGGATCGGCACAATACAGGCAGAGCTGTGCCAACCGTCGACGTCGACGTTCTCCTGGAGACAAACGGAAACGGTTTATCTCCATTGGTTCTTCTTTGGAATGGACCGCAGGAGCAGTGGGTAAAGAAGGCGGAGGAGTTGGCACTCTAACTGGAGCGCTCTTGTGACGTTCTACAGCCCTTTCTCTGAAGCGTAGGTCTACTTTGATACACAATGAAATAAGGTCACTTAGGCCTGAGGGTAAGTCTCTGGTAGCGAGTTCATCCTTAATACGATCGGATAGGCCATGCCAGAAAGCTGCGTATAAGGCCCCATCACACCACCAGGAGAGTTCAGACGCCAGAATCTGGAACTGGACCAGATATTGCCCGACGGAGCGGGATCCCTGTCTGAGACGGAGGAGTTCAGTGGAGGCAGATGCTGAACGCCCAGGCTCATCGAAGATACGCCGGAATGTTGACACGAAGTCCTTGTAATTGGACAGGATGGCATCAGATCTTTCCCATAAGGGAGACGCCCTTTCTAACGCTGCTCCACACAGGAGGGAGATGATGTAGGCGATCTTGACCCTTTCAGTAGGGAAGTTGCTGGGTTGCAGCTCGAAGTGAATCTCACACTGATTGAGAAAACCTCGACAGGTCTTGGGGTTCCCATCATACTTGGTGGGGACAGACAGATGAAGGCGAGGTGCAGCAGCCATTACAGGAGGATGAACTGGACTTGGAAGTTCTCTGACAGGCTCAGGGCCACTGAGAGTGGTCTGTAGCTTATCCAGCCGGGAAGACAGATCTTGCAGACAATGAATCACTTGGCTCTGCGCAGCCTCTTGCTGATCCAAGCGAACAGCCAGTTGCTGTACAGGGCTGGGTGGAGATGCTTGGTTTGCGGCTGGATCCATTTGGCTAGTGCTTACTGTCACACCAGGGGGCTTAGTCGACAAGACTGAGACCTCTGGTGGGGACCTGGACCGGTACCTGAACCGGGGAGGTTGGAGAGGACCCTTGCGCATGAACTGCGCGACAGTGCACCCAGAGCCAATAAGCAGTCAGAGGTAAAAGTACAACCAGATTTATTATGCAGAAGGTTGTAACGGTACAGGCAGTAAAGTATGCAGGAGTAATGACAGTTCATGCAGATTGCAATACTTTACAGATGTGATGAATGGTATCGATGGTGGAACATCGGATCCGGATATCGGATATGGAAGCTGTGGGTCCGGAGTGACGGACGGAAAGCTGGAGCTTGACTGTGGGTCCGGAATGACGGACGGAAGCTGGACTGGAGATCCGGAATATCGGACTAACGATGATGATGTGGGAACATCGATGGTGGATGATGCTGGAGCATCGGAGGACCAGAGTCCCGGAGCTAGGCTTGGTCGCTGGGCTGTAGAGGCAGGATCACAGGCGATGGAATAACCTGGACTTCACAGGAGATGGAATAACCTGGAATACACTGCAGCATGGAAGACAACACCAGCAGAGAAATACACTTGCACGGAGACAAGGACAGCTGACCATACACTGGAGACAACTGAAGCACTAGCAATGGTTCTGAGAGCTCCCTGCATACTTATACCCACTGGGTGGCCAGGATTGGCCGGGCAGGTATGACAGGGAGATCAGAACCAACGGGATTGGACAGTACAGACATGTGACTGGGAAGAACATGGCAGCCCCCATGTCTGCTATGGCGGGAAAGTGTGTTTGTGCACGCCATGCTGGATACTGGGAGCAATGGCGGCGGACAGGTGGATTGCCGTGCACTGGGAACTGTCACTGGGAGACAGGAGAGCGGCGCGCCGCGCAGCCGCGGACTCAGCAGCGCTGAGAGGACTGAAGGATGGCAGCGGTGATGGCGCACGGCAGACAGGACGCCGGCAGGGATGACGTCTGGACCGCAAGCTGAACCTGCGAAGGCACTTAGCCGGTAAGAAAGTCTGTCTGACAGCTCGGATCGTGACAACATGTGGAGAGAGTGAGATTTGTCAGTTTTATTGTTTCTTTGCAGGTTAAATACTGACTGCTTTATTTTTACGCTGCAATATAGATATCAGTTTAAAGTACAAACCCCACCCAAATCTAACTCTCTCTGCAAATGCTGCATCAGCTCCACCTGCAGTGCATATGGTTTTGTCCATTAGAGAGTGATTGTGCCTTTTTGCGAGTGAACCAGAATAACCCACATTGTGCACGGGTCTTGAAACCTTTTTCCTCTGCATACCCAGGTGCTTATTGGTGTGCTAATAGAACTGCTGCTTCTCCCTCTGCCTTTTGTTTCATATTTACATTCACATATTCACATTTATTTTACATAGATTTTATGTACAGTATTTATCCTACCCTCAGTGCCTCTCATTTTGTTTTGTAAAACAATGTATATATTCATAACGGTGTGTTTTAAATAGAGATGTGCGTCCGGCCCTGGCAATGTTGTGAGATAAATTGTTTTTCGTCTTTCACATGGACTGGTTGGAGGCCTCCGTACAAAAGGACTCACGCACCAAACAGTTTTTTGCCACTTGGAATAGCTATATGGAGACATTGCCATTGTTTTCGGAACACCAAGTGGTACGAAGAACGGACTTTGCTCAATAACCCAACTGGTCCTGGAATAATTCATCCTTCTTTATGCTAGGAATTCTATTTTATATACCTGTTTTTCTCTGAATCTTGTCGATAATATGTAACCTCAAAATATATTGACCTTTTTACTTGCTGACTGTACCCCAATATACAGCAATGTATCATATTATGATTTGATGCTTTGACTTAATAAAAAGTTGTTATAAAAAAAGAGATGTGCGGGCTTGGAGCGGTAGGAATCTGAGCCCGGTTCCAAGCGGCACTCAGAGTTTCCCGCCTGACTCGGATCCGGGCGCGTGGGCAAAACGTCATCGCCCGGCGTCAGATTCTCGTTAGATCCGGAATACCTTAAATTGCGCCTCCCACGCCGCCATCTTCACTCCAGTCTAGGAGCAGGGTGGGAAAGGGTGTGCTGCTGCTATGTGCTGTCTCTGCTGGGGCCTCTTGTGCTGCTGTGTACTGTGTCTCCTCTCTGCTCAGTGGGATCAACATTGCAAGGATGACTGTGTCCTTCTGCTGTGTACTGTCTCTCCTCCTTTGTGCTGGGGCCTGCCTCTGCTGTTTAGTCCACTGGTGCTGCTAGTGCCTGCACTGCCTAGTGGCTGCCAGTACCTACCTACCTAATGTGTATTATTCATGTCCACTGGTGCCACTGCCAGTGCCTACCTATTACCTACTGCTGTAAGAAATTTCAGTCTGCTGGTGCCCTACCAGTACCACCACTACCTACCTATATAGTTAATTCTAGTCTGTGGGGGCACTTCCTACCAGTACGTACCTACTGCGGTATATAATTCCAGTCTGCGGTTGTCACTGGCTACCAGTACCTATAGCAGTATATAATTCCAGTCTGCTGGTGCCCTGCCAACCAGTACCTATCCCAGTATATAATTCCAGTCTTGTGTTGCCACTGCCTACCAGTACTCGTCGCAGTATATAATTCCAGTCTCGTGTTGCCACTGGCTACCAGTACTCGTCGCAGTATATAATACCAGTCTGCTGGTGCCCTGCCAACCAGTACCTATCGCAGTATATAATTCCAGTCTCGTGTTGCCACTGCCTACCAGTACTCGTCACAGTATATAATTCCAGTCTGCTGTTGCCACTGCCTACTAATACCACCTTATGATAAAGGTCCAAATCGGAGGAGTGGCAAGTTTTAGCTTAGTTGAGCTCTTTGTACATGTGTTATATCTGACTAACCCATACTAAACCTTCTAAAGCATGCATGCTAACTATTAATACCAAGGAGCTGTGAGAGAGCTAACCAATGGTCATAAGACTGACTGCTGCTTAATTACTAAAGTGTGGAAACACTAACCTGTGGTGACCAAGAAACCATATAAGTTGCCTATCGAGCCTCACTAACCCTACATTGTAGGTGCAGTAGAAATTATTTTACAGATAGGTTCCTACAAACAGAACCTCTCTTTTTTATAATTTTTCTCTTTTCTTTTGCAATTGTCTTTTTATGTATTTGTGTGGTACTGGCCGGTACCTGTATTGAATTTAATTGTTCTATTGAATGTTTTATTGTGTGGAATAAGTACACAGTACATATATATATTTTTACTAGAAAATAAAAATATCTAAACTGTATACTTGGCTCAGCGCTATCTCTAAATTCTTTGTTCTTCTGGCTAGTAATACCTGTTGCAGTATATAATACCAGTCTGCTGGTGCCACTGGCTACCAGTACCTATCGCAGTATATAATTCCAGTCTGCTATTGCCACTGGCTACCAGTACCTATCGCAGTATATAATTCCAGTCTCATGTTGCCACTGGCTACCAGTACCTATCACAGTATATAATTCCAGTCTGCTATTGCCACTGGCTACCAGTACCTGTCGCAGTATATAATTCCAGTCTGCTGTTGCCATTGGCTACCAGTACCTATCGCAGTATATAATACCAGTCTGCTGTTGCCATTGGCTACCAGTATCTATCGCAGTATATAATTCCAGTCTGCTGGTGCACTGCCAACCAGTACCTATAGCAGTATATAATTCCAGTCTGCTGTTGACACTGGCTACCAGTACCTATCGCAGTATATAATTCCAGTCTGCTATTGCCACTGGCTACCAGTACCTATCAAAGTATATAATTCCAGTCTCATGTTGCCACTGGCTACCAGTACCTATCACAGTATATAATTCCAGTCTGCTATTGTCACTGGCTACCAGTACCTGTCGCAGTATATAATTCCAGTCTGCTGTTGCCATTGGCTACCAGTACCTATCGCAGTATATAATACCAGTCTGCTGTTGCCATTGGCTACCAGTATCTATCGCAGTATATAATTCCAGTCTGCTGGTGCACTGCCAACCAGTACCTATCGCAGTATATAATTCCAGTCTGCTGTTGCCACTGGCTACCAGTACCTATCGCAGTATATATAATTCCAGTCTGCTGGTGCCACTGCCTACCTACTGCTGTATATAATTCCAGTCTACTGGTGCCCTGCCAACCAGTACCTATCGCAGTATATAAATCCTGTCTGCTGTTGCCACTGGCTACCAATACCTATCGCAGTATATAATACCAGTCTGCTGTTGCCATTGGCTACCAGTACCTATCACAGTATATAATTCCAGTCTGCTGGTGCACTGCCAACCAGTACCTATTGCAGTATATAATTCCAGTCTGCTGTTGCCACTGCCAACCAGTACCTATCGCAGTATATAATTCCAGTCTGCTGGTGCCACTGCCTACCAGTACCTACTGCTGTATATAATTCCAGTCTGCTAGTGCCCTGCCAACCAGTACCTATCGCAGTATATAATTCCAGTCTGCTGTTGCTACTGGCTACCAGTACCTATCGCAGTATATAATTCCAGTCTGCTGGTGCCACTGCCTACCTACTGCTGTATATAATTCCAGTCTACTGATGCCCTGCCAACCAGTACCTATCGCAGTATATAAATCCAATCTGCTGTTGCCACTGGCTACCAATACCATACCCTCCAACATGACCCATTCCATTAGGTACAAAATGCTCTGTTCCTGGACTTCCCTGCCAGTGACAGTTACAGATGTGAGCCTGCAGCACAGTCCAATATTCAAAAAGGGGAGCTACACCAGCTGCCATCCCAAACATCACTGAGAGTTGATGTGACCCCCCCTCTTTGAATATTGGACTGTGCTGTAGGTTCACATCTGTAACTGTCACTGGCAGGGAAGTCCAGGAACAGAGCATTTTGTACCTAATGGGATGGGTCATGTTGGAGGGTATGCAATACCTATCGCAGTATATAATACCAGTCTGCTGTTGCCATTGGCTACCAGTACCTATTGCAGTATATAATTCCAGTCTGCTGTTGCCACTGGCTACCAGTACCTATCACACTATATAATACCAGTCTGCTGGTGCCACTGCCTACCAGTACCTACTGCTGTATATAATTCCAGTCTGCTGGTGCCCTGCCAACCAGTACCTATCGCAGTATATAAATCCAGTCTGCTGTTGCCACTGGCTACCATTACCTATCGCAGTATATAATTCCAGTCTGCTGTTGCCACTGGCTGCCAGTACCTATCACAGTGTATAATGTCTGCTGTTGCCACTGGCTACCAGTACCTATCACAGTATATAATTTCAGTCTGCTGTTGCCACTGCCTTCCTACTGCTGTATATAATTCCAGTCTGCTGGTGCCCTGCCAACCAGTACCTATCGCAGTATATAATTCCAGACTGCTGTTGCCACTGCCTACCAGTACCTATCGCAGTATTTAATTCTAGTCTGTTGTTGCCACTGCCTACCAGTACCTATTGCAGTATATAATTCCTGTCTGCTGTTGCCACTGCCTACCAGTACCTTTTGCAGTATTTAATTCTAGTCTGTTGTTGCCACTGCCTACCAGTACCTATCGCAGTATTTAATTCCAGTCTGTTGTTGCCACTGCCTACCAGTATCTATCACAGTAGTATAAAATTCCAGTCTGCTGGTGCCACTGCCTACCTACTGCTGTCTATAATTCCGGTCTGCTGGGGCCTACCTACCGACATATATAATTGCACTCCAGTGGTGCTGTCCTGTCGCATAACTCCACAAAAATAATGGAGATCCAAAATATGGATGATAAAAAAATAGGGAAAGATGAAGAGCCGCTTCTTTGTAGTTCTGAAGCAGCTGCCACTTGTCATGACATAGACGATGAAATGCCATTAAAGTTGTCTGCCAAGGCCGATGCCCAGTGTCAAAGTAGAGGGCATGTAAAATTGAAGCCAAAGTTTGGTAAAGGGACTCTAAAAAATAAATGTAAATCCTTGGTTGAGAAACGTAAACTTGCCAATATGCCATTTACGACATGGAGTGGCAAGGAACGGCTAAGGCCATGGCCTACGTGCATGACTAGTGGTTCAGCTACACAGGACAATCAAAGTCCTCCTCCTCCCCCCCCCCCCCCCCGCCCTATAGAAAATTTAAGAGAGTTAAGCTGTCATTGACAAAAAACACAGCAAACAACTCTGCCTTCTAGACATTTTATCACAAATCCCTAAGGAGAGTCCAAGGGTGTCAGTAGTTGTGATGCCGGACCTTCCCATCACTGTACGGGAAGAGGTGGCTCCTTCCACCATTTGCAGTACGCCCTCTACATATGCTGGAAGGATCACCCACAGTCTTGTTCCAGATTTTAATAATGAAGGTGTGAGGGGCGTGGCTTGGCAGCCATCTCGGAGCTCCCGTCCCAGCTTGCATGAGAGGACCTTCCCTGAGCTTCCCCCTGCTCCTTCGGCCTCCCCTGCCCTTCCTTGAGCCCCCCTGAGACCGGGGGTGCTCTGGGGTCACGGCTGCGGAGTCGGAGAGCCTTTTTAAAGGCTCCTGCGGATTGCGGCCTGCGCCCCCCGTCTGAGCCCGGAACTACACGGCGCGGCCTCTCTGGGGATCTCCTGTTCTTCTGTGGATCCCGGAGGTGGTGAGTGAGATCCCCCTGCCCTGCTGCCCCTGGTCTCGTCGCCTCCCTGCTAAACTTAGTCGCCGGCGCAGGCCTGGAAGTGGTCCGACCTGTGTGAGGTGCCAGGAGCCGAGCGCTCCCCCCCCCCCCCGTGTGCACGCACCTTCTCCTGCCGGGTGCTGGAGGTGGTTAGGGGGCTGTGTGCTGCTTGGGGCTCCGGATCTACAGGTGGGGGACCACGCTGAAGATAATACCAGGCCCGGCGCGGCCTAGTGGTACTGGGCGCCCGGGAGTGCGAGGGGACCCCCTCCTGTTATATAAGAGGCGGACACTCTAATTGTCCCCTGGAGAGTGCCCCTTTGGCAATGGGATCCCTCGAGGCTAATCTGGATGCTTGAGCTAGGGGGTGCAATATAATTATATATCAAGGGCTTGAAACATACTCCCACTCCCTTCCCCCCATTATAGCTCAGCACATCAGGGGTTATACAAAGATCCCCCGGTCTATATTTAAACTGATATCATTATTTAATAATCCAGACGTGTCCCTTACAGAAAACCCTGTACTTTATTTCTCAATAGCTCCTCTAAAAGGAAAAGTCAAAGGGTTTTATTTGTTCTCTGCCTATATTTCAGTATTATATGGTCCAAGGACTCCCCCTTGTGTCCGTTGAGAGAGTTGTCACCTGCATTACTGGTATTCTACTATATATGCTCTCTTACAAGCCCTAATTATGGGCTGAGGACGACCATAGGGGCCACGAGGTGCACCATGCCCTAAAGTATAGTAGAGTGTGATCTCATCTACTAGCGCAACTGTCCTTACAGCGTCTCTCTAATATGCCCAACAAGAACAAAAAAACCTCGACTATCTCTACCCCAGCCAGGTTTACTCCCAGGAATAAAGGTTCTCAACACTCTTCTGAAATACACGGCTCTTCATCTGAATCTTCCCACAAAGCAGATATAGATCCAACCATTCATTCTGTTCTCACCACCTTAGTCGAGGGAATCAAATCTACCTTTCAACAAGAGCTTAAAAAAGCCGTAGATGACTTTAAATCTGAACTGACTTCTATTGGTACTCGTACGGACGCTCTTGAATCTAAAACAGATGAGCTGTGCCGGTTTCAAGGGACGATTGATGGAGAACTCTCCCTCCTCCGCTCCCAGATCAATGATCTCAAAGAAAAGCAGGAAGATTTGGAGAACAGGTCCAGGAGGAATAATCTACAGATTAGGAATGTCCCTGAAACTGTCCTCCCACCTGAACTCCCAGCGTTCCTACAGGACCTGTTCAGACAGATCCTCCCGGATCTGCCGTTGGCTGACTTTCTCCTTGACAGGGCTCATAGCCATAGGGCCCTGAGGGCTAAACCGGCTCCTGATCAAGGGATATTGTCACCAGATTTCATTATTATCGCACAAAAGAGAAAGTGATGGCGGCAACTAGAGATTCTACATCTATTTCTTTCAGAGATCTTTCCATTCAGATCTTTCAGGACCTAGCTCCTTCTATGATACAGAAAAGGAGAGATCTTTAACCCATAACTAAAGTGCTATGACAACACAATATTCGTTACCAGTGGAATTTTCCCTTTCAGCTACAAGTCCTCAAGGACAATATCTCTAGTATGGCCAAAACCCTGGAACAAGGACTTAGATATTTTACCGGAGCCTTCTGCTGCTTCTTCTTCCGCTCGCGCCTCTCCCAAACCTCAGCGTCCTAGACCGCCTGGACCTCAGTGGTGCACAATCCGCAGAGGTAGAGGGGAGGATCTGGACCCTACTTCAGTTAAGGTGTATATCCCGTTGAAGGGATTTGCCCATCTACTACAACTCTTTTATGAGTGTTATAGAGAATTTTAACGTTTGCTGTTTTTCTTCTTTGCCCTTGTTTAGATCTTGGGTGGTTTATTTCTACCCCATTTACAGGTATCCAGTATTCCTGATTATGTATTTTTCTATATGTTTTGCCCTGTACTGGGTTTATTAACCGTAATACTTCATGTTATTGATAATTTGCTGTTTGGAATATGTGTGCTACTGTCATGTCTCTTTGATAGTATTGGATGTTCTTGATGGGATATCGTTTTCCTAACAGGGCTCACTCGAACTATGTTTATATGTTTATTCAATGCTCTTCTCCATTACGCAGATCTGGATGTGGTTTGGGGCCCCTGCTCGGGTCTTCTTGCCAGGGAGAAACATAGTTCCCCCCCTCCCTTGTTCATTATAAGTGTGTTTGGTTTCCCTCCAAATACACTTTCCCTACTTCAACTTTAGTTCTTCATTTAAAACTACTTAGGTTAGTCACTATTTTAGGGCCTATATGTGTCAGGGTTTCGGCCTTTTTAGGTCTTCTCCTTCCCCACTACTCTTCTTTCCCCTCTCCCTTTCTATTCTTTCCTTTTCCTTTCCTTTCTTCTTGTCTCTCTTTCTCTTGATCTCGCCCGTCTGGTCCGGTTTTGCCCGCCTTTCCTTCTGCATGGGTTCCTCAATATCCCTTCATGGAGAGCTTTACCTTTACTTACCATGGGATTAAAGGTATTATCGATAAACGTTAATGGACTCAATTCCCCAAAAAGGCGCACTCTGGTCTTAAGTGCTTGTAGACGTGAGAGAGCAGATATTGTCCTTTTGCAAGAGAACCACCTTACAGGTGAGCACTCCCAACTAGGGATGCCAATCCCGGGGCATTTTCTCAATCCCGGGATTCGGGATTGAAAAATGCTCAATCCCGGTATTCCCGGGATCCCGGGATTGGCTTCCCTAATAATAAAAAACACCCTGGCCGAACGAGCGCTGGGTGGTGTGGGCGGGTGTCAGGGACCGCTGGGTGGGTGGGCGGGTGGTTGTCAGGGACCGCTGGGTGGGTGGTTGTCAGGGACCGCTGGGTGTGGGGGGGGGGTGGGTGGTTGTCAGGGACCGCTGGGTGGGTGGTTGGTAGGGAGCGCTGGGTGCCCGTGAGCGCTGGGTGGGCGGGCGGGTGGCCGGCCGTGAGTGCTGGGTGGGAGGGCGGGTGGCCAGCCGTGGATGTGCGGCTGTGCCGTGTGCCCTGCGCAGCGTGACCTCGCAGCGTGACCTCGTCACGCTGCGCACTGCGGGGTATGGGGAAGCCGGGCAGCGTCTGAGTGCTCAGACGCTGCCCGGCATTAAACTGCGCATGCGCAGTTTAATCCCGAAATCCCGGGATTGGAAATTCCAATCCCGGGATTGAAATCCCGGCGTTTTGGGGGCCAAATCCCGGGATCCCGCCGATCCCGATGCCGGGATTGGCCACCCTACTCCCAACTAAGGGGTAGATACTTTCCTCAGACGTACTTTGATTCGGCCCCTTGCAAAAAAAGAGGAGTTGCGATTTTATTTTCTAAAGCTGTCCCCTTTATTCTAGATAAACAAATTGCTGACTCGGAGGGCAGATTTCTGGTTCTTATTGGCTCTGTGGGTTCCGAGAAGTTAACTTTAGTCAACCTATATGCCCCCAATAGCAATTAAAGCCACTTTTTAAACAAATTGAAAGAGTCACACAGGGTCACTTAATCATAGGCGGTGACTTTAACGCGGACATTGATCCTAACTTAGATAAAGCAACCTCTCGCCCTCTAAAACATCCCTCAGACGCCCTCCGTACATCTCATAATTTTACGATTAGGTTTAGATAAACTGTCGGTACTTGACTCTTGGCGTCTTAAAAACTCAACAGCCAGGGACTATACTCACTTTTCTGGCCCCCCCAACTCTACTCGAGAATTGACATGATCTTTATCTCTCGCTCTTTGTCTGCATCAGTTTTGTCACCAGGTATTTCTCCCTTATCGCGGACTGATCACGACGGCCCTTACATCCTTATGGACTCATTTGCCTTCCAGCAGAGGCCTCGTCTTTGGCGACTAGACGATAATTTACTGTTGGACCCCTCTATCTTGCAAGAAATTAAAACAGCTATTTCTGAGTATTTTGAGCTAAATACTTCCGATGACATTGCAAAAGGGGTGATATGGGAAGCTCATAAAGCCACAATTAGGGGCAAACTAATTAGCAAAGCAGAACGGTTTGGGGTGAGACAGCACTATCCTGTTTTGTGTTGGTGCTCTGACGTGTGTTGATGTGGAAAGAATGGAAATTTAGAAATAGGTAAAATAATGTAGATTTATTTAATAGTTGAAAGGAAAAATTTTTTTTGCAAGCAACTGAAGTGAAATGTTCAATGTTATTCTTGCACCAGACTATGGTGTTAAGGGGATGTTAGGATTGGAAGCCTGAATTACCCTAAGGGTAAATGGGTACCTCTGCGGGTATTACTTGGTGTTGTAATTACACCTGTGAGGGGTCCCCAGAGTGGGAACAACATTTTTTTTTCCTTTCAACTATTAAATAAATCTACATTATTTTACCTATTTCTAAATTTCCATTCTTTCCACATCAACACACGTCAGTGCACCAACACAAAACAGGATAGTGCTGTCTCACCCCAAACCGTTCTTCAAATTCAACTAAAAAGGGACTGGGATACCCTTAACGAGACTAGCAGCACCTGTAACTAGCTTAAAGAACATACAAGCTGAGCGCAGTTGTGTAAATTTTCTCCTTAATTAGCAAAGCAGCCTACCGCCGTAAACGGGCTCAAGAGGAGATCTCTGGCCTTGAGCGAGAGATCTCTTTGCTGCTTGCTCAACATAAACATAATCCCCTGCCCTCATTACTCACACAAATTAACGCGCTTAGGGGTAGACTCATCTCGAAGGTCTGCCAACCTCCTCAAAAAACTGCAACAAAAATTCTATGATAAGGCTGACAAGGCTGATGCAGTTATAGCAAATAAACTTAAACAGAAGAAGCTCTCGGGCCTGATTGCCAGGGTTAGGGGCCACAGTTCTGGGACTATCACATATGATACTATGCAGATAGTTACAGAATTTCATGATCATTATAAAACATTGTATAACTTAAAAGATCCCTCAGACATGGGCCAGGATGGCGCTTGCAACGCTGGCTCGGGCTTCCCTTCTATCTCTTCATTTCTAGACAATGGCCTTCTACCAACCTTAACTGAGACGCGGAAGGCCAAGTTGTGCGCTGACATCTCTGAGGAAGAAATTCTCTTAGTTATTCGCAATCTTAAATCCTCCTCTGCCCGGGTCCAGACGTCTTTTCCCCTCAATATTTTAAAAAAATTTGCCACGGTCCTTACGCTTTTTCTTAAAAACTTTTTTAATGGCCTCCTAGACAGTGATACTTTGATGCTTTGACCTCCTTGGCCGATATAGTAGTGATACCTAGACCCAATAGGAACCCCTTTTGGTCCCCAATTATATACCTATCTCCTTGTTGAATGTAGATATCAAAATATATGCTAAAATTTTGGCGAACAGATTGGGACCTCTGTTACCTGATCTGGTTCATCCTGATCAGGTGGGCTTCATATCCGGTCGACAGGCCTTCGATAATACACGGCGCTCAATAGATCTGATTCATGCTATACACAAACAGAAGACCCCGGCCCTGATTTTGGGTCTAGACGCTGAGAAGTCCTTCGACCGGATCCATTGGCCCTTTATGTTTCAAACCCTCCGCTTAGTGGGCATAACAAATAGTTTTCTCCAGGGGATCTCGGCTCTTTACCATAACCCTAGTGCTGCTGTGTTGGCCAACGGGATAGCTTCATTGTCGTTCTCAATCTCTAATGGGACTCGCTCATTTTTGCCCTTTCAATAGAGCCCCTTGCTGCTCGGATAAGAGCTAATCCTAATATTTTATTGGTATTAAAATAGGAGACTCAGAACATAAGATAGCTCTCTATGCGGATGACGTTTTATTAACTATATCTGATCCTGTTAACTCCCTTTCCCAACTTTTTCGGGAAATAGAGATTTTTGGGTCACTCTCGGGCTACACAATTAACCCTACTAAAACTGAGGTGTTAGATTTTTATATACCCCAAATTGTATAGGACGCGCTGGAGACATCTTATGCCTTTCGCTGGAAAAAGACAGCAGCTCACATACCTGGGTATTGCTATCACCAAAAATTATCACCAACTTTACCGCTCCAATTACCCTAGACTAATTGCTCGTTTACAAAAAGATCTAGCTGATTGGAGTGCATATCACATATCTTGGATTGGCAGAGTTAATGCCATTAAGATGAACCTTCTTCCTAGGTTGCTCTATCACTTTCAAACCTTGCCGGTCCGAGTTCCCCCCTGTATTTTTAAATTACTGCAACAAAATATTATGGCTTTTATCTGGTAAAAAAAAAAGCCTAGAGTGAGTCGTGCAGTCTTGCAGAGGCGTTCTTCCTCAGGCGGTTTGGGAGTTCCAAACATTAAGCTATATTACTTGGCGGCAGGATTGGCTCAGTGCGTCCTTTGGCATAGACCTAGTTCAGAGAGGGTTTGGGTTCATATAGAATCACTAGCTCTTAAATTGCAATCTATCTCCTACCTTTTATGGGTACCCAAAACTACCCGATCTAAGCTAACTAAAACACATCCGATAATTTCCCACTCTTTAGATATTTGGGAAGGGGCTAATAGACTATTTAAACTCGCACCATCCCCTAGTCCCCTTATACCTTTGTTTGACAACCCTAGCTTTTGCCCAGGCTGCTCCGCAGGGGCCTTTAGGGACTGGTGGTCTAACGGAATAATTTTTCTCAATGACATCACTCAAACGGCCTCCTTCCCTACCTTTGTAGATATTCAAACGAAACATCCCATTCCCAATGGGAAATTTTTTCAATATCTTCAACTGCGCCACTTTCACTCCTCGGTTACTGCCCAACTTGTAGCCAGACCACTTTCTTCTAAAGAATATTTGATCTGGCGTAGGGCCTCTACTACAGGACTTATTTCGACTCTTTACATGTCACTCTTATCCCTAACCTCTAGTGCTGGACACTCATTTGAAAGGGCAGGGGAGGCTGATCTGGAAGAGACTATAGAGGAAGAAGAATGGGCAGATATTTTCTCCAGGGTTTCCTCTAGCTCGATTTGTGTGAGACTAAAAGAGAATGCATATAAAATCCTTTATAGGTGGTACTATGTCCCCACGCGGCTTAACAAAATGAACCCTGAGATCTCTCCTCTCTGTTGGAAATGCGGAATCTCCGATGGCACCTTTATGCATATTTGGTGGGACTGCCCTACCTTGGTTCCCTTTTGGAAAGAATTACTAGCTCTAGCCAACTCTATTTTATCTCTGAATATCCCTTTCAAAGCTGGTCATTTTCTCCTGTCGATGGATGTCCCGGACGCTACTCGGGCTCAGAACAAATTACTTAATCATATGGTTCTTGCAGCAAGGACCTGTGTGGCACAGTATTGGAAAACTTTCAGGACTCCTCCTCTTGCTGAGGTCATTGCTAAGATCTGGTACATCCACTCGATGAAGCATATCACCAGCATATTGAAATGCTCTTCCAAAAAATTCATTAAGATTTGGGAACCCTGGACTAATCATTTTAATGTACCCCCGGCTTTTGCATGAGGCTGGGAATTTGGAGTCCCCTGGTTTTGATACGACTATAGCGTTATAATTGGCTGTGACTGGACCGGTCGGGTGGGGTTCCACCCCATTTGTTTCCTCTTCCCCCCTCCCTCCCCTCTTTTTCCCACTATATCCTGTTCTGCTCTTTCTATGTTTTCGGCCTTTTTCTGCTCTTTTGTTTTTTCTAATCCTTTCCTCCATTTCCTCTATTCAATTTCCCTTCTTCTTCCTCCTTTTTAAACGCTTTAGGGTATCTGTTAGTGGGTGGCTCACTGCCTCTATAGGTAACCTATTATGGTATACCCTTCAGTTTTTCTCTGTTAACCATTTCTGGGTTTACCTTCTCAATTAATGTTAAAATATTGTGATGTCTTTATGTTGACCTTCTGAACGTTTTGTAATGTTCTTTTTATCCTTTACGTAGGATATTCCTCTTTGGTCACATATCATTGCTTATTCTCTTGTCTGTATCATCACTAATAAAATGTATTAATAAAAAAAAAAAAATAATGAAGGTGTGAATGTTGCATACCAGGAGGAGGATATTGATGTAGCTGCGCTGAGGAGGAAGTTGACGAGGAGGATGCTGACGTGGTTTGCTTAAATGAGGCACCAGGGGGAGAATCAGTTGTTGTCCATGGGATGAAAAAGCCCATCGTCATGACTGGGCAGAGGACCAATAAATCCACCTCTTCGGTATGGAATTTTTTTTATCCAAATCCAGACAACAAATGTATTGCCATATGTAGCTTATGTAAAGCTCCAATAAGCTTGCCCACCTAGGGACATCCTCCCTTATATGTCACCTGAACACCCTTCATAAATCAGTGTTTAGTTCAGGAACTGTGGCTAGCAGTCCAGGGACACCTAAATCCCTTGGTCCTCCTGTTGTATCCAAGCGCCTGAAAAGCACACCAACAACTCCCTATTCGTCAAATTCCTCCTCGATCCGGATCAGGGGGAGTCCTGCAGGCCACGTCACAGTCATAACTGACTCCTCTTTTCTCCGGGAGTCCTCCGGAGGATCCTGCAGCTCTACGCATACGACTGCCGCTGCTGCTGTTGCTGCTAGGAGTTGGTCATCATCCCAGAGGGGAAGTCGTAAGACCGTTATGTCTTTCACTAAGCAATTGACCGTCCAACAGTCGTTTGCCATGATGATGAAGAGTTTTTAGTGCAGCGGGGAACCTCGTCAGTGAGCGGCGAAGGAAGTTGCTTCCACAAAATGTGGAGAAGATGATGTTCATAAAAATTAATTATCAATTAGACCAGCAATTGCCTCCAGAGATTATAGCGGGACCTGTGATTGTGACCTGTGAGGATAAGGAAGTACACACTGAAGGGGACGAGGAATCAGAGGAGGAGGATGACGAGTGATGATGACATCTTGTCTCTGTAGAGCCAGTTTATACAGGGAGAGATTAATTGCTTTTTTTGTTTGGTGGCCCAAACAAACCAATCATTTCAGCCACAGTTTTGTAGGCCCTGTCGCTGAAATGATTGGTTTGTTAAAGTGTGCATGTCCTATTTCCGCAACATAAGGGTGGGTAGGAGGGCCCAAGGACAATTCCATCTTGCACCTCTTTTTTTGGCATTATGTGCTGTTTGGAGCCTAGTTTGTGAACCTGCCATCCTGTCTGCCACTGCAGTGCCACTCCTAGATGGGCCACGTGTTTTTGCCACCCACTAGTGTCGTTTATCATAGTCATCCAGCTACCTTGGTGCAACCTCTTGGCCTAAAAACAATATTGTGAGGTTTTCAGAATAGACTGGAAATGAGTGGAAATTAATGTTATTGAGGTTAATAATAGCATAGGAGCAAAAAAAATAATAATAATAATTCTGCGATTTTAGCAGTTTTTATGCTTTTTCTTTTTTTAAATCAGAACCGAAAACGTTGAGGGGGTGTTTTGGCAAAACCCATTAGAACCCAATACGTGAAAAGTGGCCGGTGCACATCCCTAGTTTTAAATATTAAGCCCCGTATGGGGCGATGATGGATGCAGGGAGGCTGAGCGACGGGCTTCAGCTCAATCGCCTCGCACACATCACGGTACACCCGCGATGCACACCACAATGTGTGCTGAGCGATCTGTGCAGAGAAGAGCTTTGCCTATTGTTTATAGGTAAAGCCCCACAATCTAGCAGGATAGACAGTGAAAGCAGCCTTCCATGTGGGTGATGGTGACGCGTGAGAACACAAATCGCTGCTGCCTGGGGCTTTATACATGGAGCAATCAGTGCTCCATTTCTACGTCGTATAGTCAGCTCATTTACAAATGGGGTGAAAATTGCCCCATGTGTATGCCCATTTAGTGTAGCTTACAGTATAAATGTGTGAACAGATTTGTGTGTGTGTGTGTGTATGTATGTATATGTATTTATTATATACACATACATATATACACACACACACACACACACACACACTCACACATAGTCATTGTGAGCTAGATCAGGTTGCCAGTCACTGTCTGACTATGCTGCAGCTGCTGTCAGCCAATATGATCGTAGGAGGAGCGCCAGTCATAGTTCAGTGAGGCAGGGGGGGCGGAACCACTGATGGGGTGGCCGGCGGATAACATATGTGGGGGCATGGCCAGCATGATATAGCGTCCTCTTGGCCATGCACATTGTGAGGCAGGACTACAATGATTCGATTCACATGATTTGCTTCCACAGTCACCCCCCTCGTAATATTGCCTGCGATCCAGGAAGCTTGCCCTCCTTTCCGGGGGGGCCAAGTGGGGGACCTGATTTCCAAGACCCTCCTGGCCTTTCCGGGAGGCTAGGCAACCCTGGTGCCCATGTATGTGCACAGCTCCTACAAATGCCTGGTGGGAGGCAAGCACACTGCATTAAATCATCACACATTCAAGGGCTGAGTGTAGGTGTAGCAGAGAAGTTGCAGGCAGTTATGATCCTCGGGGTTAGTCATCTTGACTGGTCGCTAATCCAGCAGCTTGTGCGCATTAGGGATCCCATATACAGGGCCAGTGACATGAGGGGGGGTCAAGGGGGACCAGATTTCCAGTGCCCCGGCCCGGCCATTGCCTGTACTAGCTGGCCTGTCAGTGACCCCCCCACAGCCCGGCCCTCTGTGCGCTGTCTGTGTGTAGCTCGCTGAATCTGACTGACTCACTGTGTGCCACTGCTGTCTATTGTGTGCGCGCCCCGCCGCCCACAGCCACTCGGTGCTCAGAGCCGAATACTCTGAGTCTGTGTGTGCGCACAGCCTGGGGCTGCTCGGCGTTCAGAGTCTGTACTGCCTGCAGACGCACTGCCATGCCCACTGCTGGTGCTGTGACCTGTCTCCGGCTCCTGCAGCCAGCAGGAAGCAGCAGCCAGGAGTGAGGCCAGCAGGATGGAGAAGGAGAGAAGTCCGTGCTGCAAAAGGTTAGGTGAGGCGCTGCAGTGCCATCATTATTGTCATGTTTTAGTATTAAATGAGTACCGTGTGCTTAATTGTTTTAAGCAGCTCCAATGGGTTAAATATATTTAGGATTTCTGTTGCCTGCCCTGTCCATATAGACACATATTACACATTAATCTGAATGTTCTACAGGTGATAAAGCTCAAAAATACTAATCTCTCTCAAAGAATACATTCCCGCTGCGCATTCAAAAATTCATTATAAAATTTGTATTTTTACATTTTTACATCTAGTGGTAGTCATATTTCTGATTGCACATTACTGCAAATAGATTGTGTGCCATCTTGTGGCCATATTTAAGTATGCATTCACTATTTTTTCACATTTATTTATTGATTTTGGAAAACCAGCTGTAGACTACTGCTTGGCATTGTTGCCTACCCTCCTGCATTTTGCAGGAGACTCCCTGAAATAGCATCAATCTCCCTCTCTCCCTCATTAGTCTAACAATCTCCCTCATTTCACCCAGCTCACATTACACTGCTACATTTTTTGGGGAAAAAGAGAAATGAGAGACAGATACATTTACATTGAATCATCAGCGCCATTTCCCAGCACTTTGGGGCTCATCTACATTTGGATGTAAGTCATTTTACAAGATTCCCCTCAGATGTAGCAGTACACACCCACGCTTCTAGGTGCCATGTTCCTAATCTCTTTTCACAATCTCTCCATATATGGAACTAGACACGCCCTTTGGGTGGAGGATGACACGCCCCCTCAATGGTGCGCTGTGCAAAATTTTACTACCAACTATAATCTCCCTGAAACTAGTTTTCAAAAGTAGGCAAGTATGCTGCTTGGGCCTTGCAAAGAGAGCAATAGCAATACTATCACTTAAGGTGCCCACACACTAGAAAGATCTGCGATCGTAAGATGTGCGCATAAATTAGCCTTAAAATCTTTTTTCCGCCCTGGACCAAAGATTTCAGGCAAGCGCACATCTTTACCAAAGATTTTTCTTAAGATCCTGTGTGCCTTCCTATGGATCTTTTGTTAAATCTTCTGATCTTTTATGCAGCACGTAAGATCAGAAGATTCAGCTAAAGATCCACGGGAGGGTGCATCGGACCAAAATCGGCCGATTTTCGACCGATTATCGGTAAACATCGGACAATATATCTGCCGATTTATCGGAAATCGGCCACTCGGCCCAAAAATCGTTCTAGTGTGTGGGCACCTTTATGTAGGGTACACACCAGGGCGACCCGCTCACGATGCACATCGTGAGCGGGTCGTCAGTGTCTCGTCCGACCCGCTCACGGTGACGCGGGGGGGCACAACCCGCTCACGATGTGCACCGTGAGCGGGTCCGATCTGATGGCGACCCGCACCCGGCTGTATGGTCGTAATTGAGATCCTACCTGCAGCACGTAGGATCTTAATAACGACCGACCGACCCGCGGGACCGCACATCGGATTGGTATCGGTCCACACCAGGACAGAAAAGGGCCCAATCAGCACACAATCTACATCCAATTGGTCGGAATTGGATCTAGATTGAGGGGATCGGGCCCTAGTCGTCCTGGTGTGTACCCAGCATTAGTGTATATTCCCTACAATAATGTCAATGTGTGGTCCTGTTTTTTTTGTTATCGCCCAGCTAGATCATTTAAGCATGCAGTATATATCTAGTCCTCACCATTGTTCTCACACCAGGCTGGGAAGCTTTGTGCTGCATATGGCGGCAGGGGCGTGTGACAGTCATTAGGCGGTGCCTGGGCACACCCGGCACCCCCGCCCCCCCCCCCCCCCCCCCCCCCCGTGCACATGCCTATGGTCTACAACAAAAAGGACAGGAACCAAGCGCTGATCTTGTTCTCATTCAATGGGAGTATATTCAAGTATAACCTCTTCTTGAACCGCCCACAAAATCTGGTTTTTTTTCTGACTGTAGCAACCTAACGGACCACACTGACCTTAGTGATGGTCCCTATGTGCATATAACATTTTCTTTACTCTCTTGTTCAAAAAATCATCACTCGCTCCAAAGGCCAAAGGTTGATGTACTGACCTGGGTACTGGTCCCTATTTTCACGTAATAGTTTCTTTCAGGGCCCACGTTCCCCCGGATCAGAATACCAATAATGATAGTAGTTTTCTCCAGAGGTTTTATTTTCACAGATATAAAAGATGTCCAAACTGTTTGGACATCTTTTATATCTGTGAAAGCGAGTGATGATTTTTTGAACAAGAGAGTAAAGAAAATGTTATATGCACATAGGGACCATCACTAAGGTCAGTGTGGTCCATTAGGTTGCTACAGTCAGAAAAAAAAACAGATTTTGTGGGCGGTTCAAGAAGAGGTTATACTTGAATATACTCCCATTGAATGAGAACAAGATCAGTGCTTGGTTCCTGTCCTTTTTGTTGTATACCTGTATTTTTGAGGAGTGGTGCTCCTGTGACAGTAACCGAGCAGCAGTTCTAGAGGCGCGGTGGAGTTGGGAATCTTTTTCGTTTCACATGCCTATGGTCCCACACTTGTGAGGATATGGTTGTAAAAACAACACAATCTGGCGCTAAGATGGGGTGTGACGTGAAGCTGCTACTAAAAAAGGGAGAGATAGGCAGGGCAGCCGAGAGTAATGCCGAGCCCCTGTAAAATGTTGGGGGCGTGGCCTAAGTGTGGGGGTGTGCGCACCTCCCACACTTAGGCCATGCCCCCAAAAAGTTTGGGTGAAAGAAAATTCTAAAAACTGTAATCTCATCAGCAGCACACACCTACAGCATGTGCTGTGCTGACAGCAGGCTCAGCATGACCTCTCACGCTGTCACTCATGCTGACCCTGCTCATAGCACATGCTGTAGAAGTGTGTGCCACTGTTGCTACCCGGGAGGGACGGAGGGGGAAGGGAGGGGTCGGACCAGGGCCCCTGCGGGGCCCCTTCAGCAGGCCCGGGCCCGGGTAATTAGTACCCGCTCCCCCCCTTCCCCTCTCGGCTGCCCTGCAGATAGGGGCAGATTTATTAAGCTCGGTGAAGTGATAAAGTGTCTGGTTTTTATCACTCACCAATCAGCTCCTACCTGTCATTTTTCAAACCAAGCCTGTAACTTCACAGTTAGGAGCTGATTGGCCGGTGATAAAAACCAGACATTTTGGGTGACATTCTATGGGCTGAGAGAAAAGCGCATATATTTTTCGCACTCCACATCGCCGCACTTCGCACTTTCGGAAATCGCATTTTTTTGTCATAATTCGCATATTTAATGGTATTCGCATTAGAGGCTAAAAAGTGCGATTGAGTGCGATAACGGGTGAATTTTCGGCATGAAAATGTGCTATTTTTAGGCATGAAAATGTGCGAATTTGAGCTTATGTGCGATTTTGGGTTTGTATTTAAAAAATAAATAAATAAATTGCGTGGGGGCCCCCCTCCTGAGCATAACCAGCCCCGGGCTCATTGAGCCGGTCCTGGTTCCAAAAATACGGGGGACAAAAAGTGTAGTGGTCCCCCGTATTTCTGAAACCAGCCCCGGACTCTTGGACCGGTCCTGGTTCCAAAAATACGGGGGACAAAAAATCTGGGGGTCCCCCGTATTTTGTAACCAGCACCGGGCTCCAACAGCCCGCAGTGTCATGCCACAGCCGGGGGACACTTTTTACATAAGGTCCCCCGGCCATACCATGAGCACCGTGGCTGGTCAGCCTTGGACGGGTACCTGGAGGAGTGGGGACCCCCCCAATGAAGGGGTCCCCCCCCCCCCAAGGCTTCACCCGTCCAGGGCAGAAGCCCAGGGCTGTCACCGGCGTCCCTGGCCATTGGACGCCGGCCTGATGGTGTCAAATCTTTCAATCCTAACATTGCTTTATACAGAAGAACTACAAGTCCCAGCAGACCTCCCCCGCAGGCTTGGACTTGGAGAACCACAAGTCCCAGCATGCGGGGCATTAATGGGACCGCTGGGACTTGTAGTCCACCTGTAAAAAGAATGTTAAAAGAAAACACACACACAGGAAAGTAAAACTTTATTACACACACATCCACACACCTCACTTTTACACAAATATACTTACCGATCCAGGATCCAGTGCTGGTCTCCCTCCTGCAGCAGAGCCGGCTACCCCCGCACTGACAGCGGGGACAACCGTCTGTCTCCGATGCAGCTAACAGCTTCTGTCGCGTTGTCCCAGCACGACACAGGCTGAGAGCGTGATTGGGCGATGCGTCTCCATGGAGACGCATAGCTCAGCCCTGATTGGCTGAGCTATGCGTCTCCATGGAGACGCATAAGCCGAAGATGCTCTCAGCCTGTGTCGCGCTGGGACAACGCGACAGAAGCTGTTAGCTGCATCGGAGACAGACGGTTGTCCCCGCTGTCAGTGCTGGGGTAGCCGGCTCTGCTGCAGGAGGTAGACCAGTGCTGGATCCTGGATCGGTAAGTATATTTGTGTAAAAGTGAGGTGTGTGGATGTGTGTGTAATAAAGTTTTACTTTCCTGTGTGTGTGTTTTCTTTTAACATTCTTTTTACAGGTGGACTACAAGTCCCATCGGGCCCATTAATGCCCCGCATGCTGGGACATGTGGTTCTCCAAGTCCCAGCCTGCAGGGGATGTCTGCTGGGACTTGTAGTTCTCCTGTATAAAGCAATGTTAGGATTGAAAGATTTGACACCATCAGGCCGGCGTCCAATGGCCAGGGACGCCGGTGACAGCCCCGGGCTTCAGCCCTGGACGGGTGAAGCCTTGGGGGGGGACCCCTTTATTGGGGGCGTCCCCACTCCTCCAGGTACCCCGTCCAAGGCTGACCAGCCATGGTGCTCATGGTACGGCCGGGGGACCTTATGTAAAAAGTGTCCCCCGGCTGTGGCATGACACTGCGGGCTGTTGGAGCCCAGTGCTGGTTTCAAAATACGGGGGACCCCCAGATTTTTTGTCCCCCGAATTTTTGGAACCAGGACCGGCTCAATGAGCCCGGGGCTGGTTATGCTCAGGAGGGGGGACCCCACGCAATTTTTTTCTAAAAAAAACAAATTTTTTACCACAGAACCATGCACAGATCGCAATGATCTGTGCAGGGTTCTGGCCAACTCGCATATCAGAACCTGGTCTGAAAAAATGGCGATTATTAGACACCTTAAAAGTGCGATTTGCGAAATCCCATTCCATTAAATAAGCGAATTGTATACTTTTCTATTGGAAAACATCTGGATGCGATAAAAGTGTGAATTTTTACCGCACTTTCAGTATGCATGACTTATCGCAAAAAAATATGTGATTTAGGGACCTTTTCGAATCACATTAAATATGCGATTTCATGGAAAAATGCGAATTAGCCATTTTTTGGAGTAAAAATCGCCAAAAAACACAACTCTCATTCCATAGAATGTCACCCTTTATTACTTCACCGAGCTTAATAAATCTGCCCCAGAGTCCCTTAGACAAAATACAAAAAAAAGGAAAAATAGTAGCGCTAAACATGCTAAACAATGATAAATTTAAAATACATGTAATTTAATGATGACATTAATAAACATTAATAGCGCAACTTCCGTATGGAAAGTCACCGGGCCCTGACAACTATACAGGGGAATATTTTAAAATATTGAAACCCCAAATAGTCCTCCTTCTCACCCAACTTTTCCGAAAAAATTAACAAAGACCAGATCCCCTTTCCTAATTTCACAGAATCTCAAACAATTCTTCTCCCAAAACTAGAGAGGAACCCAGAGTTGCTCTCCTCCTATAGACCGATAACTTTGCTAAATCAAGATTTAAAAATCCTATCCAAAATTATGGCCGATCGTCTCCAATCTATTCTGCCCTCCTTGCTAACTCCTAACCAACTCGGTTTTACCCATGACAGATATTCGGTGAAGGGGATGCGTACTGCTTTGGCAGCAATAATACAGACCGCCCAAATATCTTCAGCAGGGGAGGGGTGCGTAACTACCATAGGTGCAGGGGGTGCAGCTGCTAAGGGGCCCACAGCTGAGAGGGGCCCACTTTGCATGTCAAAGTATCATGTGCTATATACATTTTTCAGAATTAGGTAATGAATAGGGGCCCTTACAAACTTTTGCTATGGGGCCCACATTTATCTAGTTACGCCACTGGGTGCGGACACTGCTGGCAGGGATGCAGACGGTGGGGGTGAGCAGATGCTAACAACAGGTTGTGCTGAATGAAGTGTGACACCAGGGTGCACCCCCATACTGACATCACTTCCCCTATATTACCCACAGTAAGTGTCCCCTGCCCCCATATTAACCACAGTGGCCTTTAGCAGCCTGAGGGTCCCCGCATAGAAGAGCTTATCCTCACCGTCTCCTCCTCCCCAGCTCTCTGCTCACTGCCTGAGCCGGCGCTTCATATGTGGTGAGGCCGGGGTCCTTCTCCTCCTCCTGTCAGCGGCGTGGGTAGGTATGCATGGACTGTGAGGCGCGGGGAGTGTGTGTGTGGGGGGGGAGCGAGTGCAGACATCACCAGCTGGAAGAGGAGTTCTGTCAGCAGTGGTTGGAGGGGGGAGGTATGGGAGCGTACATCGCCAGGGTGGAGGGTGTAGATGCGGCTAGCGGCAGTGAGCGGTCACTGCCTGCAGGAGTGTGCGGATGCTGTCGGCATCTGGCGGGTGCATGGTGCGGCTCTTTTTGGTGTTACTGAAGAGTGACACCCGGGTGTGGGCCAAACCCCCCACACCCCACTAGTGACGCCTGCACTGGCTGCATAAAATCGGCCCACAAGGCCCTGCAGCTCATAGGTAAAAACCACCACTGATTATCTCAGTTAGCACCTTTTAGGCAGAGGTGAAGACATAGAAGTGCCGATAGCCAGGGACTTGCAGTCAAGAGAGGCAGGGGAGGCAGTGCCTCCCCTGTCATTAATGATTCAAATAATAAAATAATACAAACAGAATACTTATGACACACATTATGTGTCATAAGTATATGTTTATATTATTCTATTTATTTTTACGCCATTTTTTTGTTCAATTGGTTTAGGAGGCACCGAGAACGGTGCTTCCCGCTGTCCATAGTACAGTAGCATACCTCCCAACTGTCACAATTACAGCGGGACAGTCCCGATTTTCGGGTCCTGTCCCGCTGTCCCACCCGCGGCAGGCATTGTCCCGCTGCGGGGGGTGGCAGTTGGGAGACCCCCCAATCTAATAGAATAGACGCTGTGCGCATGCGCACAGCGTCTATTCTCGTATGAAAATGAGGTTGCGGCTAATTAGTATAAGCTGCGCCCTCATTTGCATACACCCCGCCCCCTTTTCGGACGCTGTCCCTATTTCATCAGCACAGAAGTTGGGAGGTATGCAGTAGGAGATACAGAGGGCAGGAGGTGGGAGGGGCCGAGCTGCAAAAACCCATTAAAAAAAGGTTTATAGGTGGCACCTATAGCAGTGCCTCGGTGACAGGGACGTGCTTTCTGCCTATATGAAAGCACACCCCTGTCATTGAGGCAGATATGATTGGGCACAGTGACGCCACCTCTGACAGGGACGTGCTTTCATATAAGCAGAAAGCATGTCCCTGACTGTCACCAAGGCACTTGTATTGCCATCTTCAGGGGTGAAGGAGACGGGCAGGCTACCCAGCATGGATACCAGGGGATGGGAGGGGGGGTGAAAATCACTATCAGAACTGGGGCCGGGTGGCAGGAGGAAGGGCAGGACGGGGAGGTCCCGGAGAAGAGCTGCGGCTCATTGTCCTAGTGCTGTGCATCTCCGTGCGTCTACATGGGCTGCGCTTTGCTGCTCAGCACTCTGCAACCCAGGCCGCCCCACTGCTATCCTGAACTTCACCCAACCCAAACCAGGACCCCGGGACAGGTGAGCAGTGCCGGGAATGTGTGCACGGGGGGCAGCCTCACAGTTAGCCAGGTGCTTGACCTACAGCTGTACATGGGCATTACTGTGGCATGGAGTTTTATTTCTGGGGTCAATAGTCCCTGGAGAGGGAGGGGAGAGGAGTACAGCAGCATCACAGTCAGTAAAATTGGGAGCTGCTGGAGGCCCTTGGCCCTTGGCCAGCGTGCTGTGCTGGCAGAGATACAAGGGTTGATTCTGATTTACTCGCTATATAGTGAGTTCGGCCCTGTCCCGATGTTTAGGCGCATGCACAAGTGCAGGGCTCCTTAGCAAATGGCTTCTTGCATAGTCGCCAAGCCATTCATATACATCGGGGCGGACGGCAGAGGGGATGTGGCTTGCCATTAGGTAGGCCCAGCACTTTCATGGGCATCCCCATGAAACTGCTGGGCATTTCCATGGTGAAACGGGCAGGCCGATGCCTGCCAGGGGCAGGCGGCTAATGTCACAAGACGTCCGCCGCCCGCCCTATCTTCAGGCTGGCATATGCAAGTAAAATTCAGTTCAGACTGAATGATTTCACCTGTAGCGGAGACATTTGTCTCACCAACTACTAACCTCACCGCACGCCACTGCCGATAGCTCACCATCAGTCACTTAGCTGTTCCCTGAGGCAAGGTGGAAAAGGCGAGTTTGGCCAATAAAATGGCGGGGCTAGTCAAAAAATGTGGCGGACTCGCTGAATTTTAGTCGAACCTTGCCGTTTAAGGCGATCCTAGCCGGCCTCTCACGGCAAGGATTCGACCCTTACATTGAATACGGCGAGGATAGCTTATTTTCGGTGAGGAAAAGCCATCCTCGCCGCATTGAATACCGCTCATTGGCCCTTATTCTGATCGGTGCGGATATTCCCGAATTCTTACGGTGCGGTCCGCACGCCACGCTGTTCGGCGGCGTGCGGCCTTCGTCCGTAGAAACGCCCACGTGTCCTCCGCATTCGGACGGACTCACTCTTTAAGAACAGGGCGTGTTTACGGACGACATACAAACCATGCGTGTGCGGGGGAAACACTCCGATTCTGCACGGTCTGACCGCGTATGCACGGCCTTCCCGCGTCAGAACGGACGCGAACCGGCCACTACGCACAGATGCGGTGTACTTACGCAAAAAACCAGACTACTGTTATCTGATTTTCCAATTAGATCACATGACACACTTAGGCAATTATCAAACCACTTTGAGAACAGATTGTTGCTCCTGGTCATATGTTATTTAGCTAATTGATCCTTAAACACTTACAAGCACTATACATTAACCCTAACATTCCCTATGGCGATAAAAATGACATCTACCCTTTTGCTGTGTACATATCTAAACATCCACATGTTTGTGTTTTAAATGCTATTTATACTTTTAATGTTAAATACTAAAATAACACACAGACAACTTCTTCAATAACGGCTAACTTTTATTATAAATTTTAAACAAAATGGACCAACATCAGTCCAGCAGCAGGACACAGAGGTCCTCCACATGAGCGGTCATCCGCCTCAGGTCCTCCCGTAAGCTCATGAGAGCCCCTCGAACTCCCTGGGCTGGCTCCTGGTAATCTGTGTGCATGAGAAAGGGGGTACAACATTAATTATGCTACTCACGTACACCTTGTACAGTCAATCCTAAGTACCTACACCATGAGAAATCATACATACAAAAAAAGCCTTAGCCACTCTTGTATGTTATGTCATCAAATATATGATCATGATGCTGCCACCACACACACACACTTGTGTGACATATACATTTCACAATCTATATATCAAAAACCAGTGCTATTTTTGTAGGAAAATAGGTTCAGGAACTGTGGGCGGGGCAGAAAGTGGGCGGTGATATGGGAGGAGCTACAAAAGGGCCGGGGTATTACATTAAAAAATATATATATATAATTCCTCCCAACAGTGGCAGTAACATAACAATCCCCAGCAGCAAAGTGGAGAATATGCGCACGCCTTAGGCGCGCAAGGGTGTAGCCTCACTGCAAGGGGCACAGCATTGCAGGAAAAGACTACTTTATACCGCAGTTTTGCAACCTGCACGCCGAGAATTGGCCCATTATACATATGCCCCACCCACTCCTTAACGCTTATTATACATATGCCACACACAGAGATGCCCATTATACATATGCCACACACAGAGATGCCCATTATACATATACCCCACTTCGTGATGCTCATTATACATATGCCACACACCGTGATGCCCATTATACATATGCCACACACCGTGATGGCCATTATACATATGCCACACACAGAGAAGCACATTATACCTTTGCCACACACCGTGATGCCTATTATACATATGCAACACACAGTTATGCAAATTATACATATGCCACACACAGAGATGCCCATTATACCTTTGCCACACACAGAGAAGCCCATTATACATATGCCACACAGAGATGCCCGTTATACATATGCCACATACAGAGATGCCCATTAAACATATGCCACACAGAGAGATGCCTGTTATACATATGGCCCACACAGATTATATATATATATATATATATATATATATATGTTTGGGGAAGCTAGACTTCCGCTAGCTAGAGGGCGCATGGAAGCCTGGCACTATTTATACACTGCATGTTGCACTCTCCCTCCTAATGTAATGTAGGCAGAGGGTAATGTCCAGGCAAGACGGAGTGACAGGAGAGAGAGGAAAATAGTGAGATAGTGCTACAATGGAGAGGTAGATGGTGATGCAGTGGGTGGCTACAGGGAGAGACATAGGGAGCTGGGGAAGGTGGAGAGAGGGATGGGAGTGAGAGGTACGGGAGACGGGGACAGTGAGAGGGGAGAGGAGTGAGGCACAGAGAGCGAGGGGAGAGAGGAGGTGAGTGGAATAGAGAGAGGGGGGTGAGAAATGGGCAGAGAGGGAACAGGGAGGGTGAGAGACAAAGAGAGGGAGTGAGTAAGTGAGACATAAAAATAGGGGGGAGAGAGCGAAGACAGAGAGAATGTAGAGAATGAGAGGATGCATGAGAGGGGAGAGTAAGTGAGAGGGGATGAGAGAGGGGGCAAGAGAACGAGGGGGTAGGTGGAGGGGGTAGAGGAGGAGAGAAAGAGAGGGGGAGAGAGGGATTGGGTAAAAGGGGAAAGTGAGTGATGGGAGGATAGGGGGAGGGGAGAGAGAGATGGGCAGAATGAGAAAATAAAGAGAGTGTGAGGGGGAGAGAGAGGGAGAGGAGGGTGAGAGTAAGTGACAGAGGGAAAGAGAGTGGGGGAAGGGAGAGTGGGTTGAGAGGAAAGGGAGATAAGGAGTATGTGAGATGGGGAGCGAAAGAGAGATGGGAGGAGAGAGGGAGGGGCCGCAGGGCCGGTGCAAGGTATCTGCCTACTCCCCCCCCATATTCCCACATACACACACCAATACTCCAGGAGACTGGAGTTAAAGGAGGAAAGGTGGTGGTAGAGCAGGAGATGGGGTTGTAGAGGAGGAGACAGGGGTTAGAGGAGGAGACAGGGGTTAGAGGAGGAGAGGGTGTGGTAAAAGGGGAGAGAAAGTGGTAGAGGAGGAGAGGGGACAGAGGAGGAGAGGGGGTTGTATAGGAGAGGGGGTAGAGAAGGAGAGAGGGGTTAAGGAGTGGAAACAGGGGTTAGAGGAGATGGGGGTGGTAGAGGGGGAGATGGGAGGTAGATGAAAAGACGGAGTAGTATAGGAGTAAAGGGGGTGTAGAGGATGATATGGGAGTGGTAGAGGAGAAGAGGTGGTGGTATAGGAGGAGAGGGAGTGTAGAGGAGGAGAAGGGGGTTGGTAGAGGAGGAGATGGGGGGTAGTAGAGGAGGAGATGGGGGTAGTAGAGGAGGAGATGGGGGGTAGTAGAGGAGGAGATGGGGGGTAGTAGAGGAGGAGATGGGGGGTAGTAGAGGAGGAGATGGGGGGTAGTAGAGGAGGAGATGGGGGGTAGTAGAGGAGGAGATGGGGGGTAGTAGAGGAGGAGATGGGATGGAAGAGGAGGAGATGGGGGGTGGTAGAGGAGGACAAGAGGGGTGGAGAGAGGATGGTATAGGAGGAGAAGGGTGGTAGAGGAGGAGTGGGGTGGTATATGGGGAGAGGGGTGCTATAGGGGGAGAGGTTATGGTATAGGAGGAGATGGGGTGGTAGAGGTGAATAGGCGTGGTATAGGGGAGAGGGGGGGAGTAGAGGAGGTGAGGGGGCGGTAGAGGAGGAGAGGAGGGTGGTAGAGAAGGGAGAGCAGGCAGGTGTTTGATTGAGGGGGGAGTAAGGATTAGGAGGCGCAAAATAATTTCTGTAACTATTAAAGTGGCGAGTGTACCTCAGGCAGCTCTCCCTCTCTCCAGCGCAGGGCCTCCTCCTCCCGCTCACCGCGTGCCGGACCTCTTGTCTGCGATCCCCTGGTGTAGAGCCTCAACCTCATATCTGCGGCACCCAGGCCTCCTCCTTCCAATCCACGGTGACGACTTCCTCCCGCCATCCACAGCAACGTGTTTCCTCCTGATCCGTGGCACTGGCAGCAGAGGACTGCAACTCCTTGAAAGAGCAGGAGACGGGGTTATAGAGGAGAAGACAGAGGTTAGAGGAGGAAAAGGGGGTGGTAAAAGAGGAGAGGAGGTTGCATAGGAGGAGAGGGGGGTAGGGGAGGAAACGGGTTAGAGGAGGAGAGGGGGGTTTAAAAGAGGAGGAAAGGGGATGGTAGAGGAGGAGAGGGTGGTGGTGGTAGAGAAGGGAGAGCAGACAGGTGTTTGAAAGTTACAGAAATTACTTTGCGCCTCCTAATCCTTTCTCCCCCCTCAGTGGCGAGTGTACCTCAGGCAGCTCTCCCTCTCTCCAGCGTGGGCCTCCACCGGTATGCCGGGCCTCTTGTCTGAGGACCCCTGTTGCAGAGCTAGGGTTGCCAACTTTGTGTTGAGAGATTCCTAGACATTGGCCTGCCCCTTGACCCACCCACAGCCCCGCCCCTTGGTCTGCCTTATCATGGTTTTTTTTAACCCTTGCTTCAATTCTATTCTGGATTTTTCACACCGTGATGCCCCTTACACGTTACATCGCACACCCTGATGCCCCTTACACGTTACATCGCACACCGTGATGCCCCTTACACGTTACATCGCACACCGTGATGCCCCTTACACGTTACATCGCACACCGTGATGCCCCTTACACGTTACATCGCACACCGTGATGCCCCTTACACGTTACATCGCACACCGTGATGCCCCTTACACGTTACATCGCACACCGTGATGCCCCTTACACGTTACATCGCACACCGTGATGCCCCTTACACGTTACATCGCACACCGTGATGCCCCTTACACGTTACATCGCACACCGTGATGCCCCTTACACGTTACATCGCACACCGTGATGCCCCTTACACGTTACATCGCACACCGTGATGCCCCTTACACGTTACATCGCACACCGTGATGCCCCTTACACGTTACATCGCACACCGTGATGCCCCTTACACGTTACATCGCACACCGTGATGCCCCTTACACGTTACATCGCACACCGTGATGCCCCTTACACGTTACATCGCACACTGATGCCCCTTACACGTTACATCACACACGGAAGCCCCTTACACGTTACATCACACACGGATGCCCCTTACACGTTACATCACACACGGATGCCCCTTACACGTTACATCGCACACGGATGCCCCTTACATGTTACATTGCACACTGATGCCCCTTACATGTTACATCGCACACTGATGCCCCTTACGTGTTACATCACACACTGATGCCCCTTACGTGTTACATCACACACACTGATCTCATCATTTCAAGGCACCAAAAGCAACTGCGGGGCAGGGGGAGAGGAACAATTTTTATAGTAAAAGGTGCACTGCTGCAGGAGCGTGGAGGCCTGGAGGTGGGAGACAGCACCTGAGCGAGGAACCCTTCTAAAATATCAGCAGAGGGAGATCAGTAATTTTTAATATGTACTGAAGGCTCCTGGCTGCACAAGCTCAGCAGCGCGTCAATCTCACCTGCTCCCGCTCCCCGTGCTGCGCTGCCTCCTGCTGTGGTGACTGCACTGCAGAATAAGAACTACACAGCAGCAGGCAGCGCAGCACGGGGAGCGGGAGCAGGTGAGATTGACGCGCTGCTGCTAGGAGCACCCATTCACTCACCAATTCATCTCTGCCGCTTCTCCCGCGGCTGCTCCGGAGGTCGTGGCCGCTCCCCCTCTTCGTGCTGGACTGCCCGCCAGCCGCTGCGTAGTGTGTAGCTGCTGTGGACAGCGCTACCCACAGAGTCCCGCAGCGGCCGGCATGAAGTAGGGACAGCTGCGACTTCCAGACGCACGCCGCCCACCACAGCCAGGCATACTCACTGGCTATTCGCTCTTTCCCCTTTGCGCGCGATGAGCCCCCCACCGCGACCCGAGTATTGAGCAGGTTCCGGAACGCCGTTCCTGATGACGTCATTTTTAATTTGAACTTCAGGAACGGCGTTCCGGGGCGTTCCTGCTGAAAAATAGCCCTGTCAAAAACACAACCACACTTGAGGATCACTCACAGTTGTCCTGCCCAAAGACTCCTCACTCAACTCAAAACATACACCCACTACAACATGGCACATTTACCCATACATATATACCTGCATGTTACTGCTTAATAGCTAAACTGCATGATAGATAGATAGAATAGATACCACAGGAAAATGCTAGGCTACTCCCTCTTCCCATTACTTCATGATTCCTTGTCACATTTGCCAGATAGGTGAAAGTGCAGCACTAATCCGCTTCCATACACCAAACAATTTCTAAGGTCAATCCATCATACATAATACCTTTCAAAAATACATGACAACAACACGGGCACACTGGCTAGAGGGGTGCCCATGCAAACTGCCCACTTGGGACTCCAGTATAAATCAGGCCTGCCCATATTCCATTGATGTTTTATTGTTGCTTCTATACAAAGAGCCTCCATAAATAAACACTCATCACCTACATGAGCATCCAGATTGCACGTTTGCAGGATGGCCCTATAAGGCCAAAGTGTGTCTGTTGTTTCCCATTTTTTGGGACTACTCTTTACTATATTATAGGAAAATTGAATCAGCTGTGCAACATAACAAACTGTACCTAACTCAGTAATGAAGCATTAGGTCT
The DNA here is from genome assembly GCF_055691185.1 of Crinia signifera. Lineage (NCBI taxonomy): Eukaryota > Metazoa > Chordata > Amphibia > Anura > Myobatrachidae > Crinia > Crinia signifera. The sequence continues at coordinate 89,685,082 of NC_139227.1, read as the reverse complement.
ACTTACCCCTGCCAGGCAGCTCCACCAGGTCTTCATCCTCCACATTGGGAGGTGGTGGCACATCGTGGAGGGGTAGGGGCACCTCCTCCTCCTCCACTTCGACCTCCTGGCCGACCTCCTGGGACACCTCCTGGGCCTCCTCCGTGTCCTCCTCCGTCACCACCTCCTGGGCCTGTGTGGCCTCCTCAATGGCCACCTCCTGTCTGGCCTCCTCACTGGCCACCTCTTGTCTGGCCTCCTCACTGCCCACCTCCTGGGCCTCCTGACGTGCCTGTCTGGCTCTCTCCCGCGCTGTGGGTTAAACAAACAAAATGGGTGAGTGTCATTTGACATTGAAATTACTCTAACAAGTACATATCATAACCACATTATATATGTGTTATATATTACACATATAGTATATGGCTTTTCTATGTCATCAACACCCAATTGACCTCATGTAATATTAATATTAAATAATGTGAAAATGCAAACACTCACTGGCCTAGATGCACTAGCCTTCAAAAGTGATACAATGTAGAGTGATAAACACGCAGCCAATCATATCCTTCCTGTCATGTCACAGACTGTAGTTGTAAAATGCCAGGTAGGAGCTGATTGGCTGGCTGTTTGTTACTCTCCATTTTAACACTTTTGAAGCAGACCGAATCCTGGCCACTGTCATTTATATGTATTTGGCGAAAATACTTACAGCGTTGCAGACGCCGCCTCAGAGCCTGCAGACGCTCTGGCTCCCGCCTCCGCAGGTCGGACCATCGCCTCTCCAGTTGGGCGATGGTCCTCCGCACATGAGTGCGGGCGAATATGCGGCGCCGGGCCGCAACATATGCCCGGCGCTTGTCACGGTTACTGATGAAGGGGCCTGCCTGCCCCAGTCTGCGCTCCATAACTCCCACCAGCGCCAGTAGCTCCGCAGTGGAGAAAGGTTCTGCACGCTGGTAGGCAGCCATTTTAGCAATGGCACATGAAAAGACATCCTGTCGTGTGATTGGTTGGTAACTTCACTATTTGGTATAAACTTTATTATCCATATTGACATGGACGTTGTGTATGCGCCCAAACATCTGCGATAACATCGCACCGCCAAGCAACGCGTGCTATAGGTTGGCATCGCTTAGCTGTACTTCGCATTACTTACTGTATGCATTTATGTGTATGTGTACATTTATGATAAAAAACACATACACATACTAGAACTTGCCCATTACATTGGACACCTGCCTGCCTGCCTGCCTCCTACTGCTTATATATTTTTAACTAACCACCCAAAATCTACATATATATATGTGATCATCCCAAAAACATCATAACCAAAAATATTCACATCCACATCCCACACATACATGGTGTAAAAAATAAGAAATTCAATGTACTCACCAGACTTGGATGAATAGCTCAACTAAAAAAAGGAATACATAACATATGATTTGAAATCTATGGACAATACCTGCAATATTGGCCTTAAACCAATACACCTCAAACACAATACGTAGTGCTATTGCTATTGCCATTAAGAGGACATGCTGCCTAATGTTGAAATGGGAGGACACAAAATTGAAGTCATTGTCTACCTTGATGGGGATAATAGATCAAATACATGTTTGGTCTGGACAACATTCAGAAATGTACCTGAAGTATCTCAGGGCCACAGAGTCCCGCAGCTGGTATCCGCGTCGGCTTTCCGGGGAGCGGGATGGGCGCATGGGCGGGTCTTGCGGCTCAGATGGAACCTCCCACTCATCAAAGGGTATCTCACGCCGCACAGCAATGTTGTGGAAAAAAACACACACGCCCACAATCCTCGACACCATTTCAGGCGCATACTGTAAGTCACCACCAGTGCGGTGGAGCACTCTAAATCGACCCTTCAACAGGCCAATTGAGCGCTCCACCACTTGCCTGGTGGCAACATGCGCCCTATTGAATGCCTCCTGTGGACCTGGTGTTGGGGAGCTGTACGGCGTAAGTAGCCAGGGCGTACATGGGTAACCGGAGTCACCCAGAACCCACGCATCACGGCCTTCAAGCTCTTGGAGTCTTTGCCATATCCCGGTTTGTCGGATAACATGCGAGTCATGGGCACTTCCAGGAAACTTCGAGTTGAAGGAGAGAATTTCCATGGATGGGCCACATACCACCATCACGTTCAGTGAGTGGAACAATTTTCGGTTCCTATATATCTTCTCACTTCGAGATGGAGGCACAAATGGTACATGGGTGCCATCCACAGCCCCTATCACATTAGGGAAGCCGCAATTTGATGGAATGCCTGCTGGCTTCCGTTAAGGGTTTCTTGGGCAAAAGACATGGCCACGAAGTGCCCCTTGCGCCTATACATGGCTGACATCACACGCCTCAGGATTCGGCAGAAAGCCGGCTGAGATATTCCAGCAAGTACTGCCACTACTTGTTGGAAAGATCCTGAGGCGCAGAAATGCAACACCGCCAGCAGCTGTGTGTGAGGCGGAATTGCTGTCGTGATCCCATGAAGAGGTTCTAGATCACTCTCAATTAAAGAGAGTATATCTAGAATAATATGTGGGGGTAACCTGTACCTAGTAAGTACCTCATCATCGGGCATCCCAAAGAGTGTCACCCGTGTGCGGAAGATTCTAGCACGTCCTGGCCTCCTTGGGCGACGAGTGGGGTGAGCCGCAAGTGACCTTAGCCGGTGTGCCATTTAGCGCATGACCCCTTCAGCTAGCTACAAAAAAAGGTAACAAAATAAGAATACACCTATGGCAAGATTGGTGATACTTCAAAATTTGACACATTTAATGCAACTATACGTACAATACAGGGGCGCCCAGTGTAGTCCCACAGATCCATAGTATTCTAGAAAGAAGATTGAATTATCTAACCACACCACACACCTTGCTAAAGACACATTTATTGTAAACATGTATCAACTAAACACAAAGTAAGTATTACAGGTGTGCTCACCTGCTCAATAACTACATACAAACAAATCTGGAGCAGCAGAATGCTTACCTTATAACCTGGCCCAATACTGCTCTGGAGACAAATGCACCTAGCTGCTATGCACAATTTATAGGCCTAGCACATGTGTTGTGCATGACATCAGTGATGAGTATTGCATGACTTCTGGGCCGGATTTGAACATGGATTGTGCAAATTCCTTTTTATGGTCAATCTCCACACAAACACAGTACTACTGAACATTTGACAGATAGCATTTAGGATTGCATAACGTTACATGTGTCCATGCCAACAAATCTTTAAACAGGTCACCTACATATTAGTTTGATGTTTCTCCATGTTTTGTACAAGCGATTTACAGCTACTATGGGCGTGGCCTATGCGCCGCACACACACCACGGCGTACGCAGCCGTGCGTGACGCTGCCGCATGGAACGCAGCTTGTAGCTGATTAACGCCAATTACTCCAAACTTATTTAAAATTGCCCTACACAGGCAAAGTGTTGTTGCTAACATGGCTGGCTCAGAGTCAGAGGAAGAACAGGTGGTGCAGAACCTCTTGGCCCGCATGGAGGCCAACACCACCTATGTCCCCCTCAACCCAGACCAGCCAGATGGGCCAGCAACATCAGGCCAATCGGCAGCTGGCCCATCCTCAGCATCAGCAGAATCATTGGCAACACAGCAGGTGGCTTCCCAACAGAGTACCCAGGCCAGCACTTCAAGTACAGCAACCGGTGGCCGTGCCCGTGGCCGTGGCAGTGCCACTGGCCGTGCCCGTGGCCGCAGTGGGGCAACAGAGGAACCAACCACAAGAAACATGGCATATGAACCGCAGGAGCTTGACATCCTGGTGACCCGGGCACGTGATTTAATTGAGTGCCCAGCGGTGAAGTTGACACACACAAGGAGATGGAAGATCTGGGAGGAGATAACGGCGGAGATTAATGCAGTGGCTCCACAAGTTCGTCAGACGGAGCACGTTAAGAAGAGGCAAGTAGATGTGTGTTACATTTGAGTGGTACAAGTCCAGTAATGTTTACATTAAATATTAGATGGAGTTGGTCAATGGGTGTTCACGTTGCTTGGAGGCACAGACATGTTGGCCATGACATTGAATTGATAGTTATTGGAGGGGGACTGTTGTTGTATCTTCTAAGGGTTGGGTTTAAATATGAATATAATCTAAGTTTGTTGTCAGTAGGCACATGTTGTATTATGTTTCAGATTGCAATGGGTGCTACAGCAAACATGAGGAGTTACATGTATTAATATGTACACTTTGATTGCAGGTGGCACGACTTCAAAGGCAACCTCAAGAAGAAATTGACCCAGCGGTGGGAACACAGCCACACCTCTGGGGCTGGCCCCATGCCATCTAAGCTGGAGCTCACCCCCCTGGAAGAGATGGCCCAGTGCTGCATAGCAGTGGAGGAGGTCCGGGGGGTGAGCACTATAGACAGCGAGTCCCCAGCGGAAGTGATGGCTTCTACGCCTGAAGGTAATTATTTGCCAGGCCATAAGTAGCTGTTTTAAATTTGGCATGGAATGTGTGGTAATTGGTAATTTCTCGTTCAACAGCATCCCCACCGCTTGGTCAAGATTCTCTTGAGGAGGTTGTGGAGTCTGTGCCACCTGGCCCCAGTAGCAGGCCCGTGCAGCAGCAGCCGGGATTGTCCGCGGCTGAATTGTCCACGTGGGGCAGTGTGCTAGATAGTATTGTGCAGCAGGGAGACTCGGCATTGGAGCGGGTGCGTAGGACCGAGGAGGTGCTGCAGGGTTTGACCACCAGCCAGCAGAGTATTGCTGCGAGCCTGCAGGCTATGAGTGCCAGCCAGCAATCTATTGCTGCTAGCCTGCAGGTGCTGGCTGATCAAGCCCTGCGGCAAAATGACCTCCTCCTCCGCCATAATGAACTTATGGTGGAGCTAGTTACCACCAATAGGGTCCTAATGTCACCCGCTTCTGGTGCTTTACCAACTTCATCACTCCCTGCTGCCAGAGGGGGAAGAAGATCCACCCCCTCCCCAGCATGTGCTCCACGTGAGCCACCATCTGACTCTGGCCGTGGGCGAGGCCGGAGAGCTGCTGCACGTGGCAAGGAGCCTGCCAGGGGCAAACGTGCCCGCAAATGAACTTGTGTCCCCATTAATCTCCACCGTTATGTCTTCCCAAATCTTCCATTGAGCTGTGTCTGTCAGCATCCTGTGTCAAAATCCGTGCCGAGGGTCACCACATTTGCCTGCGGTTCAAATGTCATGTTTGGTTCCCCTGTTGCCCTGTTTCGGCTACCATTACTGTGTGCTGTACTTGAAGTATTGGTGCTGTACTTTTTTTGTGAAGCCACCTGATGTGTTCCTAATGATTCTGATGTGGCTATTTATTCTATATTATTTCCTTTTATTCCTGTTATGGTTCCATTTTATTTTTGATGTTTTTTAAATTTTTGGCAAAGTGTCTTTAATAAATGTTATTTTGGCCCCCCAAATGTCTGTATTAATTGATACATGCAGAAGTGCCATGTGTATTAGTATTATTAATATTAAGTTGTGTGGATTATTTGCAGTGTAAAAGTGTGTGACAAGTGCAGCATGTAATGTGCCCTTTAAGCTACAATGCTTCCAATTGTAGCAGTGAGAAGCGTGTAATTAACAAGTAATGGGTAAAGTATGTGATTGTATTGGGTTCAGGTGACATTGGTTGAGGTGCGTCCGTCCTGATTAGGCGTTCCGATTGCCTAGCGCATGACCGAGTGGTGTCCGCCTTTTGGACACCGCACATTTCTACCCTTTTTGTTCGCGTGCATTCGGCGTGCTGTCCGAATGCACGCCTACCCAAATATGTGTACTCCCCCATGTCCGCCCATGTTTCCGCCCAGTTTAGCCCACTTTGAAACTACGCCCCTGTGTCATTCCGCATGACGCCCATAACACACCCATATTGCCCGAGTGATTGCGGTGCACATTTCTGTACGGTATTAATGAGAACAAGTACGGAGACCATGCGTGGCACATGCACGTCGCGTTCTCCACGCATGCGCAGACGGCTAAAAAACGTCATCCGAAAGAATTCGGAAAAGTCCGCACCGATCAGAATAAGGGCCTCTGTCTGACATAGGAACCACCTCCTGAGTGCTTGAGCAGACACAATACTTGTGCTGGCACTCAGTAACCAGGTCTGCGAATACCACAGTCAGATCATAAGCAATGTCCTCAGGAATAATTACTTTTAAAATATCTTCAATCCAACCAATATTATTTTGTAATTATCTTCAAACCTTTCTTTTGGATTTGTCTCCCTCAATTTCCAACAGAGTTAAAAAAATGTTTTTGAACTACAGCTATTTCTGTTATTCAAAATTGTTCCACATTCTCTTCTGTGTGTCATTTGTATTGCTTTGTGCTGGTGTGCCAATTGTATTGCTGTGTACCTGCTGAACGTCCGTTCACTACGGAAGTTCAAAAATACTTCTATATAAATGTATTGTCAACAAAACACAATAAGGCAGTTATTGTCAATACAATAAGATATATGGTGGATACACAATACCTGTTAAGTGATTATGTGCAAATTCAATTCTAACTGCTTTACTTGCAATTGGGCCAATGTGGGCCTATGTGTGATGGGTACATTTGCTTTAAGGGGGTTAAGTAGCAACTTAATATCAGATGGAGTCTGGCCCTTTGACAGAGTTCTTTACCTCTATTTATTTAGACTGCCTACGTAATAAGCGTAAGGACTGGAGGCAAGCTATAAAATTAACAATGCCCCTAATGTTCTGCACATTAAGACCTGGTGGCATCCTATGTACTGGTGAGTGTATCTTACTCTAAAGGCCCCCATACATTAGGCCGACTTGTCCTAGGGACAAGTCGGACCCAATTCTCCTGCGAGAAGCCCGGCAGCTCCCCGGGAAGCTCACGTACAATGTGGCACTTGATGTGCCATTTTTTACATGTGATAAATCGCATAAGATTTATCACATATAAAATAAACCAGGGAGCTGCCGGGCAGTGAGGAGCAGGGGGGGCGGGCACCGGCGGTGCCGGTGAGCAGTGGCGGTAGTGGGGGCTGGCAGCAGCATCTCTGAGTGCCGCGGGGGATGCCTGTGACAGTGGGGCGGGTGGCGGTGATAATCACCGTGCTCTCACTGTGCAGCTTGCCGGCAGCAGCGTCTCTGGGTGCAGCGGGGGATGCCAGTGACAGTGGGGCGGGCAGCAGTGATAATCCTCATGCTGTCACTCAGCGGGCGGGCAGCGGCGGCTATTACATCTTTAAAATAACATGTCAAATGACTATCTGCCTTCTGATTGGCTGAGATAGCGCACTCTCAGCCAATCAGCGGCCGGCCAATCAGCGGCCGCTGATTGGCTGAGAGTGTGCTATCTCAGCCAATCAGAAGGCGGATAGTCATTTGACATGTTATTTTAAAGATGTAATAGCCGCCGCTACCCGCCCGCTGAGTGACAGCATGAGGATTATCACGGCTGCCCGCCCCACTGTCACCGGCATCCCCCGCTGCACCCAGAGACGCTGCTGCTGCCAGCAAGCTGCACAGTGAGAGCACGGTGATTATCACCGCCGCCCGCCCCACTGTCACCGGCATCCCCCGCTGGGCACTCATTCTCCCCCGTCCCCCCCCCCAGCCCACTACAGGAGGTCGGACGTGATCGTACCTGCTGAACGTCCGACCTCCTGATCCGGTCCGATGCGCACGGGACCGCGCATTGGATCGGGTCAAATGTCAAACACATGCGATTTTGGGACGATTTCACACGATTTATCGGCCCAAGTGCCGAAATCGCATGGAATCGGCCCAAAATCGCATAGTGTATGGGGGCCTTAGAGGAACAATAGGAAGATGTCCTAGGCAGAATACCTCTAGGGGTCTTATATAATTGTCTGGGTGTTTCATAACCCTGTATAACTTTTTGAGTGTCTAAATAGGGTCACCTCTTAGGGACATATTCAATTAAGTGCAAATATAATGCACCTGTGGGGTCAAAGGGTGAGCTTTTTGCTATTTAATTGAGTGTATAATTAGTTTTTAGTTTTTTTGTAGTCCCATTGCATTTACCAAATTTCCCTTAAAATCCATATTATACTTTCTTCTTTTTTTAAGAAAAATGGTCAAGAATTGTTCTGGAACAACTCACGTATGTGAGATTATAGAGTATCTTTAAAGTGAAAAAAAGTTGGTAAAAGATTTGGAAGTTAATATATTTTAAATGAAAGGATATAACAATATAACTGTTGGTTTCTTATCTTGTGTGTGTTTCAGAATTGGACCAAAGTACTCCAATAAATTAGCAATGCCAGGGATTTTATAACTAGTTCTGTGTTTCATTAATTTTTCTTTAAGATAAACACTTGAATTGGTGGCTGAAGGTTATGTGATAAGCATATATGGACTTCCTTAGTTTACACCGAAACTTCAATCGGATTCTTTATACTACTGTATCATGCACAGAAAAATAACATGTATCAAACAGACTGTGGACTACACCAGAAGCATTCTGAACTATATAAACACACTGCATCCTGGCCGCTTGTTTGTAGAATGTAACAATAGCATGTCTGGAAGGAACTGGAAGATCTAGTTGGCTTTTGTGTAACTAGATACATTTTGAACGTGACATAATCTGTTTACATCCTCTACTGTTCTGGTGTTTCTTCCTCATTTCACTTTATATCATTTTATTTCATGTATTGAAAGTGCGTTTTCCATTTGGATTTTTTTAAATATACTTTTCTAAACTGGATTGGACATTTTTTTTTTTTTTTTATAATCTTTATTCCTTTTTCACAATACAATTCATGTCTTGAGACTGAATAAAATATCATAATAGAGCTTCGTCATAAATATCAAGAACATGAATAAATAATAAATACATACACATACATTGAAACCCACTCCCCCCGCCCCCCCCCCCCACAACTCCCCCCCCCCCCCACACACAGCCCCCCCCCTCCACCACCCCCCGCCTGGAAATCTAACACTGTTTGTATGAATTAAGACTGTTTGCATCTTGCTTTTTGATTTGGGGTCTTTAAGAGTTGCCATCTGGGAAGTACTGTTTATTTTTTACCAGCTGTCGATAACCTCCATAGTTCTCCGTAATGAGAGTAGTGAGTTTTTTTTTTTTATTAAGGTGCATATATTTGTGATTTAGTTGATGGATAACCGTTCTCGGATTTTTTTTTTTTTTTATTTATTTTATTATAGTATCTTTCCAATATTACGTTGTGATAATTCTAATACTCATATAAATTTAAAGTGCTACAGTGACCTTATGGTGGAGTTGAGAAGCGTGTATCGTTTCTTTTGTGCATTTACTATTAGTTATTTCACACTTATTTTAATTTGTGCACGTGCACTTATTTATTTAGTTTACATAAATGTTTTCCTTCCCTTCTGTTTAATATATAATTTAAGTGAGTTTTTGCTGGAGAAGTCATAACCTTTTCCCATGCTTATCATGCCTTGCATGTGCTTTATAGGAACAGCAAAGAGAAAGTAGTAATACTCATCTCCCTGGAGATTTAGGGTGCTTCATCCAAAGACTAACACACCTATGTGGCTAAGGGATGGAGAGAGTGAGGTAACGGGTAGATATGCGTCCGCCCGTCACCTCAGTCTCCTTTTTAGTTGTGCAACAAAGCCTTATGATGTGAGGTTTTAGCGACTGCTTTTCGTACTTGACAGAAAGCACATGAAAAGAAAAGGGGGAGAGAGAAGGAGAAAAAAGGGAGAGAAACGGGATTATGGACAGATTACATAGTTATCTATCCAGCGATGCCAGATTTTTTTATATTTATACAGAGCATTCCTGCTGATATAAAGTTGTTTTTCCTGCTTCACAGTATAGTTCACCAACTGTTTCCAGCATGTTGGACTGGGACCTTTTTTCGCCAGCCAGCTTCTGGCTATTATAACCTTTGCCAATGAGCATATGTTCCTAACATATTGTCGATCACCGGTTTCTATTTGTCTGGCATCGAAGATGTTAAGAAGACAGCTTCTGGCAGTCAGTATTTCTCTAGGGATGCCTGTATCTACCAGAGTTTGCATAATTGCCCCCCAAAAGTCAGTCACTGACTGACATTGCCACAGGAGGTGGAAGAAAGTGCCCTGAACGCTTCCTTAGGAGGCATTAATCTACCATGCATAAAGAGTTACATGTTAGCGGACAACTTCCGCTACACGGATACATTCGCGTATATGCGAATTCATGAAGTCTGACAGGACGAAACGCGTTGGGTGATTCTAGCCTCTAACCACATCCTTAAGATAAGCACTTATATATATTTCTTCTAAATTTATTTAACAGCACCAGTTCGGAGATGTATAATAAAATATTTTACTTATTTATGACAATACAATTTATATATACCTTTCTGAGGAAGCCTCCAATGAGCAAGGTGGAGAAACATGTACAAGAACTCTTTGCACCCCTGCCAACTATATCGCCACCCACTTGCCATCCCGTGGAAGAACCCTGAAGGGCTGCACACTTTGGCCAAGCACCAAATGATCATGCTACCACAGTTTAGACAAAAGGAAGCATTGCAGCTGAAGTGAGGTTGGCGTGTCAAAACTCACAGGAGCTCATTAACCATTACTGCACCGGATATTCATTATCATTCGACTGCTGATTAATTGCAAGTTTTCCAAAATACTAACCATACATTCTGTTGATATCTGAGCTATCCATAATTAATTACCAAATAGCTGTGAGAGAGCTTTTTGACTGGCTACTTATCTTTAACCATTTCATGCATCACTAATGGAGCTACAGAGTTAAAACCTGGACTTACTAACAACTATTGCAAAGAGAATTAACAACATCTGTTTTCTTGCTATACTAACAAAATAGCTTGATCACCATCTGATAAAGATAGTTTTAGATTAAAGTGATTATGTGGAATTTCATGATTCTATGAATTTATTATATGTTTTTCAAATTTACCGGCCGGTGAATTGTGTAAATTGTATTGTCATAAATAAAAAAATATATTTTATTATACATCTCCGGACTGATGCTGGTTTTTTTTTTTTCCTTTTATTAAAGCGGCAATCATTTACACTGCAAAATGAAACTGGTTTTGCGGTGTGAATGATTGATGCTTTAAAAAAAAACAGATTTCTTACCATATCTCTCACTTTCTGATTCTCTCATCCTATTAAATTTCACCCTTGGTCACCGTTTCTTATACAGAAATGCATCATAAAATTTTACACCGATTCTACTTCACACCAAAATGACAGTTTCTTACAGGAGAGACTCCTTCCTCCAATTGTTATAAATGTGGTTCCCTGACAGGGATATCCCTCACTGCCTTTGGTCTTGTCCAAATGTATTAGCGTTATGACATGACCTTCAAACATATATCAACTCCCATTTGAATATATCATTTAAAATGACCAAAAGAAGGGCATTTTGGGGCATACACCCTAAAACAGTGTCCCCCCATCTTGTCTAAGGGTAATCACATCTTAATAAATTGGCTGCGGGAACCAAGAAAACCATCCATTCTCAATGGATTAAACCTGACTCGATCCTGATAACTCGACTACATCCTCGAATTACATATTTGTTCTCTATGGACTGGACTGACACCACACTCCAAAAAAGACAAACTGAAGGGCCATTTTTTTGAAATGTGGCTCCCATATATTCTTTCACTGTCATCGCCTATTAAAGATGCCATTCGTAAAAATGCTTTCGACTTACCACTTGGTAGAACATGAAAGTGACTACTGCTGGTGTCACCTTTTAAACATACATTTGATAGTGGCAGGTGCTTAATTAGTTTAGTAATAACATTCAGGTGCATGGAAAGGAGGGGTAATACCAGGGGCGTAACAAGAACGATGTGGGCCCCATAGCTGCTATGTAAATATTACAGGTGCTGATACCCAGTACAGGTGCTGCTATGTACCCCTCACCTACCCAGTACAGGTGCTGCTATGTACCCCTCACCTACCCAGTACAGGTGCTGCTATGTACCTTTGCAACCCCCCTCCAAGTAAAAGGTGCTGCTGTGTACCCCCCCCCCCTCTCAAAACCCCAAACCCCCCCAGGTGAGAATACCTCTGGCAGCACTAGGTCACAGCTCCTCCTAGTCCTGACTCCTGCTGGGTCTCCGTACCACAAGCCTGGTCACCACTGCGCACTGCCCGAATGCCCGCAGTACACTGCAGGGTCTTCTTGGTGCTGCGTCTACACACTACACTCCGTCTTCTGCAATCAGCGCCGGACGGAGCTGACAGGTCAGGCCAGCGCTTTTGTATTGCGCGCCGGGGCAGGTCAGGTCATTAGAGTGACTTTGAGCCCCGGAAGAGAGGGGGAGGAGAGAGGCAGCTGCAGAAATAGCTGGAGGGCTGAATCATCTCTGCTGCGCTGTTACTGGGGCATGGGACAGCGGCGTTGCCGGCTTTCCACTGCCTGCGGCATTATCTAAAAAGAATTTAAAAGGGTGCAGGGGATTGCTAGCTTGGCCTCGGGCCCCCCGAGCCACCGGGCCCCATAGCAACTCAGTAGCGCACGCAGGGGGGGTTTCTGAGTACCCAGAAACCCCTCCAGGAGTCTAAGGGCACTCAGCTGAAAGCTGAGGGTCCCCTCTTTCCAAGGGTATAAGAATTGTAAAAATCGGCCATTGGGAACCGGAGATATCTGACTTCAAAGCAGTGGTCCCCATCCAAGCCTGTTAATTGTTATTCCCAGTCAGATATTTCAGGTTCTTTCTGACTTAGAGTTTTTCTGAGGATACAGTATATTCCAAAAGCTGGGACTCTTCCCCTTTGGTGGACCTTAGTAGCTTGTCTCTACTGTTCCCAGAACCAGAGATATCAGCCTTCCAGCAGCTGGTTACTGCTCCAGCTCCACACACCTGGTATGTAGTATTATATACTCGTGGGCAGATTGCTCTGCCTCCTGAACCCTGATCCCCTATTCCCCAGTACCATTTGGTAGGAGGGATTCTCTAGTTTTTAATTCCATTAAAATCTAAGAAATCTATTTCCGGGAACTGGAGATATCTGCAGTCAAGCAAGCTGTCCTCCAACCAGAAAATTATGAATAATAAGCCCACTCCACTATACACCCCTCCTCTGCATATTAAACATCCTCTACCACCCTGGAAGTTATGTATCAGGGCCCCTTCATTCAGCCCAATGCCCCCTTCTCCCACCATCTGTGCAGTAAAGGGGTAATTAGTGGAAATTACTGATCCAGGCCCTACATGCTGAGCGGTTGATATAATACCCCCTACCACCCGCAGGGCATCAAAGCTTCCCCCACCTCGCTGGAGGATCGGTAGGGGGCCCCAATACATTGCTATGCCCAGGGGTGTACACTGCTGTTGACGCCCCTGTATGTATATGTATGTATGTATATATATATTTTTTTATTATTATTATTTATATATATTTGGTCTATCTATAATACTTTAACTGACCCGGCATATACTGGGTCACCTAAGTGTTCATCTCCGTGCTTTGCTCCGCCCCTCCGGAAACCCCCTTCTGAAAATCCTGCGTTTGCCACTGCAACTGCATCCCCTGCACCCTCCATTGTTACGACAATGGGTAATACTGAGTAAGTAATAATCCATGGTTTCTCCCAGCTCGCTGAATGGTGTTAGTAACCAGTCTAGAACACTACATGATAATAGAATTCAGAGATATTGGTTACATATATTTGCACAAATTTATGTGTATGCACCAAGCCGTCGTCAATATACCTCTGTATATTGGGGGTCCCTTGTGCTACAGTATATCTAGGTGCAGGGTGCGGCACCCCAAAAACCAGCACAAGCTAGAAAGCCCAGAGCAGCACACCAGTGAAAATACTATAGTGTTAATAGGTATTAGTGATTGGAAGCCGAAGCTATATATAGATAGTGAGAGAAATAATAAAAAGAGCCCCCAAGCCTTGAGGACGGCTTGGGGGCTTACACATAAATTTGTGCAAATTTATGTAACCAATATCTCTGAATTCTATTATCATGTAGTGTTCTAGACTGGTGAGAAAAAAAATGTGTTCTCCAAGGTGCTATGAAATTAAAAAAATCTTTGGGAATCATTGGCTATAGCAACAGTTTTAAACTGTGGGTCCTGACCCCAAAGTGGGTCCCGACCTTCTCACCATGGGGTCACGACTCCATGTTGCTGACCATCAGGCTGATGACTTTTCTAATCTCAGTTAGTGATCAAGGAGTCTGAAAATTCTGTTGAATTGTCTGTTATGTTAGACTCCTCCCATCCTTTTGTGCCTCCACAATGCTGCCATGTATGTGCTGTCTGCTGACTGCACGTGTCATGTGATGACCTTCTACCTTAACTTGCTGGGGTCCTGTAATTATTTTTTATTTTCTGATGGGGTCCCAGAGCAAAATAGTTTGAGGACCCCTGGGCTATAGTATTTGTCGGAATGGACAGTTTTACTGACTGTTCATAAGCTGCCCAGTGGCACGCAATCTTGTAGATAGCAGGCTCAATATACAGTATAGACCCTGTCTCTTAGCACACACCACCACAGTCATACAAGGGGGAGAAAGGGTGTGATCGTGCATAACTCGCAATGATACCACTTCTCCCCTACTGACACTTCTTACATACTGTATACCCCTGTACCTCACAGCCTGATGTTTTAAATACCGAGCACCACCATGTCTTGGTTGTTTCCATATCCCCCTTTTTGGAGGGTTCTGGGGTTATTTGCTGTGAGAAACTGGAGAATTGGACTCATTATACATATTGTGAAAAGGATCACATACATGGGGATTCAAATTAAGCCTTTGGTCTTTATTTTATAAAGCAGGTCACAGCATTCCAGATCAATTCCACAGGCAAGCGTAGTCACAGGCAGCAGCATACAGGTAATCACAACATATAACAGACCTTGCAAATGCTCCAGTGGTCTCTATCATAGTCCACACCTGGCCTATCGCTTGGGCAGCTAATCCAGCATCAAGAGCATTTACCCTTTGCCATGGAAACACTTCTATTAGGAGATCACAGGTGCTGCTGGATAACCCAACTTTGCTTCTGCTGCAAAACCTGGTCTGGATCCTCCACATTGCTCTCATGTAGAGATAGGCTGTCTCTGCCACAATGTGTACAGTGTTGGCACACACAAAAAGACAAGAAGGCTCTGTTTTATACACAGTTTATATATAATATATTGGAGTGCATGGTATATTCATACACATTATATTATACCTTAGACAGCATACCTCAGACCCTGCCACTGCAATCCCTGCAGAAGAAGCAGCCAGCAACCACCTCCTCACCACAGCACTGGCAGCCGCCAGCAGCCCCTCCACACTGTTGGAATACAGCAGCTGGACGGAAGCCCCACCCGGTAGAGCACCAGGCAAAGGAGTATAATTGGGATCTGAACTGGGTTGTAACTATGGGTCTAAGCCAGACCTAAACACAGGACAAATGTATTCTCAAAATGGGCAAAACCATGCTGCACTGCAGGTGGGGCAGATGCAACATGGGCAGAGAGAGTTAGATTTGGGTAAGTTATTTCATTTCTATGCAGGGTAAATACTGACTGGATTATTTTTATAATGAAATTTAGAGTAGATTTCAGTTAAAATGCACCCCACCCAAATTTAATTCTCTCTGTACATGTTACATCTGCCCCACCTGCAGTGCACATGGTTTTGCCCATTTTGAGAACAAATGTACCCTGCGATCAGGTTTGAATTAGGCCCCATGTCAAGTTGTTGGTGGAAAAGTAGAATTGGACTCCTCTGAGCACTGCATTTCCATCGATGGTGGAGAACCATTGGTGGCAAACCTTTTGTACTACTGCTATTAAACAATTGGTGGTTGAGGTGCTACACCTTTCCCTAATTCTTAATAAACATAACCATAACCCCTCTGAACTCCAGTTGTATATAGCTTATACTAAAATTGTTACATTCGAGGAATATACTATAGTCCCTAGTAATAAAGTGCAATGGTTGGTATAATGTAGGACAGTGCAGGGTAATGTGGTGCATTGTTTGTGGTAATGTAAGATAGTGCAATGGTTGGTGTAATGTAGGACAGTGCAGCGTAATGAGGTGCAATGGTTGGGGTAATGTAGTATGGTGCAGGGTACTGAGGAGTAATGGTTGGTGTAATGTAGAACAGAGCAGGGTAAAGTAGGATGGGGAAGGGTAATGAGGTGCAATGTTTGGGGTAATGTAGGATGGTGCAGGGTAATTAAGCATAATGGTTGGGGTAATGTAGTAAGGTGCAGGATAATGAGGTGCAGTGTAGGAGGGTGCAGGGTAATCAGATGCAATGGTTGGTATAATGTAGGACAGTGCAGCGTAATGAGGTGCAATGGTTGGTGTAATGTAGGATGGTGCAGGGTAATGAGGTGCAATGGTTGGGGTAATGTAGGACAGTGCAGGGTAATGAGGTGCAATGGTTGGTGTAATGTAGGATAGTGCAGGGTAATGAGGTGCAATGGTTGGGGTAATGTAGTATGGTGCAGGGTACTGAGGAGCAATGGTTGGTGTAATGTAGGATGTTGCAGGGTACTGAGGCGTAATGGTTGGTGTAATGTAGGATGGTGCAGGGTAATGAGGTGCAATGGTTGGGGTAATGTAGGATGGTGCAGAGTAATGAGGAGCAATGGTTGGTGTAATGTAGGATGGTGCAGCGTAATGAGGTGCAATGGTTGGTGTAATGTAGGATGGTGCAGGGTAATGAGGTGCAATGGTTGGGGTAATGTAGTATGGTGCAGGGTACTGAGGAGCAATGGTTGGGGTAATTTAGTATGGTGCAAAGTACTGAGGAGCAATGGTTGGTGTAATGTAGGATGTTGCAGGGTACTGAGGCGTAATGGTTGGGGTAATGTAGTATGGTGCAGGGTAATGAGGTGCAATGGTTGGGGTAATTTAGTATGGTGCAAAGTACTGAGGAGCAATGGTTGGTGTAATGTAGGATGTTGCAGGGTACTGAGGCGTAATGGTTGGTGTAATGTAGGATGGTGCAGGGTAATGAGGTGCAATAGTTGGGGTAATGTAGGATGGTGCAGGGTACTGAGGAGCAATAGTTGGGGTAATGTAGTACAGTGCAGGGTAATGAGGTGCAATGGTTGGGGTAATGTAGGATGGTGCAGGGTAATGAGGTGCAATGGTTGGGGTAATGTAGGATGGTGCAGGGTACTGAGGTGCAATGGTTGGGGCAATAAGACACGATGACTGAGTATGTAATCCTAAATATTCCTATAGTAATAAAATACAGCCCGGGAGTGATGTAGCCTGTGCTCAGAGCACGTACATTCCCAGTGGCAGAGCTGGTGCCGGGGAACCCTAGCCTCGGTGCGGGTGTAGCAGTGATTGTATAGCCGGTGATGGGGAATGGTGGGGGGTCTGTAGCTGTCATGCTCCGTGGATACAGCCAGTGACGAGATGACTGATGTTGGACCGGCAGCAGCAGGACCCAGTGGGATACACGTCATCCCCATAAGGTGTCACGACAATCCCCCGGCTCCGTCACGGCGGCCGCGTAGTTGCCATGGTTACCGCCGGTGCGGGAGGAGGTTACGGAAGTGACGTCAGGTCCCGCCCCGGTGCGAACGTGCCGCTGCGCCGGGATCACGGCAAGCAGGAGCGAGAGAAGGAAGCATGGAGCCTCCGAGAGGTGAGAGAACCGGCGCGGGAGCCGGGCACCCAGGGGGGGAACCCCCGGGGAAGCATGGGCCAGTGCTGGTATACAGCTGTGCGTGATGTCATAGACAGGTGTATACAGCGCAGCATCCCTACTACACAGGCATGTGTGTGTCACCTGCATGTACCCATGGGCTCTGTCACTGACAGCTGCATCTCCCATCACTGATGCCTGCCCTGCCGCACTGTGTATTATATGTATGAGATATGCCTGCACATCTGCACTGTGTTATGTATGCTAGTATGCATTCACAGCTACATTATATACGGGATATATTTATAACTGCTCTGTATATTTTTTATATTTTATATTACAATATATATAGCATATGCCTGCACATCTGCACTGTGTTATGTATGCTATTATGCATTCACAGCTACATTATAGGATATATCTGCACTGTGTATTATATATGTGATGTATCTGCACTATAATATATAGGATCTGTACAGCTACACTATATTGTATATGCCTACACATCTGCACTGTAGTATACAATATGATATGCCAAAATGTATATATACTGTATATTATATATGGGATGGATCTGCACTATATATTCTTATGCACAGCTATACTGTATTATATATTGTATATATCTGCACACACACTAATATATATTCTGTATAGCTACACTATAGAATATATGTATAGGATATATCTGCACTATATAGTATTTTTAGGATATGTCTGCACACTATATTATACAGTATGTAGGATATTTCTTCACATCTACGGTGTATTGTATATAGAATATGCCTGCTCCTTTTATGCTAGTGCATGTGTACACCAGACAATGGTGTCACCTCCTATTACTGACATGACCTCATCAGTCTCCTCACTAATAATGTGTGCACAGGTACACTGTTATATATTGATATGTTGCACTGACAATGGTACACTGATGTATTGTAGCTATAAACACTGTTCATTACAGATGTACACCCATAGAATTCTATAAAGTACACCTGTGTTTATACATGTGTCAGCTGCACATGTAAAGTATATTCTAGGACACTGATATTTGTACAATGAGGTGATGCCATTGTATACACCTAGTTTTATTCCAGATGGTAGCACACATTTATAGTATAATACAGGGTTTTCCCGAATGCTGTCATCAAGGCACTTCAGCAATCCAGGTTTACAGGATATACATGCTTGGGCTCAGATGGTATAATAAAATGTATTCAGGTACTACTTAAGACACCTGTATTCTTTAAACCTGGGCTGTTACGGTACCTGGAGCAATAGGTTTGGAAATTACTGGTATATTATGTTACACAGACACCAGTAAAAGTGTGTGTTGTGGCTATATACATATACACTTATATTACAGCTGCATAGCTACAGTATATTATATTACACTGATACTAGTACAATGAGGACTGTATACACCTGTATTTATTCCAGCTGCACATACATCCACAGTCCAGGAATAGTGATCAGCAGTACAAGGACCTCTCTATGTATTGCTACTTTGCAGCCACACAAGTTGTTGGGATCGGATGAGATGATGTCATGATACATTACACCACAGAACCCATCCATATAATTATTACAACGATGTTAACTCCAGGTGTTTAAAAAAAAAGAAAAATCTGTATTGATCTGAAGCTTAGAACTACAAAGTCTCACATGAGATTCCTCAGCTAGATTAGTACATGTCTGCTGCAGAATAATATGAGAGATGCATTTGGGCGGTGGCGGCGGTTTTATCTATGCTGGAGGGGATGCTCCTTATTTAAGGGTGTGTTGCAACCAAGGGAAGGTTCTGCACTGTGCAGGTACTGGCATGTGGGATGTGGTAACCGCTCAGTTTGTGGTGATCAGAGAGATGTCCTGGTTAGGGTCAGGTATATCCTGCATGTGGATATAAGGTATTTTTCTGGGCATAAGGTGCTAATGTACCTTCTCGCAACTCCACATTCCTTTACTTGTGCCAAAGTAAACTGAATAGCACAGGCTAAACATAGACAATGGCCATTACAGAATGACCCCCCTCTTCAGCGGTCAGGACTGCATGTGGACTCTCTGAGGTGTGGCTTGGGATTTTTTTTTAAATCACAAAGTGTGGGAGCTGTCCGAAGTCCTTCTTGCGTTCCCTGAATATCCTCTTGTCTTTAATTACAGTTCTCTAAACAGATTAGCAGAGATTTTATTACAATCAAATTAGTATGCCTGGAGATTAGTCCTGCGTTAATGCCTTATCCAACCCACTAGGCTTAAATAGTTAGGATTAGAAGCACTGATCTGCTAGATAGCCTTCGCTTATTTGAGGAATGCAGACAATATTAATAGCTCCTGACAAGGTGGAAGAGAGTAATAAAGATATTTGACTATATGGGTTGGAATAAGAAATGTGTTGGTAAATAAGATATAGGGCGGCATTGTCTTCAGTTGTTTGAGATTTGTATTTCATTGTAAATCACAGTCTTGTTCTTCATCTTGCCAGCAACTTGCCTACATCTGTCATGGTGATCAGCCGGGCATAGCATTTAAGGTTGCCCATCCCTCTTTGTACTCTCCACAGAGTAATCATCGTCTACAAAATATGTAGTAAATCTAGTTCACTTCCCCAGAATGTGGTGGGCCTGCCTCAGCAATGTGATCATGTGTTCTTGAGAAAAGACAGCTCTGTATAGTCTCCAGCTATGTTGTTTAGCATTGCAACATCAAATGATTGTGTACACATTATTTTTCCGTTATCCTCATTGGTGTCTCAGATCTCTTCTGGAGTCAGGTTAATCAAAATGAAGTACTAGATTTATGGGGGTAAGTGATTCGTTTGTAGTGAACGTGGGTCTGTGTAATGGGCACCTGACGACACACCATAATTTGGGCTTTAGATGGGTATAGCCACGTAAAGCAGTGCTTTTGCCATAAGTTCATCTAAGTCGCCTGGAGGCAAATTGAAGGTTGGTGTCCCCCACCATATGGTGTATGTCAACATTCACCCAGCTGAGATCCCAGCATCTTTGCTTGCTGCAGTGCAGGCTGAGTGGAACCAGGCAGGTGCCATCCTGTACCCCTATTGCAGATCTTAGCAGCGCTCCTTCTATATATCCCATTAACTACAGGTGCGCCGCAGAGCTCCATTGTTACAGCAGTGGTCACACTTGGTTCACACTGGTGCTGCTTTACCTGCAGGTGCCTCCTCAGGGCTTGGAGCCTCCATTGCCTCTGGGAGGGATGCCCCTGGGGCACGGCAAGCATGATACTTAATAGGCGCTCGGAAACCATTTAATTGCTCTCTCAAGTGCCTATTAATTATCATGATAAAAATAATTTAATTGTGATGTGAAAATTAGTAGCGCCCCCCCCCCCCCCCCCTTGTGCATTCACTCATCTACTGGAAATGTAGCCCAAACAGTGTGCCACATAAGTCAGTCTATCAAGTTTAGCATTGCCAAATAGAGAAACTGTAGCCGGGCATGCTGGGATGTGTAGTATAACAACAGCCGAAGGTTCCTCATCACTGCAATAAGGGATATAAAAGAACACCCCACCTCTACAGTGGAAGTTGATGCAAATGTATGCACCCCTTCTTATATCCAGACTTTTACAAGGCATAGAATTTCATATAGCGACATGCACAACGCTTCAAGTCTTTTTCCTTATATACATTAGCAACGTGGGGTTTGTCTACTAAACATCGAGTTCTAAACCTAGCATTTCTGGACCAGTATATACCTGAAATTGACGCTTTGTAAATAATCCCCTAAACCTTAAAAGTTTTTATTACAATATTAATTCTCCAAATCTATTCAAAGTGACAGAGGGGGTTATTCTGGTTGGTGCGGCCAAACGTGCGTACGTTCCATATTAACGTACGCTTTCCGTACGCGGCCGTTGAGGTTAAGTCCACCCACAAATCAGCCGCATACGTACGGCCAGAAACAACGTCGAAGGGGAGTGGCGTACAATTGAGCGTACGCCAACGTACACGGACGGATCAGCCCTTAGACTCCGACAACTGGCGTACAACAGAGCGTACGCCACCGTTTACGGACGTCTCTCGTCCGTCTTCCCACCGACTTCTTGCGGCTATCTGAGCGTACGCCACCGTGCACGGATGGGTCTCTATTGTTTTCAATGGAAAACTCAGCGTATGTCACCGCTCATGAGAGTGAGCGTACGTCCGTGCACGCTGGCATACCCTTCACATATATGGACCTGCAAATCTAGCCTTTCAACTATGATTAAGGCAATTAAATGAATTATTCTAATTGTTATTCAATTATTGTTTTCTATTACCTCAATTGTCTACCTTAATGATCACCCTAATAAAAATAAATTTTAACCCTCCTTACATGTATATTTATTATGTTCTAATGTTGCATTTTAATCACTATCTATGTGTCCCCACATTGCTGTTACTTTTAGATCAACTTATGTTGATGTTACAGTGAAAACGTTGACACATGTCGACTTGTGTAGATTGAGTGTGCTACTGTGTAAAGTCTATGAAAGCACGTAGTGAATGTGTAGAACTGTTTAACAAATACCTACCTTAGCATATATAAGCAGGTCTTAAAAAGATTCTTACCTTAAATTAAACAAACCTTTAAATGTCGAGAAGTATAGAAAGATAAGCTTCCAAGGTGTTTCAGTGCTGTGTGTGGCTTGCAGGTAGTGAAATCATGGTTTGGACTTAATAGACTGCAGCATTGCTTATTACATTCAGGTGTATGTGTTTGAGTAGTAATCAGCGTAAATTAGCAAACCCAGGCGTCCGCTGTCATGCGGTATCTGTAGGGGTGGTCTGAGGTGGCGGTTGGCGGCTGCCTGTTTTGTGTCCGAAATGAACGGTGCTTTAGCCGATCGAGCAGTAGTAGCACCGTTCATTTTTGGTGCACACCTCCGTGTACGCCCATGTTTACGCCCATTTTCCCTCATTATTTCGGCCGCTCCCCTCAACACGCCCCTATGCCGCCCCCAATGACCGTACTCTCGCGTACAGGTTTTTTCGCACGGAGAGACCCGTCCGTAAGCGTTGTGGAGTGTTCGCGCCTGCGCATTGGAGATGGTACGCATGCGCAGATCATTAAAAACCCCGGAACGTACGCGTACGGCCCAGCCGCACGAACCAGAATAAGGCCCAGAATGACCTGAACGTCTTGTAAATGTTCAGGTCTCTGTATTAGAACAGGAATTTGTCGGCTAAATAAATGTGGTTTTGTATTTTAAACATTTGGAATGTTTGTTCTCCTTTTCTGCTAGCCAGTGTTAATATTTATTTACAGTGTTTGTCCCTTCTGCTGGCAGGTTAGGCTGAAATTGGCAGTACAGGCAGAGTGATGTAATGGGGACAATGACATGGAATTGTGAACTTCAGTTTTCAGAACCAATTACTGTATGTAAACCTTCCCAAAAATAACGTTCAACCATCAGGCTTAGTTCCCACTTCTAGGATCGTCTCCGGGCATTAGTGTTCAATGGGAGCAGACCTGAGGGCTCGCTCGCATATGTGCCAGGGAAATGGGTACAAACTTATGAAACCATTGGCCACTATTAGTAAAAAAATATTTTTTCCACCTGCAATTGATGTCTACTCCCTGTGCAGTGCCTCTTCCCTGCCTGCGGTGTGGCCCTCCTCTGTGGTATTACCAACACATTCTGGTCTGTATCTCAATACAGACAGCGACACCTCAGGCAGGAAAGAGGAACTGCACAGGTTTCGAAAGGTGCAGGGTACTTGAGTGAGCACTAGACAGGGATGCCATGAGTTGGTTGCATTGTAGACACTGTGTATAGTGGCACAGCAGGTTCTTGTTAACAGCCGTGACCAGACAGGGATTTCCCGATGGCATTGGTGGATGTGGACGTATTCGTACACAAGATACAATTCACTGTACTGGAAGTACGCATTACTGGAAGACTTTAAAATAGGTCATGACGCAGTCTAGCTTATTAACATTTGAGAACACAATGGTGAGAGCTGCGTCATTATTTTACTATTTTTAAAACACTTTTAATGTATTTACTAATGTGTGAAAGCACAAAAAAACCATGTGTTCGAGTGAACAAGCCCTGACTGGATCTTCGCTAATTGTGGCTTATCCCATTCATCTGGGATCCAGCACACAGCATCAGTATTGAGTCTTGACAGACGGCATAAGCTGCAGTTCACTACTCTCTCTTTGAATATCTTCCATGCTTGGAAGCCTGGAGAAGACTCACGTGAGGGGGGGGGGGGGGGGGGGTTGTCCGAGTGTAGAGTATCTGGGAACGTAATTGGAGAGAATTAACCGGTTTGTTAAACAAGCAGGGCACTGGCTTGCTGGAATGTCAGTAGAACAGATTAATTAGAGATCCATATAAAAGGTTGAACACCCAGGTTACTGGGGTGCCCCCCCCCCCCCATATGGAAACTATACAGGATACAGTTAATAAAACTCTGTGCTTATCTCTTGTTTGTCTGTGTACAGAGAGAGCAGCTCTCATTAGAGATCAAATCGCCAACCAACAGACACCTGAAGGGAGCGCGCGCCCCGTTCCGACGGAGCTCTCCGCCGCCTCGCCCCCCCCCGCACTCCCCCTTAACCCTGCCCTTCTCCCTGAGACTGGGATGCGCGAGAGTGTAAGACGCTCATGCGTACCCGTCAGATGGAGCATCTCTCAGCCAGCAATTGCCAGCAAAGGGAATCTGGTGATTCCCAGTGCTGGCTAAGAGGCGCGCCATCTGTATGTTAGCTGATAAAGGGGTAAAAATAAGTGGTTTTAAACTGAATTGAGTTAATCCATATAGTTTAAAATCCATTCATATTACAATGTTACAAACGATAATACAAAGTGCCATGCAAAACGGAGGAAGGGTTTTGGGGCCTACACACAGAGCAGTGTAGTGCTGTGTGCTGTGTGCTGAGCGAGCTGTCAGCGCCAGTGTTCTCCGGGGAGAGTCAATAGCACACATTTATCAAACAATATTTGCAGCTATCTACCCAAAAACATAGTATGCAAATAGTAATCATTCCTGCTGGCAGCCACATTCCCCTTTGGTTTTTAAGAGGGATGTAATGCTGCCAGGTATATGAAGTTTGGGAATGTTGAGTAACCCCAGTATTGTACCCCGCTGCTACCACAATGTTCACACAGTGGGAGCATAATGGCATCACTCACGTATGGGCTGTGACCTGGTCAGGGAATGCACTCCTGGCTGCAGTTGTATTCCATGCGTTAGTGCCAGGCAAGTAGAGAAGTACCAGTGTAGCTTGGAAACTCCCTCATCTTATTGCACGATGGATTAACCCAATATGTAGGTGCCAATTACCATCCACCTCAAAACGAAGTATCCAGTATCCCCCCCTTTACCAGTCAACTCCCATAGCCAAACAAGAGGTGAGCTCGGAGTTCTAGATGCATTTATTCAGGAGAGTTACACTCAGTAATAATGTATGCACTCTACGAGGTTCCGTGCTGTTTGATTGTTTGCTTTTTAGACTTATAAATAATAAAGAATGTATTGCTAATTAGGCTTTGTATATTGTCATGTAATAGCCTTTCGGTGTTCTCACTTTATTTGCTCAGATTAAAATGAGGATACTGTGTGAGCAATAAATGAGCGAGTGGGCTACAGGCGTGTACCAGATTTTGGAGATCATTGTTCAGATTTTAGGGGTCAGCAGATACTAGCTTGTCACACATGGATGGCTGGAGTAGTTTTAAAGGGAAAACCTACTCTCCTGGGTCAACCCTATTTATGTTGACATGCATTGAGTCGACCACTGAAGGTTGACACCTGAATTAGGTTGACATGGCTAAGCTGGGCACAACCAGTAGGTCGACAGTCAAAAAAAGGCTGACATGAGTTTTTCATTTTTTTTTTTTTTTTTGCCAACATGTGTCGGCAGGCAGTATATCATGCCCTACCATGCAATACGGTGAGTTGAGAGCATAAAATAGTGGCGAGCGGACGTGGTACCCTTAGACGGTGTCCATGTCGACATTCGGGCCCAAAAAAACCCAGTGAGAATCTTATTTTGACTTTTCGACTAGGGAAGCCAATCCTGGGGTATTTTTTCAATCCCGGCATTGAAAAATGCTGGATCCCAGGAATTGCTTCCCTAATAAAATAAAAAAACGCCCCCCGACCGAACCGCATATTTACTGGCATTTGCAGGTGCGGCCAGGAGCTGGGTTGCTGGGTGGTTGGGCAGCCTCATATTGTGTCATAACGGTTGGGGTTGGAAGGCTCAGGCGGGCTGTGCGGCTGTGTGGTCTGCTCAGCGTGACCTCTGACCTCGTCGGGAGAAGCCGGCCTGCATAGTCTAATCCCGAAATCCCAGGGTTGGAAACGCCAATCCCGGGATTGAAATCTCGGCATTTGGAGGCCAACTTGGCCACCCTACTTTTGACTACCTTGCCATTCTCGACCTAATGCTTGTGACGACCTTCAGTGGTCGATCCAATGACCTGTGCCTTTTTTTTTGGGGGGGGGGGGGGGGGGCTTACAGTATGCCGATAGATCCTCATCTAGTGTTCATTCTAGCACCCGCCATCTTTAAAAACCCATGCAGTTCCTGTTCCCTGCCTGGGGTGTCACTATCTGCTGTGGTGTTTCTAGCACAGGTCTGGTTAGCATATCAGTGCTGATATACAGACCACACTGTGCTAGAAGCACTACAGCAGACAGTGACACCCCAGGCAGGGAAGAGGAGCTGCATGGGTTTTCAAAGATGGCGGGTGCAGGAATGAACACTATCATCCACTGTTATCTTGACGTGACCCAACAAAATGCGGCCCCGGTCTGTATTTGTATTATACGTATTAACAATGTAGTATTACTTCCATTATATAGGCGATGGATAATGTCATTTGTGACTAATGACAACATTATCTATGTGCCTTGCTGTATTAAGGTCAAAGGGGCATGGCACCTCTAGACATGGAGAAGATAAAGTGCACGTTGCAGTCATACAGGGCTTTGACTAGGAAAGGGTTAAATATTTAGTGTGTGACTGCACAGGGCATTCTGTCTATTTACACCTGTTTCACTGGGCATAGATCAAACTGCCAATATTGATTGGAAAGTCAATAGTACAGACAGAGCATAGAGGGAGAGCAGAGTGCAGGACGGATGAGAGGCCACAGCAAGAAGACATTGCTCGGTGAGTCGCTCCAGTGGGCCTGGGCAGAGACACAGACTTTCCAGTGTTCAATGCACTGATTCGAAGAATAGGTTCTAGAACGTCTGTCTGGAGACTGGGGGTAAATTGACTTAAATGGGAATTTTATTGGAGATGGGAATGTTGCCCTTAGCAACCAGATTCTACTTATTTATTTAGCACCTTCTAGCAGATAATAAAAAGTATCTGGTTGCTACGGGCAACCTCCCATCTTCAATGGAACTCCCATCTTCGTAAATGTATCCCTGGGTTTGAGAGACAGTGGAGCAGTTCAGCAGTATGTGGAAGTAGGACTGAATACAGGGACGTGACTGGCCAGCATCTGCTGTATGCTGCATGCATCTGTGCTTATAACCCTGTGTACAAGAACAAGGGAAATACAACTAGTGAAAGTGCATTTGTGTAGGGAAATATGCGTATCCTCACACAGGTGTCTTGTATATAGTGCTTGTTGTTTTTAGGTTCTGTAAACAAGATAAGCAGGTTTATAACGGGATCTATAAACCGTTTATGACTTGCCATAATAAAAGCATTCAAGATTAAATGTTTTTAAATGAAACTATACCAAAGACGCACGTGTCAGAGAAAGTGCTATCTTCACCAGTAGAAGGGTTAACGGTCTGATGTCAGAGGTGCAGTGGTGGAGAGAAGTGATTGCTAGAGGTGGGGACACTCCTCATCACATTAGAAGGAGAAGGTGGGTAAGAATAGTAATCTAGGAGAGGTGTGAGTGGAAGTAAGTAATAGAAAGGCTGCCGCTAACTTACTTATTTATTCCCAGCACACATTCATTCTAGCATACCTCCCAACTGTCCGGGAATGGCACAGGTTTTGGGGACGTTCCCGTGTCCCGCCCAGGGCTTCCAGTCTCCCGTGACGCGAGGGGGGGGGGGGGGGGCAGTTGGCAGTCCCATCATCCCGTGGCCTGACCCATCATCCCGTGAGGTCCCGTCCTCGTTCCATAGGACACACCCTTTTTTTGGTGCACGCAGGGCTCCGCTGTGCAAATGTCCTGATTAGTGAGACAAAGATTTTGGGAGGTATGATTCTAGGGTTCATTTTATTGGGAGCCAATTTACCTACCAGTATATATTTGGATTGTGGTAGGAATCCCTGGATTAAACCCATGCAAGCATGGGGAGAATATACAAGCTCTGCACTGTTAGGGCCATGGTGGGAATCGAACCATGACCGCAGCACTGTGAGGCATTACACCATGGGTCCTCAAAATGCGACCCTCCAGATGTTGTGAAACTACAAATCCCAGCATGCCTTACCACAGTTTTAACACTCCCTTATAGCAAAACTGTGGCAAGGCATGCTGGGATTTGTAGTTTCACAACATCTGGAGGGCCGCAGTTTGGGGACCGATGCATTACACTGTCTGTACTACTCTAGCTTCAGAAGAGCTTAATAAATGTGTGTTTTGTGGTTGGAAGGCCCAATAATGCAATGTTACAAGAGACTCAAATGATTCAGGAGACCGTTGAAAAGGAATGTATGACTCCAGCTATAGAGCTGGGACAAAGGGAGAACACGACGCTGGCTCTGTAGTAGCAGGTGTGTGCAGCCATTGGCATAAACCGAGCAGGGCATAGGAATGGATGGTGGTGGGGGCTGAATTGAGTAGGAACAGAGGCTGCTTGTTATACCGCGACGTCAGACAGAGCAGAACTTTACTGTACATTCACAATTGTTCTGGGTATGGCCTGGGGCTTCAAAACAAGATCTTAATATTCCGAGCTAGATGTAAAGATGCAGACTACATATCTCATAGAGAATCCCAGGTTGTAAGGTCTGTGGGGAAAACAATTCTTCCAGTGTCTGTAGTTGGATATGTAATGTGTACGATCGGCTTTAGGTTGCATTAAATCTCTGACATTTTTGTTTGACTGTGAAAAAGCATGTACAGTAAGATAAGTACATCTCCCCTAAGCCCATCTAGCCAGTTATCCGAAGGATCTGGGTGATCTGCCTGAGCCATGGGTATTTGGATGACCGGCTCTTATTGTGCATGGTTAATAATTACTATTTTATGGACTATTATTATGTACTATTGTGAAGTAAATGACAGTAATGACTTTGTATTTCCTTCTTGTACAGATAGTAAAGGCAGGCCGCGGTGACACAGTGCTTGCTGCTCGCCATGCCGGGGATTGTCGTGTTTCGCCGGCGCTGGTCTGTGGGCAGCGATGACTTGGTGCTGCCGGGAATCTTCCTCTTTGTACTGCACAGCACCTGGTGAGTGGAGCGGAAGGATACTGTAGTATGTACAGGCTGATATATACGTCCCCGAACTGGCCTGACCAGGGAAATAACTTCTATTATTCTTGTTTGTTTAAATGGGTGCCCGATGACTCGCCGACAGTCGCGATCCCGGCCAACAGGGGCTATTCCCTCTTATGGGGGTCTCGGCATCTCAAGCATAGCGAGCCTGCAAGGGTTTTTCATGCTCCCCCTGTCGGAATACCGGTGGGCGGTATACTGACTGTCGGGATACTTACTGTCGGGATCTCGCCCATCGACAAGTTATCCAGAACCCTGTTTTTATAGTATAAACCACTTACACAGAGCTGTAGAGTATATATGCCATCAATGTCCGTACCTGTGCCATTGAAGCCTATATTTCCTAACATACAAGCACATACACACTTGTGTGTAATTTTTGTCAGAATCCAATTCACCCAAACAGCATGTGTTTGGATTGTGGGAGCAAATCAACGCAGACACAGGTACAACATCCAAACGCCACACAGATATGCCATGAACAGGCATTCAGCTTGTGGCCTTAGTGCTGTCAAGTAGCAATGTGCAACGCTATGACCACAGATGGGTCATAAACTGGTTCTACAATGGTATTACAGTTCCTGATCTTTGTATTAAACACATTGCACAGGGTTGTGTTTCTTCTCCCCATAAAAATGCACACGAGGTGCTAGCAGTTGCAGGTCCTTATGATAGGACCTCAACATCAAAGGACAAGACTGCAGCACAGCCACCCAACTGGACTGACACTTGGGGGTACAGAATTACAAAACTCTGCGGAATCTTGGCGTGGTACTGGATGGTGGCTTGACACTTAAACATCAGATATCAGCCACAATCAAATCCTCATTCTTTCATCTGAGGAACATTGCCAGAATCAAACACTTAATCCCCTCTGAAGATCTGCCAAAAGTCATACATGCATCTGTATCCTCACGTTTGGATTACTGCAATGCCCTCTACCTGGGAACTGCACCTCTTACAGCTGGTACAAAACACAGCTGCCAGGCTGTTAGCCAACCAGCCCCGTTCTAGCCACATTACTCACATTCTCTACTCCCTTCACTGGCTGCCCATAAAATGACAAATTATTTTCAAGATCAACTCACTGAGTTTCAAAGCCCTACATGACCAAGGCCCAAGGTACCTGAAGCAGCTTCTAATTCCATACTGTCCCACCCGATTACTGCGGTCTGTACATAAAGGACTTTTATCAGTACCTAGAATCTCCCGTAATTCATCTGGGGGTCGAGCTTTTAGCCATTCAGCTCCGACTTTATGGAACTCACTTCCCCGAACAGTTGGAGAGGCCCCCACTCTAGAATGCTTCAAAACAGACTCAAGACTTTCCTGTTTACTCAGGCATTTCCTTCATTCTCTTAAGTATTGTTTATGAAAAGCCAGGGCTGGTGCTAGGGGGTTCGGCGCCCTCCTGCAAACTATACATTTGCGCCCACCCAAACTTTACAAAGGGAGGGGTGTGGCCACACAATAATGCTCCCACTCCAAATTACACTACACAGTAGCACAATCTTATTCAGGTGCCGTAACTAGCCATTTTGGAGCCATGTGTGAAAAAACAGTGACAGTGCGCGCCGAAGGCGCGCGCAAAATTGTAGAAGCGTGGCTTCATGGGGAATTGGCGTGGTCACATAAAAGTACCAATAACACCATAATCCCCATAACACATTATGCATCACACCTCAAAGCCCATAACACATTATAGAAACCACACACAGTAATGCATATTATTCGTAATGCCACACATCATGATGCCCCTTGCACAGTATGCAGAACACCATAATGCCCATTACACATTATGCCACACACTGTAATTCCCCTTACATAATATGCCATGCACTATAATGCCCATATGACATTGTACACATGCCTACACCAGTTGCCGACATTAGTACCGCTGCCTCTACACGTGCCCACACCAGTTGCCGACATTAGTAGTGCTGCCTCTACACGTGCCCACACCAGTTGCCGACATTAGTAGTGCTGCCTCTACACGTGTCCACACCAGTTGCCGACAGTAGTACCGCTGCCTACACACGTGCCCACACCAGTTGCCGACATTAGTAGCGCTGCATATAGACGTGCCCACACCAGTTGCTGACATTAGCAGCGCTGCCTATACACGTGCCCACACCAGTTGCTGACATTAGCAGCGCTGCCTATACACGTGCCCACACCAGTTGCCGACATTAGCAGCGCTGCCTATACACGTGCCCACACTAGTTGCCAACGTTAGTAGCGCTGCCTATACACGTGCCCACATCAGCTGCCGACATTAGTAGCATTGCCTATATGCATGCCCACACCAGTTGCCGACATTAGCAGCGCTGCCTGTATACGTGCCCACACCAGTCGCCGACATTAGTAGCGCTGCCTACACATGTGCCCACACCAGTTGCCGACATTAGTAGTGCTGCCTACAAACGTGCCCACACCAGTTACTGAACTTAGTAGTGCTGCATACACATGTGCCCACACCAGTTGCCGACATTAGCAGCGCTGCCTATATACGTGTCCACACCAGTTGCCAACATTAGTAGCGCTGTCTACACATGTGCCCACACCAGTTGCCGACATTAGTAGTGCTGCCTACACATGTGCCCACACCAGTTGCTGACATTAGTAGTGCTGCCTACACACGTGCCCACATCAGTTACCGACATTAGTACACTCACACTTTACAATGGTGGCACTGGCAGCTCATCCTCTCCTGTTTCCTGGTGTCTTCAGTCAGCCTTGCTCCCTTGTTGCTCCGCCCCTTCTGCCCCGTGTAGCCACGACCCCTCCGCCAGTGTAGCTCCGCCCCCTTTCGGACCCTGCCGATGACCAGCTGATAATGAGCAAGGAGGGATCTCTGTGCCTCCGGCGCTGCTGCCTGTGATGAAGTGTGACAGGAGCAGCAGCAGCCGGCAGGCACGGAGGACAGCAGAGGATGCACAGCAGGGACAGCGCCTCTCCTGCACGGCGCCTACCTGCTTTGCATCCTCTGCTGAGTGGGTAGCGCCGGCCCTGTGAAAAGCTTTTCTGTACTTCACTGTTTTTGTACTGTATTACATTAATTCTATCTGTTAAGCGCCTTGAGTCCTATTGGAGAAAGAGCGCTATATAAATACAATTATTATTATTATTATTATTATTATTATTATTACTACTATATAGCATTGCTGAAATCAGCAGTGACCAGGAAACCTGTATTATGGGACCAGAATCATGTGGTCATGGAACACTCACCCCTCCCCTTATCCTACGCACTGCCACTGATGATGACACGGCCAACTCCACACAGGCCATGGGTATCATTCATATTGCCAAGGGGCCCTGATATCCTCCACTTCGTGAATTGCAGACAGGACAGCAGTTATTGGGCTGATTTGTGCTGCAACTAATTTCCCATTCTCTTGTCTCAGGCAGCAATCCTTTATTTTCTAACACCACGCTAGTTCTTTCTGTAATCTATTCATCCATCATCAGTACTGCAGGGCGCCTACTGAACCAAGCATCAACTGGAAACCTTTAACTGTTACAGAAGCCCTATTGGGTCATTCAATCTGTCACATCTGATGTAATTACAGTATCCCTATGAGTAATGCCAACTTAATACATAGGCAAAACCTGGCATTACAGCCATGGTGGTATTATAAAGAGGGTGGCATAGCATAGATGAATACGAACTTGTGGAATAGCTGTTCACAAACTTTGCATGCATGTGTAGGAGTGTAACACCATTGTGTGTCCGTGTGATGACTGTACTAATGAACATGGATCTGTGAATGTTTGTGTGTCTTTTAAAGGTTTGTTATCCTCTCCGTGGTTCTCTTCGGTCTGACCTATAACCCCCATGAGACATGTTCCCTGAATCTGGTGGATCATGGACGTGGATATCTGGGCATTCTGCTGAGTTGCATGATTGCAGAGGTGGCCATCATCTGGTTGAGTATGAGAGGAGGAATCCTGTACACTGAGCCCCGGGACTCTATGCAGTATGTGCTATACGTGCGGCTTGGTAGGTTAGAGCTACACTTAATCTTTTTATCGCCATGTGTAACACTTGGCCTGTTTACACTGTCTCTCATTCTCTCTAGCAATTCTGGTGATAGAGTTTGTCTATGCCATTGTGGGCATTGTCTGGCTCGCTCAGTATTACACGTCCTGCAATGATGTCACTGCAAAGAACGTTACGCTGGGTAGGTAGAATCATTTTGTGTCTTCCTAATCGCCTCTGTGCTTGCTGGATCTTACCTGTGCGTCTCCCCTAGATATATCTCTGTACATTTCTAAAGGTGCATACACACTGAGCGATTTTCCCCGGCGGTGGACAGCTTTCCATTGCAGGAAGCTATGGAAAGCCGTCCACCCTGACGCTGATCTGCTGGTAGTGGTGGCGGCCGGCGATGTTGCGGGAGCACACATCAACACTGGGTGGTTTTGGATCTGAAAGCAGCTCAAAATCACCCAGTGTGTGTGTGGGCCTTAAGGTGTATTGGCGCAGACTTGCCAATCTGCATCTCCACGGACGTGATTTTCCTTCATCCACATTTACTTATAGGGTGGTTGTCTTTTTCCCCATGCTAAATGCTCTCTGTAATTGTGTCTTTTGCAGGGATGGTGGTTTGCAACTGGGTGGTCATACTCAGTGTTTGCATCACGGTGCTCTGTGTTTTCGATCCAACTGGAAGAACCTTTGTGAAGTTGCGAGCGACGAAGAGGAGGCAGAGAAACCTACGCACATACAACTTACGGTGAGCAAAGCTCTTGCTCGCATTTCACTACTGTTTGTGCCACATGTACTGTATATGAATTAATTTATTCACTCTGTTCTAGCCTGATCTGATCTCATATGTTTCCATAGGCACCGACTGGAGGAAGGCCAAGCCAGTAGCTGGACTCGTCGCCTGAAAGTCTTCCTGTGCTGCACTCGGACCAAGGACTCTCAGTCTGTAAGTTCACTGCACATCATTTAGTGTTCTAGGTGCGATTTGAGCCTATACAATGTGTGCGATGCAATTTGGACTGAACACACTGTGCGATTTGAACTACTCCAGATTTTAACTACTAATCGGATTTGTTTGCTGACTTTCGCTTCCCAGTTGTTTCGTAGCTTGTGAACATACCAATGGGAAGGTACTGTAGCTGTTTTCTTTCAAAAATAAGGTCTATAAGCACCAAACGGTGACATGTTGGATTTTCTGCAGAGTAATTACTTGTTAAAATAGAAAATGAAAGCGAGTGTTGACATTTGTGCCGGTCTAGCAAAGTTGGCAACATTTTCATATAATCTCTAGGCACATTGCTGCGGAGCTGGTGAATGAATATAAATATGTTTTGTAGAGTGCAGTCTGTTTCTGTAGAAGGTATGGTGTAATTATTTTAAGGGAAGGGGGACTGGACTGCACAGCCCCCCACATAATTACACCATAAATTCTACTTATAATGGGATGAGCTACCTATCTGGGACTTAGTACTACAACATAGAAACAAGGGAGCGGGTACACCACGCAGCCATTAAATTTGCAATCTCAAAGTAACCTAATCGGAAAAGTCCCTAACATCCAGGGCCCAGCAATAAAAACAAGCATCAAGTGATATAAATATTACAAATAAATGTTATATGGTGGTGCCCTGAAGTGGCCCAGCCAGAGCAATCTGAGGTGCCCCACCCCCAAAAAGTTATCGATGATGATGATTACCATGTATGACTGTGTGTGGTCCAAAATTTGTACCACACACAGCCATACATGGTAATCATCATCATCATCAACAATGGCTGCCAGGCTGTGTGTGGTATAACGATTGATGGTGTGATGTCCAGGCAACTATTAGTGTCAGTATTACAAGATGATATAGTGACAGTCTGTGCAATCTATTATCCCTAGACTAGACAGGAGCCTATTACCAGGCAAAAAAACTTGGCGCCGCAGCGGCAGTACAGACTGCATGATGCCGAGGTGGCGCAGCACTAGTCGACTCTAATGAAGACATGGGCGGACTTGGTGGCGGGGCCCGCGGCATCACGCAGGGAAGCGTGTTATACACAAGGGCCTGACACACTGCACTGCGTCAGGTCCTTGTACACTGCAGTACTGTAACACACACAGCTGGGCACGCATATGGACCTGGATAAGCATAGATTCTATATGCAATGAAATTAAATTCCTGGGGGTAATGGATGGTCGTGCTGCCAAGATAGCCGGGGATGTGTCTTGGCAGCAAGACCTTCCATTACCCCCAGGAATTTAATTTTTACCCCATTTGGGGTAATTTGCCCCTGTTCCCTGACCACTGCTTTATACACTTCTCTTGATATTAGCATTCCGTGTGTGGGCTTTTTTCAGTTCAGCCCTGGATCTATTCTGCTATGTTGGGACTAGAGATGCCAATCTCGGGGTATTTTTTTTAATCAGACGCTGCCCTGTATCACACAGGGCATGCGCAGTTAACCCAGAAATCCCAAGATTGGAAACTCCAATCCCAGGATTGAAATGTCGGCGATTTTGAGGCCAAATCCTGGGATCTCACCCATCTTTTCTAGGTTCTTCCGAGATAAGATCCCCATGGTTTAGATGTTGTAATTTGTGGGTGCAGCTGTATTGATTAAGCTTAGTTTTAGAACTTGTCCTGCTGCGTTTCCTCCATCAGCTCATTAGTTGATGAGACATAGTGGATTATAATAGATTCTACGATTTATGTGAAATAAGAATTTGACGGTTTTGTACTGGAAATAAGTGTGGATGTTACATATTACTGGCTGATCACAGCTCTTGTAGACCTCAGTAGTTTACTAGTTGCACAAGCTACGATTTAACGAGTAAGCAAATCCAAACCTAACTTTCCTTATCGCTGATTGTATGGCACTCGGGCAGAGCGGTGCTCGTTAGAGGTGGCGATTGTAACAACATTCCACTCCTATCACAATGTTACTGGAGGATAAGGCCAGACAGCTGTTATTATTATATTACTTGTTTCATCAGCTGCTTATTTTATTTATTTAATCTAATATGGTTTCAGCTTGGAATAGTTTCTACCCCTTCTGCATGCCACACAGCGATTTCTGTCCAGGTCACGCACAGATCTCAGGGTGACGCTAAGAGTCCCAATGAGGAACGTGCGCTTTATGCCACTTGTACATCACTGAAAGCACTTTTGTGCAAACAATAACGATAGATTACCTGTATATTGCTGCATTTACATCAAAGCTGCTTTGTATATATCTTTGCACTGTTTTCTTCGCAGATATAAATGTTGTATTTTAGCTGACAACTAAGTAAGTTAATGGCAGACAGCTATGTATACAGTTCCGTTCTCCTAACCAAAAGACGTCTCCTCTTCCAGGATGCGTATTCAGAGATCGCCTACTTGTTTGCCGAGTTTTTCCGTGATCTGGATATTGTTCCGTCTGACATCATTGCTGGGCTGGTCCTCCTGCGTCAGAGACAAAGGGCAAAGAGAAACGCAGTGCTGGATGAGGTGTGTCCTGGGGCAAGGTTAAACAGACATTATTGGCCGAATGCGTATCATGACCTAATGGCCTCTATACTCTAATTCCAGGCTAATAACGACATATTGGCGTTCTTGTCTGGCATGCCTGTCACCAGAAAAACAAAGTATCTGGACCTAAAAAATACTGTGAGTACTGCAGCTGCCATTACAGTAGAGCTGTACCGGAGTCATGTCTCTTTGTAATACTCGCTCTTTCCCTTCAGCAAGAGATGCAGCGGTACAAGGAGGTTTGTTATTACATGCTCTTCGCACTGGCAGCATACGGCTGGCCCATGTACCTGATCCGGAAACCAACGTGTGGCATTTGCCGCTTGGCTGGGGCATGTTCGTAAGTCTCCATGATTTTTTTATTTTTTTTTAATTCTTCTTTTGTTTTCATGAATTTTATTCTCTTCTGTTCCTTTGTTTTTTCAACTTCTTTTTATTTTTTTAATTTTTTTCTTTAGTTTTTTTTTGTTATTGTGCCTTTTTTATGCAGTTAATGTACTATGCATGTCTTTTTATCACGGCACTTGATAATTCCTGCCTAACGCATAACCTCTCCTTGTTTCTGCGTATTCATTATGACATCCATAGCAGCTGCTGTTGCCTCTGCTCGACTCGTCCTCGCTTTGCCCCTGGGGTTACCATCGAGGAAGATAACTGCTGTGGCTGTAATGCGATTGCCATAAAGCGACACTTCCTGGATGAGAACATGAACATGGTGGACATTGTGTATACGTCATGTCACGATGCGGTCAGTTTTCCCGCTCATCTTCCTTTGTACCAGGCTGTGAATGGCCAGTGTATCTAGAAAAAGGTCATTGATGTAAGATGAAGATATAATACAACACATTACTTGAGAACTCTATTGATTTATAATTATGGAATGAATTTGTGCTAATCCTCCTATAGGTATTTGCTGTGATTTCATGAGTTTAACGTTTTCTCTTTACAGGTTTACGAAACCCCATTTTTTGTGGCGGTAGATCATGATAAAAAGAAAGTGGTGATAAGTATACGTGGGACTCTTTCCCCAAAGGTACGACGTTCATGACTGATTCAGCGTGATACATACTTGCAGATAGATGCTAGAATTAAATCCGTCTCTCCGTTTCCTTAGGACGCCCTGACAGACCTTACAGGAGATGCAGAGCGCCTGCCGGTGGAAGGCCACCACGGAACATGGTTAGGGCACAAGGTAGAGAACTCCAAATCATTGCTTTATATGTAGGCCATAGATGAATTTTAATAGTGGTTCTGTGAGATAATGAGATCAATTATCCTTTAAATGGGGTCAACACCACGGTCTAAATCCAGAAATATACTAGTAGGTTAATTGGCTCCTGACAATTAAGGTGTCTAGGGCAGACCAGATGCTCCTAGTGCTTCCTATCTGCCAGCAAATTCTAGGTAAAACCAACATATCAAGCGCACTTATTTCTATGTAAAACATCAGTTATAGTATTTTGCCTTTTAAAAGTCTTTTGGTCTGTTAAGTCATTGAGTTACATTACTTTTACAATACTGGTCATGTTTTATGCCACTGTCACACTATCAACATCTGCGGCATAAACACTAGACGTGTTTACCAAGTGGCATTGCGGGCGACCAGACCCAGTGGTGGCCATGCTCCATTCCACTGCACAGCCCTTGCTAGCGATATCTTCCTTCGGTCCTGGATGCCGCTAATGATGCGAGAGTCAGTGACATAGTGCATAGGGATGCCAATCCCGGAAATTGGATTGAAAAATGCTCAAACCCGGGATTCCCGGGATTGGCATCCCTAAAAGAAAAACTCCCCTGTCCGGTCCGCCTT
Organism: Crinia signifera; assembly: GCF_055691185.1. Taxonomy (NCBI): domain Eukaryota; kingdom Metazoa; phylum Chordata; class Amphibia; order Anura; family Myobatrachidae; genus Crinia; species Crinia signifera. The sequence continues at coordinate 89,646,750 of NC_139227.1, read as the reverse complement.
ACTTTTAGTGGAGCTGGGCTATAACTGCGAGCGAGCGGTTTCCAGCACCGGAGGTGCAGCGCTGAGGCCTGCGCAGTGTGACCCATAGGTCACTCTGCGCAGGCCGCATCGCTGCACCTCCTGTGCTGTAACACGCTGTGTCGCACCCGTAGGACCCGCTCAGTGACTGTGGCTGAAGCCTCTCATCTTTCGGCCGCACGCTGGGTCACACTCACACTGTCCTGTGTGAGAGGTTGGCGGTGCCGCAAGCTGTTTCCAGCGCCGGAGGTGCAGCGATGCGGTCTGCGCAGCGTAGCCCATAGGTCACGCTGCGCTGCACCTCCTGTGCTGTAACACGCTAACTGCTTATCCTCTCCAGTGTCGCACACCCGCTCGCACCCGCGGGACCCGCTCACCACCAGACGGAGAGTGACAGTGGCTGATGCTGCTCATCTTCCGGCCGCACGCCGGGTCGGGAACATCCGGGCACCGTCTGAGCAGGTGCTCACACACTGCCTGGCTATTTACTATGCAATCCCGAAATCCCGGGATTGGATAGTCCAATTCCGGGATTGAAATCTCGGACATTCTGTGGCCAAATCCCGGGATCCCGCCGATCCCGGGATTGGCCACCCTAATAGTGCATGATACACAACAACTTGAATGGCTTGTCACTCTGAACCCCCGAAATCTGCCAAATCGTTAAAAATGTTGTATAGTATGTACGCAGCTATTTTGCAATAAATGTGTAATGGCATGTGCACACGGCCCAACATGGTGGCCGCCGATACCGATTCGATGTTGATGGCTGCTGGGTTGCCAGCATCGCCCCGGAGGGAAGGAGGACGGGGCGCGGGGGGAGGGAGGTCTGATGCGGCATTGAGCACGGTCTTCGATTTAGCAGCTTGAGTCGTTCTTATTTGAGATCTTACATATCCTAAATAAGAGCAGTTTCCTCTGCATCAATGACCCTTTGGACACCCAATTTGCCCTTGTAGTGCTGGGAACCCATGTGTCCTTGGTATGGACATAAAGTTCTTCTAAGCTCTGTGCCGGGGTGGGGATGAGTGGATGTAAGGCTGTTTTGTCACCCATTGCATCTTGCCGTTAACAGGGAATGGTTCTCTCTGCTGAGTACATCAAGAAGAAGTTGGAGCAAGAAATGGTGCTTTCCCAAGCATTCGGCCGGGACCTGGTAGGTTGCAAATTACAGATTAGGGTCATCTATGGTAGAAAGGGCTGAATTCAGATGTAAGGAATGGCTTATTTGGGTGGTAATGTGAAATTGAATGTTGGGCTAAAGCTAAAGAAGGACAAGTCCAGTAAGTTGGCATGTGGATCCGTTACATCTTCTTTACCTTTGTCACCAGGGCCGTGGGACGAAACACTACGGCCTAATCGTGGTGGGCCACTCACTGGGAGCTGGCACTGCTGCTATTCTTTCTTTCCTGCTGCGCCCACAGTACCCATCCCTGAAGTGTTTTGCTTACTCTCCACCAGGGGGCCTCCTGAGGTACCTACTGCACAGGTCCTATAAATGTTTTCTCTCATGCAGGGACCACCCCATACTAATTAATGCCAACACTTGCTTTACAGTGAGGATGCCATGGAATATTCAAAGGAGTTTGTTACATCTGTAGTGCTGGGAAAAGACTTGGTTCCAAGGTAATGTCTCTTAGCGGCTGTGTGACCTAAATGCTAGGTAGATTATGGGGTTTACTCTGCTCTCACTTTCCTAGGATTGGGTTATCTCAGCTTGAAGGCTTCCGCAGGCATCTTCTAGATGTTCTACAGAGAAGCAATAAGCCAAAGGTTAGACACTGGCCACAATCCTTTTACTACCGGAGTGTAGAACGTTTGTTGGTCTGTTTATACACTTCTGTTGTGGTGTTTCCATAGTGGCGGATCATTCTGGGGGGTACAAAGTGTATACCCAAATCGGAACTCCCTGATGAGTCTGAAGGAATAACGGTACCCAGTAATCGTCTCTGGACTCACCCCAGTGACCTGACCATAGCACTCTCAGCCAGCACACCGCTCTACCCTCCTGGACGGATCATTCATGTTGTGCACAATCATCCTGCAGAGCAGTGCTGGTGAGTGGGAGGACCTCACTGCAGTCATTGGTCTCCTGTTCTGTACGTATGGTCTAATAACACATTTTCCATTCATATTAAACAGTTTCTGGGATCAAGAGGAGCCAACGTACTTTGCCATTTGGGGAGACAACAAAGCGTTTGAGGAAGTTATAATCTCTCCGGCCATGCTGCATGAACATCTGCCACATGTAGTTATGGAAGGACTGAACAAGGTGAGGGGCAATTTTGGAACTCAAACGCAAATGACTTCAACGGGATATTTTAAACCTTTACCCATTAGTTCTGTAGTCCATTTGGTTTCTTTTCATTTTTAAAGTAGTTTTCAACAATATTGAACGAATTTCATGCAATTTAGTTTCCTCCAAAGTGAAATGATATCATCCAATCTAAACATTTGCGGACCCCAAGGCCGATCTTGCAGGAATGTCTTTCTATGACCTTGATGGCTAACTTTGACACTCCAGCTGTTGTTGAACTACACATCCCAGCATGCTCTGCTTCAGTTTTGATATTTGGGCATGCTAAATCTGATGCAGAGCATGCTGGGATGTGTAGTTCAACAACAGCTGGAGTATCAAGGTCCTATGCAGTCATCTTGATCTGTGTAGGTGCAATGTCCATTTAAAAAAATACCTCTGTAGGTGCCTGTTAAACTCGAAATGAGCCATTCTAGTATATCCAGTACAAATGCTATTCCCCACTCGATTACTGCGATCTGTAGGTGGGGGACTATTGATCACTGCAGTTTATTGGTGGATCAGTACCTAGAATCTTCCTGAATTCATCTGTGGTTTGTGGATCTGACTCTATTGGACTTGCTGCCGTACATGATCCGAGAGGCCCCTACTCTAGGCCATGGTTTCCAAACTCAGTCCTCAAGGCACCGTTCAGTCCCATGTGTTTAAGGAGATCAATGCTTAAGCACAGGTGCTGTAATTGGTTAATTAGCCCATTTATGCACAAACAGGTACAGTATATGTCCTTACACCTGGACTTTTAGGGTTGCATTGAGGTCGGCGTTTGGAAACACTGTTATACAGAACAGGCCCTGTCTCAGGCACCTTTTGTTCTTCATAAACGGATATAACTACTTGTGAGAGAGAACATACTGTCATTTTTGTTTATAGAAAATATTTTTATTGAGGGGGGATTTTTTTTTTTGCTGCTCATTTGTGTTTGTTGGGTAGTCTAGTGTATGAGTCCTGTTCTAGGTCTGACAGCTGCAGACATATTCTACTATGACTGGTGTCTCCTGAACAGGTTTTGGAGAATTATAACAAGGGTAAGACCGCCCTTCTCTCTGCTGCTAAGGTGATGGTGAGTCCGACAGAGGTGGATCTGAACCCAGAACTGATCTTCCACCAGCCACCACACTTGTCTCCCCCTATCTTGGAGGTGATACCTGCCATCATGCCTGGGACTAACGCCAACAGGAGGAACAGCAGCACCAAGTAAGACTCTGAAATTGCGTTTAGCAGGTCCCATATGCTGCAGAGCAAGTCAGTGAGTGATGTTTAGGGATGGCCATCGTTGCCATTGCCATCGATGGCAATAGTGCAACTGCCCATCGATAGTGCTAAACTACGCAATGGGTGATCAGCAATATTTTTACATGTCGATGGTCATCCATTGTATTTGACAGATTGGCCTGAGGGCCAATCAAAACACGGGGGCGGGGCTTTGCAGGTGTCCGGGGGTTGTGTCCCGGCACTTTTGAAAAAAACAAACTGCAAAACCCCCAATCGATGGCAAAAGTATTCCACATCGACCATAAACCATCGATGATTTTGAATTATCGATGGTTGATGGCCATCCCTAGTGCTGATACCTGCAGACACTGGGGCTCTGCTCCTCCTGTGTACATAAGTAACCCCCCCTGTGGGCAATGTTCTTACATTCTCCACTCACCACTACTGTACCCTTCTTCCCCCTCCTTCCCCTCTTCCTTACGCATGTCTCTTGTCCTCATTATTCAGGGTCCTGTGTGATCTGATATCTCTATGTTCGCCTGTGTAATGGACACTGTCCTGTCACTTTTTCTTGCATTACCATGGCCAGTTTGTGTCGTGATTAGTAATCTCATCTGTGAGTCTTTCAATCTTTATTATATTTCTAATTCATGTGCTTGTTGTATGTGCCACCCAACATTACGTACATAGCCCCTGTGTTCTCAGTTAAACCCATATGTACCATCATAATCCCATACTTCCTGGGCTTCTGTCATGTGTGTAGTTCTTAGTGCTGCCTGTCCCAGTGTGAGATTTGTGCAACTGTTCTTCCTCTGAACGTGAGGCTGAATCGTACAGTATGTCCATTAGACATCGGCCTTTCAAGTTTGTGCTTGATCTGAAATAAAGGATTTAGAACTGAAAACAAAAGGTAAAATGTTCTAATGAACGTGTCTGATATCCAAATCTGCAATTTCTCCAGGGTTAACTTAATCCCATGCTATCCCTCTGTCGGTCTTTCTTCTGCATTCTCCAGATGTGATCAAAAACATTACGTTGCAGTCTTCTATGCTGCTGTGATGTCACTGGTCCTCTCCTGTCCATGCAGTTAATATCTGCAGCACATAACTGTAACCATGTCAGCGACTCCGCAACTGCTCCATTAGAGAAGCCCATTTTGCCTAAAATTCCAGCACAGTAGTTAACAAATCTACAGTGTTTTATTTTTTAAATTAAAGAATACAAACGACACAATTAGATATTTAGGTACTCTTTACCTAGCACGGCGCCCATCGCGGGCATCGCGGGCATTGAATGCACTAAAAAATCGGGTGCGACGCGACCGATGCGATGCCCGCGATTTCCCATAGGGAACAATGTTAAATGCCTCAATTGACCCGATTTTTCCATAGGAAACAATGTTAAATGGCCCACAGAGGCCAAATAGGCACCCTAAAGTGTGAAATGGCCCCCACAATTGTTAACGCCACCCCACGATCAACGTGAACCCGAAGCGTGGCGAGCGGCGGCGGTACGCGTCCTACGACCTTTTCATACCCCCACTATCCACGTCGGCATGGAGTTGAGAATAGAATAGTGTGGCGAGCGCAGCGAGCCACCGAGCCCGAAGCGTGGCGAGCGGACGCGGATACCTGTGAAGCCCGCGAAGGGACACGTTTACCTGTGAAGGTATCCACTGCGCTCGCCACGCTTCGGGCTCGCTGCGCTCGCCACACTATTCTATTCTCAACTCCATGTATGTGGTAATGTCCTGTACTTTATATATCTTGTGTTACTGGGTACATGTGTTACATGATGCTGTATCCACTTCATCTTATATTGAAGTCCATAGAATACACAATAGTGTGGGAGGAAACCCTGAGCAGCTGTATTTGTCACCAGGAAGTTGTGCAGCAACAGGTGTTTTGTTGGTACAGTAAATGTCCCAGGACGTGAAGTGGTGACAATAATATGATCAGCTCACAAATGTAGATTCGGCTTTGGACTAGGAGCGCCCTCTGCTGTTGAACTTTCATTTGTGCGATTTACCCAGGGCTTCTGTACACTGTAAGGGCCTTATTCAGAGCCGTTCGCTAGGCTGCGTAAACTTGCAGCCTAGCAAACAGATAAGCAATGTCCTGCCGAATGCCCGCCCCCCACAAGCTGACTGCATCCCCTCGCTAGTATGCGTGGGGATGCGCAGGCGAACACATCCCCTCGCATGCAAACGTCCGGCTGAAAAACATTATTCGATGGTTGCTGACCATCAAAGATTTAGTTTTTTCTACATTCCTGGCTTAAAGTAAGTCTGTTCTTTATTTTATCCTGGACGGAGATGGGCAAAAAGGGGGCTGACGTCATGTGATATCAGCCGCTGCGAGCAGGCATCAGCTCTCCTGCAACCCCTGGGGAACACCCAGCGTTTTCATGGCCTGCCCGTCCCCTTCCTGCAAGTGTGATACTCGTCAAAGGCGTTCGCACAGGGGGTCTGCACATGTGCAGACCCGCACAATCGGAAACAGGGTCGAATTGGGCCCTTACCAACACTGAATCAGGCCCCAGCTGCAAGATTTTTACCTTTATCTCCCACACTGCCTGTGCTTGGCCAGGCTACCACCTCACTGATATTATATGTATTGTGGTCCGGTTCTGACCATTCATGTAACGCACAGAATCATGTTGATCCATGGAGAAATCCTATTGCAGTTTTTGGTGTTGGGACATTGGAGTGTAGAACGCTCTGGGTCATTATTCGCAGCCCACACATTCTCAGGAAGAGCAGTGTTCTTTGGGTGGTCACAGTTATGCATTTTTCAGGTCAGTGAACTCTGCATTTAAATGAGGTTCAAAGAGTTATGCAGTAGTCCTTGCAGGATCTCATAAATTACAGCCCAGCCTTTTACGCTGCTTTCCAAACTGTAGGAATGGCAAATTTGAAGACTAAAATGATGATCTGTTAGACCGAAATGATGTTATGTAACATTGACAGGTCGTGTCCTGCAGTTCATCCCTTACACAGCAGCACAGATCGATGGTACAAACTATACATTCCCATATGGCCTTATGCTCTATGCGCTCAATGCAAGGGTTTGCCTTATGCTGGGAACACACCAGGCTGATGGTCCGCCTACCTGTATGAAGATTATGTGCATACACACTGCTGGCCACCTATAGCAAGTGTACTGACCTCCCGCACACACAGCCAGATGGCCAGATAGATCTGCAGACATATTGGCCATTTGCCGTTCTGCACAGCTGACGTAGATATATCTGTGAACAACGTCATTGATTGACGTATTGTAGGTACCCAGCTTTCATGCTCCTTTGTGCTTTTTTGTTTTCTCAGTAACAACTCCCCTTCCCTTTGTTTTCCTTTTTTATTACCTAGATCAGTGGTTCTCAAAGTCTATTCTTTAGGACCCCGCATAGTTCACGTTTTCCAGGTCAGCTCACAGGTGCACTCATTACGGACACATTTTAAAACATCCCCAGGTGGAGCTAACTATTTCACTTGATTCTTTGAGGAGACCTGCTAAACATGCACTGTGTGGGGTTCTGAGGACCGACTTTGAGAACCTGTGACCTAGATCAACCAACACATCTGTGTATTAATGTGGCCTGTTTGTTTTCTAAATTGCTGCAGGAGTAAACAGTCCGAGATCAGCTTTGAGGGATTTTATGACTCCCGGCTTCTCTCCCCGGTGCTGAAAGATCCTGTTGAACTTCTGCTGATGAGCACAAAAGATTGTTTGGCAGTGTCTCTGAATGACCGTAGAGCACCACTGGCTACGATGGAGAGCCTCTCAGACAATGAGTCCGTATACAGCTTTGATTCAAGGCGCTCTTCTGGATTCCGAAGCATTCGTGGTTCCCCCAGTCTGCGAGCTGTTCTGGAGCGTGACGAGTCGCACTGCTTCTTCATCGACCCCACCATTCCAGAGGAGAATCCATCGCTAAGCTCCCGGACGGAGCTTCTAGGAGCAGATGCCCTTTCTAAGCACTCTCAGGAGAGTCAGCATACTGAGATTGTTCAAAACAGTGGACGTTCATCACCAGGAGACTTGCCACCCTGGGAGGAGGAGGTGGTGGCAGGAGCAGAGATCACCAGGGTGCAGACCCCAACCCAGGAGGAGCTGGCTCTACAGAATGGGCGACTGACAGACGTACCAAGCCCTCAAGTGTTAGAGTTTGCAGAGTTTATAGACAGCCTGTTCAATCTAGACAGTAAAAGTGGGTCTCTGCAGGACCTCTACCATATAATGGTATCTGACGGAACAGACCGTGAAATGCCCAAGTCGGTTAGTGATCAAGAAATTCTGTTAAGGGCACAGTTTGAGCCAAACCTAGTGCCGAAGCCCCCCCGACTCTTTGCCGGCTCTGCAGATCCTTCATCTGGCATATCTGTGTCGGCCTCTTTCCCTCTCAGCTCTTCAGGTGAGCTTATGGACCTTACACCCACAGGAATGAGCAGCCAGGAGTGCCTGACACCTGATCCCACACGGACTGCCACGCAAACAGGGCCCGGTTATGGCAAACAGGAAGAACTGCTCATCTCGGCTCTCTAGCAGAAAGCACACAGGAAACTGGGTGGAGGATATGTAGTCGGAATGCAGCTTTAGGAGCAGAATCCTGCAGGTTTATGAAGATATTTACCAGAGCTTAGTTACCAGTGGTCATAGAGTCGGCAGAGAGCTGCACTCCTGCCATCCAAGTTCTATGCCTGTGGCACCACTGTCTTGCAGACCACATAGCAGCTAAAAGAGATTTTTTTTAAACTCTTGTGAAGATCACAAACCCAGGAAAGAGATGCATTGCACTAAGAAGATGCTGCCTCGTGGTGGCCTTGCATGACTCATCCTTTACCAGCCAAGGCTACTTGCCAACCAATGTCATTGGTCTGTTAATGTTGATGTCTGTGAGAGAACTGAATTGGCTTTCAGGGTCGCTTGCTCACCGTCTTTACACAAGGCCATACTACTACACTTTGCTGCCCGGTAGGGGCTTATACTGTAGTCATACTACCATGTTTCAGTCACTGTTGGGCAAACAGGGACAACCGATTACCCTTTGCCTCTTCATTGCTTACCTATTTATATGTTATGTTTCCTGTCCAGATAATTTAAATGAATGCATGAGTGATGGGAATGTAACCCTTGGAGAACCGTATAATTTCACCATTGGCTTCTAGTTGGCATTAAGCTGTAAACGCCCCATAATTTCACTAGAGCAAAGTCAATAGCACGTACTACAAGTACTTTAGGACTGTGCACAATTTAGTGATTTCTCCTAGTCACGTGAGAATTGCGTGCGACAGGACCCTACTGGATAAAAGCACTTCAGAGTAAACCAAGGCAAGTAGAAGCTGCTTGACACGGCCATGTTTGTTAAGTGTATTACACCCACAAGTTTCCCGCTCTTTTATTGAAGGTCAGCCTTGAGCAAAATTTGCTTAACTTTATTGACTGCACATTTCCCAGTCGTGGCAGTTTTCTGCTCAGCAAGCACCTAGTGATTACTACACAGCCGTAGAGGTTTATTTTGTTATCAACGAGAAGCAGGCCTATCTGTTCACGTGGGCCTGCTGACACCACATCAACGAAGTAGGTTGTCATGAGATCAGTGGTTCCCATTGAATCATGGGGGTTGTTCCTATAAAAAAAGTCATGTGTAGCATCTGGCACCCTTGCAATATAGGATATTACTACAAATCAAGGAGACATGCTGTGGCCCTAAATGCCATACATAGTACTAACTTCCCTCTGTCTACAGTAGGCGAAGGTTCTGTAATTCTGTATGATGCAGTTAAGTAATCATTTATTACATTGCCAAGCCATATTTAGTTTGCAATACCTTGATAGTATAATCTCAGTGTATCATTTCACTGTATGGTACCAGCATGATGGATTTGGGGACACGCCGGCACATAAGAAAATGGTGGTGTTACTCTTAAACCAATTAGATTCTGTCTTTTTTTTTTGTTTAAATAGACTTTAAAATTTGAAAGTCAACAGCCGATTGGGTAACACAACCTTGGTGCAATCTAAGGTTTATCTGTGTAGGTTTATATTAGGATTTTGTTTCTAACATTGTAGAAACTTGCTGTTAAATTTGATGCTAAATAAGGCCAAACTTGTTCATATTTAACGTTTTAAAAATAATGTGCCAATATCCACCCCCCCCTTCTTCGCCATTGTATTCTTCTATGACTGCGGGGGTTTCACATGGAGAGACCTGGAGAATTCTGAACAGCTGAGCTGTGTGTGGAATACAGATATATATATAGATATATATTTTGCATAAGGTATAAATGTTAAAAGTGTATGTATTACCCAAAAGTGTATAATGCTGGTTATCTGCTCATCAATGGTTTAGCTAAAATACGGAATGCAAAACTCACGCCCCTGGCAACAGCAGTGTTTGGTACTTTAATGTAATTGAGATTTTTCTAGCAGCAATGGGTTAGAAATCCAAAGTCTTCTTGATAACTTTTTGTATGGGTATGAGATGACACCAATTCCTATATACTGTATGAATACAGAGGAAATCCATGTGTTCCCATTCATGAAATGTTCACAGCATGGTACGGTGTCTGCTTATTATTGTGTTATTTGAAAGATGCCTTTTTATGTGTCTAAATAGTCAGGGCTAAGGCGTCCTAGGGAGGCTTACATGGCCTGCAAGTTGCACTGACGTTCCTGACCAATTCCCGGTTTTACAGCTTTTTACAGTCGTGTTTCGGAGCTTGTTGCCTTTTTTTATTTTTTTTTATTGTGTATTTATTGCCCCATTCTTTTGCTGTATGTACCCGTTTTCTGTTTACATCTCTCCTTGTTGTGGTGGTCCTCCTATGGGTTACCCTATCCAAGCCTCACCCGTGGCCTGGCAGGGACATCTGAACACTGGAGGTATTTCATGTTCTTTGCACAGTAACTATAATATAAGGGTGTGTATATTTTGCTCAATAAGACAAGGCAGCCATTGCAGTGTTTTCAGGAATGCGCGTTTAGCCAGTTGACAGGATAACCACTAGTGATGACCCCATAATTATCTGATGTATTATAAGTCCTTTCTCTGTGCCATGAGTAAGTCTTTGAATAGGATTTGTCGCCTTAGGATTCGGCCTCTTTTTTTTTTTTGCTAAGCTCTTCCAATTAAAAATATTGACTTGGCAAATCTTGAGGACCGGCCTAGGCCAACTGCGGGAGAGAACCATTGGATGTCATTCTAATTCACTTTGCCACCTGTTCTTTCAACGTAGATTTATATGTAATAAGAAAGCTGGTGCCCAAGAGTCGTCCTGTGAACTGGTACCTTACACAGTGGTGCTCTGTTAAGTCACTGCCAGGGCAGTGTGGCACTCAGGACAACTCTTAACAATACGAGAGGCTGTCACGTGACCCTCTCCGCCTGAGTGCCTTATTGGCTATTGATCTCAGAATAGTTGGCAGATAAACCTTTTCTGTGCAAATAAGAATGCCTTAATTTCCAGGAACCTCTGTGCCCAGCTCCCACCTCCAAAACCCTTTGTAATCCTGTTGGTTAACGCCACCTGGCAGGGCACAGAGGGGTTGACCTCTTGGTAGGAGGCAAGCTCTTGTGCATGTTCTACTTGCACCCCGCTGCTTCGTCTTGTGCCATTACTCAACGTCACTTGTAGTTTATGTAAACAAACAAAAAGAACTCGATATTGTAAAGAAAGCATATTAAAGATAGAACATATATATATTATAAATATATAAATATATACATATGTTTTTGTATATCCTATACAGACTCTATAAAGGGATGTGGGCGGTATTACAATCCCTGTCTGTATATATTTCATCGCATTAAAGTAAATCTACCCACATGTGAAGTGGAACAGATGGGCACCGCGATCACCCACGCGCCGGTGAATGATCACGGAAAGACGTGGTGCCTCAAACTAAAAGCGCCCTTTAATTGAGTTGTGCCAAAGCTCTCTGCCATTTGAGTACACTAGTGATACCAATTCTATTGGACCCAACGCCTGCTGACTGTGGTTTATCTCTCAAAAATCTGCCTACACTGTCCATCCTGTTCGCGGAAACAGTGACTGCAGTAAGGCATGAGGCACAGAGTGCCTCTTGCTTTACTGATTTTACGATCTCAGTGGATTATTATACTTTCTGGTGGATATTGGCTCATCTCACATAATGGCAGTGTCCATTGTGTGTAAGCAATAGGGCACACTTCACGTATCGCACAACTTTCCAATGTGGCTACAGTACTTTACAGTACAGCCTCTCCCTATATGCATATGACATAGGGATTGTATAGGAACAGACGTTTTGTCGCACTTACATCTGTTTTATGTAGAGGTGTAGCTGTACCGTCTTGAATACAGTTATAGGGAATGGTTCCTTAGCGATGACTGTGTCCTAGAACTGTATAACGCTACTTACTCATACACAATAAGGAACAGCACAGAGTCACAGTCTGATCTCAGCTGGCTATTCTTGTATGTCACAGGATCTGCACCATCTGGCTGTTTACATGCTATATGTTGTACAGTGGCTTGGTCTCAGAAGAGAAAGGTGCAATGTAATTGTCACAATCATGTTTTACACTACCCGTGAGACGGTAATATGCACAGGATCGTTTATTTTTTAACAACCTTTACCGAGTAGCAGATTGGTCTATTGATGGAACTAACGCTATCTTCCTGTAAACTAATGATTCTGATGTTTTTGTGGTAGCAGTCACTCACAGCTAACTCGCCCATTACCGGACCTCCTGCCTGCGTATTAATACAAGGCCATGCTATCATGGCCACACTTAACACTATGCCTGCGTGTGATCCCTGTAATATGGACCATTCTTTTATAGCCTCTATGGTGAGCCTGCCAAGAGATGGGATGTGGGGTCTCCCATTCCTTCACTCACTATGTAACACTAAAGATAAAGTTTGCATTTTGGAATGGCACTGAAGATTAATTAAAAAAACAAAAATCAAACTTGCTCTTTGTCTTGGAGTCTTTATTTGAAGAATAATTATGCGTAGCAATGACAGGAGCTTTGCCACTGTGAAGGATTACCATACTGGAGCTTCTGCCCGCCAATGCTTTGTGACTTAAAGTCTTAAGGATGCTGCCAACTTTTACACAACTTTCATTTATTGCTTTGTACATGAACTGCTGTAATTGTCCTTGTGTGTTTTGCTGCCGTGGAATATGGGCAATGACACAAAGCGTTGTAACTATTGCAGAGAGCATGGCAGACCGTCTTTATAATCAAGCAACGGAATGGGATCATTGAATAGACAGCAACTAGGTCTACGAGCATTAGGTCCACATGACTGATGGTCGTTAGGATGACACAAATATTGGGTCGACATGGGGTTTTTCACATTATTTTACTCCGGATTTCGACGCTGAAACGTAGCACCGAGCCCTAGTGGATGAGAGGGCATGAAATACCGCCTGACGGTACATGGCAATTTCCCCAAAAAGTGAAAAACCCTGTGTTGACCTAATGCATGTGTCGACATAATGACCCTGTCGACCTCCAGTCATGTCTACCTTCCTGCATGTTGACTGTCATGTCGACCTAATGCTTGTCGACCTAGTGACTGTATCCCGCAAGCAATGGTCATCCCAAACGTAAGCATGTCAGGGCTGGTTAGGATTAGACTGCAAGGAGATGGAATGTTAAATGAAGGCAATATGGTAGAGGTTAAGGTTAGGCTATGGGGGGGGGGGGTTGCAGTTGGTTAGGGTTAGGCAATTAAAGGGAACATTTAAGGAGGGGAGACAGGTTGCAGAGGTTGCAGGAAGGGTTGGTCAGGGTAGAGGGGGAGGAGGGTTAGAATGCTTACCACGGGGTTGTCAAGATTTTGCGCATCAGTCTTCTGGCCGACAGCATTCCAATACCATCCCCAGAGAATGAGCACAGGAGGTACAGGGTTTACATTTATCCTTGAGAAGCTCAGGAGGACAAATACATTGGGCCAGATGCACTAACCCTCAAAAGTTAGAAAACGGAGAGTGATAAACAGCCAGCCAATCAGCTCCTACCTGACATGTCACAGACTGTGTTTGAAAAATGTCATGCAAGAGCTGATTGGTTGGTTGTTTATCACTCTCCATTTTATCACTTTTGAAGCTTAGAGCATCTGACCCATTACATGGTAAAGGATTAAGTAGGACAATGAAGGAAAGTCTGAATGTTAAAAACCTCACTGATATGGTATTAAAGATGTTTTATTAAATATTTCTGATATAACATGGGGCGTACTCATCAAATTTTGTAGCACCCCAATTTTCCTGTTTTATTAAAACGTGACCAATTCAATTGCAGTGATAAACTGAAATAATACAAAGTAAAGTAGTAACCTGTTCTAAAAAAGAGGCTTTTATAGGGAACTAGTAGCAAGGTGAAGAACGTACAGCTGTTCTGCAGCAATGACAGAGGCTTGCCTGGGCCATTGGCAGTACCTAGTATCTCCCAGGATTCATCTGGGGTTGGTGCACTGATTCTACGGAGCTCTCTTCCCCGCACACTGCCGCTGTCCCGGGTCGACAAGGGGAAAACCCAGGTTTTACGGCGCTGTAAAAGGGGTTAACCCGTGTCCCTTTACGGGCAGGACCTGGGTAGTGGGCAGTGTAAATGGGTAAGCCGGGTCATCCGATCTGACTCCCGTTTACATCAATGGGGAAGGCCACCCTCCAGTCCGCAGCATCCGCAGGTTGGATGTAGGGCACACAGCCTCCGCTGCTCTCTGCTGTTACTGTGCAGGCAGTGGAGGCAGGGAGAAGGTGAATGGATGCCTGTGTGCATCCATTCACCTCGCGGATGGGGGCTGGGGAGGGGGTGCATGGGGACTGGGTGCAGCCCAGCAGCTTACCTTGGTGCCGGGCTTTCCCCCAGCGTGTCGATTGGTGGTCCTGGCGTGGTGATCGCCAGTCTCGGTGTTTGGAAATTGGATGCAATTCACGGATCTGACCTGGCTTGGATCAGTGTTCCAAATGCCAGGTTGGATCTGGGATTTGGGTGTAAAAGGGGTATTAGAGAGGACCCAGTCTTTCACTAAAAATGTTGGTGTCCAGTAGTTATTTTCAGAAATAAAGTACTTTTTATATGGCGTGTGGCACATAATGCCAATTATATTACCTGTTGTGACAATAATCATCTACCCAGATGATTTTCTAAATGAAAAGGCTTTTATTTCTCCACAGGTTTCACATACAGACAGTTCTTAGCAGGATGTCACCAGTTCACAGGCAAGTTACAAGACATCACACAGGTCTTTTACAAACCTTCATAGATTAGTTATACATCCCAGGAGCCTTACACTAACCAATATCAGGCTTATCGCCTGGCCAGCATGTCCAGCATCAAGAGTCTCTTAAAAGCATCTTAAAACCGTTTAACAGGTGTCTGCAACCAGGATTGCTTTATGGAGCCCACACATAGCATCGCATCGTATGCCTTGTGCGATGCGATGCTATGCTAGAAAAAGCTAGTACAAAAAGTATGTGCAGCACATACTTTTTGTACTGTACGATGAGGTGCCGCGGGAGCGCGCACCCCATCGTACAGCATCGCACCGCCGGCAACGGTGCGTGTGTGGGCTCCTTTTAGACTTGCTCACATCTGATACCTGCCTGCCCCCGCTGTTCTATATACCTGCCAGGTATGTTCATACAATATTGAATATTTAAATACTGTACCTCACATTTTTTAAATGTTGCCCATTGTACCATACATAAACTAGTGATGTGTGTGTATATAGTGCTAGATAGATGCTTGGTTAAAACTTTGGGGTATATTCAATGCGGGCGGCAAGTAGTGCCGAGGGTGGCGAGTAGTGCCGTTAGCACGCCGTCAAAGTATTCAACGGACTTCCCTTCACTCGCCATTTAAATCTTGCGTGTTTCCTGAGGCGAGGTGGACACAGTGCGTGTGGCAATCAAAACGGCGGGGCTTACCACAAAATGGTGCTTACCCGCTTGCTAGCCAGCGGAAATGCACTGAATCGGGCCCTTAATTTAGTTGTAGAAGGATATTTACAAACATGAATCTTGGATGTAGGCTTTTTTAATCATAGGTTATTACCACCAGAGACCCCAAAAAACGGCATATATATATGTGTTCACATTTTACCTCCTCTCTGTAACCCAGATGCACTGCTCCATCAGCTGTTTTGGCATACATCTACAAGTGATTGCGAGAGATTATGTAGTAAGTAATTATGGGATTACAACTCTTACTTGGCTTTTCCACATGCATCTTTTAAAAGCATTACAGGAATACTACTCTGTTGTCATTTGCATGACTGAGCCTGATTTTTTGGGGGTAATGGGATTGATTCACAACTGTTAGCAAGGGCCCATGAGCACACTAGAGGGCTATATAGTGTTGTTGCTCACAAGGGCTGCGAAGGGGGCAGAATACTAAATTGTAAGCACAGGTTTATTGCTAGTGAGCACAAGTTACCTTCCCACCCCATCAAAACTGACAGAACAACATAACAGTAATAGCAGCTGTGCGCCAGCAGTAATGCCAGCTAGTGACTGCCAGCATGCCAGGTCATTAAATTCACCACTTGGTGGTGGAGAGTAGCATTAGCCTTTATCCTGTCAGCCTATGGTGGATGCTAGGACTATGGGTATGATGGGATATGGAGGACGGACCTGGGCATAAAGGAGTTAACTTCTTAAGAGAAGTGCAGACCGGCTGCTCCTCCCTCTACTCAGGAACCAGTTTTTTTTCTTGATGCCTGAGGTAATGGCGCCTTTTCACAAGTTGGGCTGTCAGTGCCACGGCTCCCTCACCCTCTACCAGCGGGCACTGGCTGGCCCTGTCGGCCTCTCTCACCAACCAGATGAGCAGGCACACAGGCTAGTTAAAGCCCAACAAAATGACTGCATCTGCAATGTACTTTAAATTTGAGCTGTGACTGTTTTTACCCCACCCCCCAGTCCCTATCTGCTCCTACTTCCAAACTATTCACAGCTCCCTCTTTCCATGTCCCTGCAAAAATTGCATTCATTTTCTGTTGTGACATCTTTTTAGCACACAAAGGAGTAATTTGGTCTGTGGAGTGGTCTCTAGTGGTCAGTGGCGGTACTTCACCTCATAGAGGTGAGGAGTAGTTAGCCAGGGACTGCAATGACATTGAATTCAAATACAGTTACTTATGCAGCTATATTTGCTTCCACTCTTTGAGTATCGGTCATTGGGTTGACCAAATTTAGGTCGACATGCATTGGGTGGTTCGCTGAAGGTGGACAGGGCTTAAGTCGACACCTGAAATAGGTCGACATAGCTAAGGTAGTTAGGGTTGGAAGGCCAACACAAGCATTAGGTTGACAATGGAAAGGTTGACAGTCAAAAGGTTGACATGTGTTTCCCCTGTTTTTTCCTCAAATGTCAACACAGTCCACATGGACACTATCAAAGTGTGCCGCACCCACTCGCTTGGCTCCCCATGCTCCGGGCACAGTGCCTTGCTGCACTCGGTCCATTATTTTATTCTCCCAGCGCGCCATAGTGGATGGCAGGGCATGAAATATCGGTATTAAAAAATAAAATGTGAAAAACTACGGTCGACCTTTTGACTGTTGGCAGATGCACGAGGCCGGAGACTACATTTAGTACTGCGCATGCACGAGGCCGGAGACTACATTTAGTACTGCGCATGTACGAGTCTGGAGATGACATTTAGTACTGCGCATGCACGAGTCCGGAGATGACATTTAGTACTGTGCGTACACAAGGACGGAGACTACATTTAGTACTGCGCATGCACGAGGCCGGAGACTACATTTAGTGCTGCGCATGCACAAGTCCGGAGATGACATTTAGTACTGCGCATGCACGATACCGGAGACTACATTTAGTACTGCGCATGCACAATTCCGGAGATGACATTTAGTACTGCGCATGCACAATTCCGGAGATGACATTTAGTACTGCGCATGCACAAGGACGGAGACTACATTTAGTACTGCGCATGCACGCATCCGGAGACTACATTCAATACTACGCATGCACAAGTCCGGAGATGACATTTAGTACTGCGCGTACACAAGGACGGAGACTACATTTAGTACTGCGCATGCACGCGTCCGGAGACTACATTTAGTACTACGCATGTACGAGTCTGGAGATGACATATAGTACTGCGCATGCACCAGTCTGGAGATGACATTTAGTACTGCGCGTACACAAGGACGGAGACTACATTCAGTACTGCGCATGCACGAGTCCGGAGACTACATTTAGTACTGCGCATGCACGAGTCCGGAGACTACATTTAGTACTGCACATGCACGAGGCCGGAGACTACATTTAGTACTGCGCATGCACGAGGCCGGAGACTACATTTAGTACTGCGCATGCACGAGGCCGGAGACTACATTTAGTACTACGCATGCACGAGGCCGGAGACTACATTTAGTGCTGCGCATGCACGAGGCCGGAGACGTCATTTAGTACTACGCATGCACCAGTCCGGAGACTACATTTAGTACTGCGCATGCACAAGGCCAGAGACTACATTTAGTACTGCACATACACAAGGACGGAGACTACATTTAGGGTCTTATTCTAGTTCACTCTTTCTGACAAAATCCTTCTTAGATGGACAAAACCATGTGCACTGCAGGTGGGGCAGATGTAACTTGTGCAGAGAGAATTAGATTTGGGTGGGGTTTTACTTCAAAGTGATATCTATATTGCAGTGTAAAAATAAAGCATTCAATAATTTACCTGCACATAAACAAAATAACTCACCCAAATCTAATTCTCTGTGCACATTTTACATCTCCCCCCCTGCAGTGCACATGGTTTTGTCCATCTAAGAAGGATTTCGTCAGAAAGAGTGAACCAAAATAACCACCTTAGTAATGCGCATTTAGTACTACAAATGCACGAGGCCGGAGACGACATTTAGTACTGCGCATGCACGAGTCTGGATATTACATTTAGTACTGCACATACACAAGGCCGGAGACGACATTTAGTACTGTGCATGCACAAGTCCAGAGACTACATTTAGTACTGCACATACAACAGTCCGGAGACTACATTTAGTACTGCGCATGCACAAGGCCGGAGACTTCATTTAGCACTGCGCATGCACAAGGCCGGAGACTACATTTAGTACTGCGCATACATGAGGCCGGAGACTACATTTAGTACTGCGCATGCACGAGGCCGGAGATGACATTTAGTACTGCGCATGCACGAGTCCAGAGACTACATTTAGTACTGCACATACAACAGTCCGGAGACTACATTTAGTACTGCGCATGCACAAGGCCGGAGACTTCATTTAGCACTGCGCATGCACAAGGCCGGAGACTTCATTTAGCACTGCGCATGCACAAGGCTGGAGACTACATTTAGTACTGCGCATGCACAAGGCCGGAGACGACATTTAGTACTGCGCATGCACAAGTCCAGAGACTACATTTAGTACTGCACATACACCAGTCCGGAGACTACATTTAGTACTGCGCATACATGAGGCCGGAGACTACATTTAGTACTGCGCATGCACGAGGCCGGAGATGACATTTAGTACTGCGCATGCACGAGTCCAGAGACTACATTTAGTACTGCACATACAACAGTCCGGAGACTACATTTAGTACTGCGCATGCACAAGGCCGGAGACTTCATTTAGCACTGCGCATGCACAAGGCCGGAGACTACATTTAGTACTGCGCATACATGCGGCCGGAGACTACATTTAGTACTGCGCATACATGCGGCCGGAGACGACATTTAGTACTGCGCATACACGAGGCCGGAGACTACATTTAGTACTGCGCATACACGAGGCCGGAGACTACATTTAGTACTGCGCAAACAAGAGGCCGGAGACTACATTTAGTACTGCACATACACGAGGCCGGAGACGACATTTAGTACTGCGCATGCACCCGTCCGGATACTACATTTAGTACTGCGCATACACAAGGCCGGAGACTACATTTAGTATTGCGCATACATGAGTCAGGAGACTACATTTAGTACTACGCATGCACAAGGCCGGAGACTACATTTAGTACTGCGCATGCACAAGGCCGGAGACTACATTTAGTACTGCGCATGCACCCGTCCGGATACTACATTTAGTACTGCGCATACACAAGGCCGGAGACTACATTTAGTATTGCGCATACATGAGTCAGGAGACTACATTTAGTACTGCGCATACACGAGGCCGGAGACTACATTTAGTACTACGCATGCACAAGGCCGGAGACTACATTTAGTACTGCGCATGCACCCGTCCGGATACTACATTTAGCACTGCGCATGCACGAGGCCGGAGACTACATTTAGCACTGCGCATGCACGAGGCCGGAGACTACATTTAGCACTGCGCATGCACCAGTCCGGAGACTACATTTAGCACTGCGCATGCACAAGGCCGGAGACTACATTTAGTACTGCGCATGCATAATTCAGGAGACTACATTTAGTACTGTGCATGCACGGTGGCGGTTTTTGCCACAAATGCAGCACGTTGGCGGTGGATTGGAAATAGAAGCTGCAGGGTAGATCCCTGGTGGGCCAATGCATCCGTGGTTGGGAGAAATTAGAAGATTGCAGACTGGGGAATGTGGGTATGTTAGGAGGTTGAAAGTGGCAGGCTAGCAATATAAGGGTGTCACTTTTTGAAAAATGTTCACCTCCATGAGGGCTGCTTCTAGAAATTTCCCAGGCTGGAGAGGTATTAAAACATGGGTATGGTGTGCCCATTCATTGTATAGAGCATTATGAGGTCAGACACCGAAGGCCTGACTCGCAATCACTGTTCCGCCACTGGCTAATTCATATACCTTTCGACAGAAGTCAGCTCAGGTTATAACTTTAGCAACATTTAATCATACAGTAGGTAGGTTCAGTCTCTCACCAGGAGAGGGCACCAAATGACTTCCTCTCATTTGTTATTAAATGAATGTGAACGATGCCGCATCTCTTATTAAATAGAGTTTTAATTGTGTGCTGTTAATACATTTCTTGGGGGGAGCTGTATTTTTTAAATAAGGTTGTCCGTATAATGGGTCATAGGCAGGGGTGCGCTTAGAGAGGGGAGACCTGTGTATAGCCGCTCCTCTCTCTTGGCCACAGCGCTGTCCTTGCGTAGCGCAGTAGTGTCTGAGCTCTTGAGGGCTCAGTTTCTACTGCGCATGTGCACTGTGGCCATTTTTTTCCGTGAATCCGCACTGCTGCCTTCATCGCGGGACGTAATGCATTAAAAAATGGGTGCAAAGAACAAAGTGTTACAAAATGTTTTCAAAATTTGGAAATTTTTTATTGACACCTTAGACCAGGCATGTCCAAACTGTGGCCCTCCAGCTGTTGTGAAACTACACATCCCAGCATGCCTTGTCATAGTTTTAGCATTCCCTAATAACAAAACTGTGGCAAGGCATGATGGGACTTGTAGTTTCACCACAGCTGGAGGGACATAGTTTGGACATGCCTGCCTTAGACATTTCATTGAAAAAAAAAAAAAAAAACGATCAAATTCATAGTTGCTTTAAAATGACTCTATGGTACAAAACTGAAATATTTTTATCTGACATTCCTATAACATATTCTATACAGGATACTTTTGATCCAAGGGATATCCTTCTACTTCTTTTTCCTTTCTTTTGTTCTTGTTCTTCCAATTTTCATAATTATATATACATATACACACATACAGTATATTGTTTATACAAACTGATTTTTTTTTTTGTAATTAATGCATTGTATGACTAAAAGATTGTCTTACTTTGCAAATGTTCTGTATATATCTGACATTCTGAATGTCATATGTACTGCTATTATACTTAAAATGTTAAAATTCTAATTAAAACATATTGAAAAAAACAAAACAAAAACAAATTAGTGCAGTGTGCATGGTGTGGGTCCCCTGTGACTCAGGGGCTTGTGTGCATCACGCACATTACACCTAATACGCCATTGGTCATAGGCTCACAAAACGAGCAGACATAGCTTGTAGCCAGGTTAAGGGTTTGACCTAATGGTGCCCATACACTTGTGCGTTTGGATGTGATACTATGTCCCATTGAATTCGATCGTTTTTTTCCAGCACCCAATGTCGCACGTCATTGGGTGCTGGAAGAGGGCTGGCTGCATTGGTGTAGCACAGTGGGTGGCAGGAGGGCTGGCGTGCGGTGGTAGTTAGCGGGAGGATGCCAGTATTTAAAAAAAAAAAAAAAAATTTCAAATTACTGGGCGGCCCTCTGAGAGCTCTCTCTCAGCCAATCAGAGAGCCACTCAGTGTTTTATCAAGTTTTTTTTTTTTCAAATTCTGCCACCCACTAGCCCTCTTGCCACCTGCTCTGCTACACCGCCGCCAGCCCTCCTGCTGGTGGTGGTGTAGCGATTGCATTGCGAGCGGTCGCATGTGGTTAAAAACCACATGTGATCACACATGCAATCAGTGGCGTAACTATATATTTTGCGCCCCCCCCTCCCGCCAAACTTTTTCGGCGCCCCCACCCCATACCCATACCTGACAGAGCCGCATCTGCGGTCACTGTCCCGTCACTCGCTCCCGGCGCCGGCTCCTGCTGATAATGAAAAGTGACTCTTAGAAAATGGCTGCCAAAACTGTCTGCAATACGGGGGCAGCCATTTTCTAAGTGTCAGTTTTCATTATCAGCAGGAGCCGGCGCTGGGAGCGAGTGACGGGACAGTGACCGCAGATGCGGCTGGGCAGCAGCGCAGCGGGTAACTATAGCACCGCAGCCCCCCGGCGCCCATAGTTACTCTGCGCCTCCCCGCCACGGTGGGGGCTGCGGAGGCATAGTTACGCCACTGCATGCAATGCAATAAATATTATGTGCAGAACATATCTATCGACGCAGCATTCGACCGGCGGGCCCACGCAGTGCGTCGGGTGACACATTCGATTTGCATAGAATCCTTTGATTCATCGCATCAATGTAGTTGAAATCGAAGGATTGTATGCAATATCGCCCTAGTGTATGGGCACCATGTGGACCATGGCCTATGGGAGAATGGTAGGAAAAGGCATACCCGGTTCTTATAACTAATCTCATGTATGTAGTGAAAATCATTAGGAATTGTGTTGTGTTTTTTCTGGCATACATGTCAGTTCTGAACCCAGGATATGTAATTAACCACATTCTGTCCCTCCTTATACCTAATGTCATATTCCAGTTAATAATTAATAATATGGATATTTACCAGAGCTGTTGCTTAGGTGACGCAAGATAACGAACAAAAGTAGAGTGTCTGAGAGTTTTCCGCCCCTGAAACCTTTCACCTCCTCCCCCTCTCCGAGTCTCTCTCCCCCAGGTGATGTTACAAGGCACGGGAACAGATCCATCAGAGGAACAATGGGCAACAATACGTTACAGTTTTACATAACTAATTTTGTATTTGCATTTGATAAAGGGTCTGTGTAGCATTTGCTAATACATAACTATTGCGTGGACTTCAACAGCGATAGTAATCTGAATAAGCGCTAATAAACCAGTACTGTTTACGCTATAAATCTCCAGTAGGGTACAACATGGGGGTATGCAGCAACCATTTTGTGTCACCACCGAGGTGTTTGCACAGACGGGGGCGGGGATAGAGTAGTGATGGCCTTGTTGCCATTGCCATCTATGGTAATTCTGCAACTGGCCATCGATAGTGCTTAACTATGCAATGGATGACCATTAATATTTTTCCCCTGCAAAGGCGGCAACGCGCCTTCATTTGGAGAAACAGAGGCCGTCGCCACTACTGCCCAGCCCACTCTACACCCACAAATTGCATCACAATCCATCTCTGCTAGGCTGATGCCGATCTGTGGCCATCATCACAGGACCATCATGCACATGCATAGTGTACCAATAATCACTGCACGCAGGTTGGACGCAGCACTGCCAGCCACATCTGATATGAGGGCAAATTCTCCACCAATGAGAGCACACCCAGGTATGGGTGATTCTAATTTCAGAGATGGAACTACCATTGGTGCAGCAGGTGCATTGCAACCGGGCTCTTGAGGACTAAGGGGCCCACTGCTTTCCAGACCAGCAGCTTGTACCCCTTGGGGCCCAAATTACACATGTGCACCTTGGCACACTACTCACAAGTTCCACCGCTGGCTCATTCATATACCTTTCACTAGGAGGAAGAGTGTAACTGGGCTGTAATAAGCAAAGTTCATTGGGGGCGTGTTGATGGACCTGTGGCTGTATAAAATTGTGCATATACATAACCACTTATCTACAGTATATTATAGCTTATATACTGGGATCCGGCCAGGCACTCTATGGCACTGGGTACCCTGGGAATGGCACCATTGCTGCCCCATGGCACTTGTGTGTAGCTTTCTGGGTAGCTGCTGCAACGCAACTTGAAGCATGCTAGCATACCTCCCAACTTCTGTGGTGACGAAATAGGGACACCGCGCGAGCATCCGAAAAGGGGGCGGGGCGTATTCAAATGAGGGCGCTGCTTATGCTAATTAGCCGCAACCTCATTTTCATACGAGAATAGACGCTGTGCGCATGCGCACAGCGTCTATTCTATTAGATTGGGGGGTCTCCCAACTGCCACCCCCCGCAGCGGGACAATGCCTGACGCGGGTGGGACAGCGGGACAGGACCCGAAAATCGGGACTGTCCCGCTGTAATCGTGACAGTTGGGAGGTATGTGCTAGGTACATTACATGCTGGCACCCTGCAGTCTTTTGAGTTTCCTACTAATTGTAGTTACCAGAGCCTGTACTCTTAGGGCTATTTCACACGTTCCGGCTCCTGCTCGGCGGCGAAACCCCGCACAGGCCATGAAGCCGTGCCGCACACAGCAGTTTAGAATGGTGGGGATGGCCACAGCCCGGCAGCCGTCCCTTCCAGTGGTGGGATCCGGCTGCGGCCGGGCCTTGGCCGTCCCGTGTGAATGGACACAATTGTGTCCATTATTAACTACAGTGTGCGGCGCAGCTTTTCGCCGTGCGGGATTTTGCCGTCCGGCAGGAGCCGGAGCGTGTGAAACAGCCCTAAGTGTGATGGCATGATGTTACAGGCGTAAGGAGCAGGCCCAACACAAGGCGCACTGATTATACTGCTCCGTGATTCTCCGTGCTTCTACTGAAAAAAGTGTTGGAGCCTAGTAGAGGGAAGGTATGAGGAAGGAGTTAATATGATGATCACAAGAGTTTAATCTCGCAGGCCAATGTCACAGCTTCCCCATTGTTGCAAGGCCTACACTATCATATTTGCTTTACGGACCATTGTATTGCAGTACAATGCACTAACCTCTGAGGCTCACGTGTAGACCTGGGCTGGGCTGTAAGCCACATCCACAGCAACCTGTTACAGGACTGAGGCACAGCAGCCAGGGCACGATGGCCAACAATTTGGACCGAAAACATGGTGAAATATACACACCACACATACAGTATATGAATACAAAGATCAATGGCGATTTTTTTTTTTTCAAGAGTATACTGTGTGTGCCTGGTTGCGGGTCTATATTTTGCAATGAGTATGGGTATTCTGCCAGTCTGCACTGCTGATCAGTACTATACAAGGTGCACATGCAGATGGGGCCCCATGGCGAGATGCCTATATATTCATTTTTTTCCATACACACTTACTTTCAGCAGGGGTCGTATCGCGGGTGCTGGAGAACTGGTGCAATAAAATGCAGCGGCGAGCCCACCAACTGGCAGCACTAGCTAGTTGCTTCTGATTGGATGTTTGTAGCTTGGCCTCTTAAGCTTATTAACTAGGGCAGAAGCTACTTTATATTATATGGTCACTGCATCCATATAATCTATTCGCAATACCCAACATTTCCACCTACTTATACTGTATTTGATTTCAATTAAATTGATTTGTATTCTGTGTAACCATCCCAGGTCCTTTCCCGGTGCTGACAGCAATAGTAAACAAGGAAAGCACCATGCCCCCAGCTACACCAACCTGGTGGATAACTAACTACAGTAACACCAGTGTAGCATGAAAGCGGAATCTGCCTAGGATCAGACAAGAAGCGGTAAAATGGTTGCCATCAAGTCACTGTATAAAGATCCCTATAGTGCAGGAATAGGAAACTTGTTATTCCCCTTTGACAATGTTATTGCCGGTTTATCCCAGATCAGGCCCCCAAAATATAATCCAGGTCTAAGGTCTAGGCAATCTGATTCGGGTAGGGTTGAATATTGTTAAAACCTGTGTTCGGGGGCAGTGTAAATGTGTAACTTAAGCAGGGGTGCCAACAGGTCGGTGGGCCCCGGTAAAATGGAGGGGGCGTGGTCACCAGGTAATAAACAAGAGGGATGACAGCCTGCCCCTGCAACTATCTCTCTCCCCACTGCACTGAGCAGCGTGTCATCTGTCTCCACTGTCCGGCTCTCTACAATGTGGAAGGAAGGAGTGGGACCCAGGCCCCTCCAGCAGACCCATGACCTGGTAAAAAGTCACTCTGCCCCTATCACTCTCCCCTCTCTGCAGATGACTGCCATTCTGCCCTTTACTCATACTGAGTGAAACCTGGAGAAGACTGTTTACATCCAGTAAACACCAAACATACATGTGCAGTGTTCCATGCTTGGTATCACTGGGCGACATGCTATCATTATACAATGCTTTTGTCAGGCTAGAAACTTCCTGGGATATTTTTAGTTTTATGAAAGGGTGCAGTATGTGACTCCCCCAGGAGGTTTCCAAAGACCAGCCTTGTGGAGATCAATAAATTCCAGGTCCTGGCAGTATGATGTCAGCACAGAAAGAGGGCATTGACCCTGTGGTGAGTGTACAGTGTGAACGGTCACAGCAGGCTTTATCTAACCTGTGTGAGGGCCAGCAGCAGCGGGGGATTACCTGGAAGGGCTGCACATGACTGTGAGAGCAGCTCAGCCAAAGACAGGTGCTGCTAACAAATATCTGTGACACCAAAGTAAATACACTGTGATTTGTGCACTGCAGGAAACATAGGGAAAAGGCCGGCGTGTGATTTGTTGCACAATAGGTATTTCATCTGGTATTATGATACCTGCAGAAAATTGGGGGTCAGAACCAGTGTTCCCTCTAAGCTGTGCGCACGTGCGCGCGCACACAACTCGACGAGCGTGCGCACAGACATTACAACAGAGCGCACAATGCAGCAGTGGTCCCTTTTTGCAGTTGTGGACTCAATTAATGTGTGTTTCACCCATTAACTACATTGTGTGCTGTGTTTTGAATGTTTACATGTTTAATATCATTTTGAAGTAAAGTTAACACAAATGCTGAACGTCATTTTCCAGTTATATATAAGTGAAGCACAAAAATTAAAATTTCCTTCCAAAGTTGCACAGCCAAAATCTTTTGCCGCACACAGCCTTCGTAAAATTACAGGGAACATTGGTCAGAACTGATGAAGTTGTTGTGATAATAAAATAATGGACCTTGGCCCTTATTCTGGTTCACTCGCAAAGGCAAATTCCTTCTCAAATGGACAAAACCATGTGCACTGCAGATGGGGCAGATGTAAAGTGCAGAGATATTTAGATTTTGGGTGAGTTATTTTGTTTCTGTGTAGGGAAAATACTGACTGCTTTATGTTTACACTGCAATATGGATCTCACATTGAAGTAAAACCCCACCCAAATCTAACTCTCTCTGCACAAGTTACATCTGCCTAGGGTTACCACCTGATCCCTTTAATTCCGGACACATATTAATTACACAGGTTCTGTGGCTGGCTGATTTCAAGACTCCATTTCACCTAGATTTAATTAGCCGCAGAACCTGTGTAAGTAATATGTGTCCGGAATTAAAGGCATGAGGTGGTAACCCTACATCTGCCCCACCTGAAGTGCACATGGTTTTGTCCATTTGAGAAGGAATTTGCCTTTGTGAGTGAACCAGAATAAGAGCCCTTATCTGGTACAGGGTAAGAAGGGATTGGTTTGAAATCCCGGCGGTCGGAATCCCAACGCCGGAATCCCGACAAGGGGGGGCGTAGATCGCTCCCCCTTGCGGGCTCGCTACGCTCGGCACACCAATTTATTCTCCCTCTATGGGTGTCGTGGACACCCACAGAGGGACAAAGTGCCCGGATTTCGGCGGTCGGGATTCTGGCGCCGGGATTCCGACCGCCGGGATTTCAACTGCATCCCGGTAAGAAGGCCTCATATAAATAACTATGATGGCTGTAGTGGGTGGGTCACATGCTTGTGTAAAATCATGGATGCAGTTTATCACAAAGTGTTCTACTTATATCACATACAACTCAGTAACCTGGGATGCTCTCTTGGTTCCTTTATTAAACTCTATCTGGCATTCATCCTGAACACTGTTGGACATACTGATGGGTTCGGTATGATTTACCTACAATCAAAATCCAGACGGTCAAAATACCGACAACAATTGACCGACAGTCAAAATATCGACAAAGAGAATCCAAATGTACCAGCATCGGCTGTTATTAGTGAATAAATATACTCAATGTATAAAGTTAATAGTTGTTTTAATACAAAATACAATGTAAAAAATACATATGGAATCCCATTAATGCAAAAATATTGAATTTAAAAACATATTATAGAGCATATTACCACTGGATGTGCTTTTGGATGGTAATTGGGATATGTCTCCTTTAAATGTATAGCCACAGACGATTGACCAGGAAGCCAGCAATTTCCAATGGGTTATTGGTGGAGAGGTGTCAGATGGTATTGTCCACGTACCCAATATGGTATTTTTGAGGTAAAACCTGGATGAACAAGAAATTCTTAGGTCACCTCGGATCAGCCGCCGGATACAATTGAGTTAGGAGATTATATTTATATTCCCATTGAGAAGATGTTTCTTGTGGATAAAGATGGTATGTCCATATAAATGTTCACCAATTGGTTGGTAATTGCTCAAATAAAACTCTCAAAAGGTGGCTCAACGCGTTTCCCTGAGGTAAAATCACCCAGCTTCTTCAGGAGCAGAATGAAAGCATGTAGTTGTGGAGGTGTATATACCTCAGCAGGTAATTATGGATAAGGGACACCTGTGTGTGTCTCCAAAGTTAAAATGCATATTATTTATAAAAACATAGAAACATAGAATTTGACGGCAGATAAGAACCATTTGGCCCATCTAGTCTGCCCCTTTTTTACCCTTCAGGTAAACTCAACCCTTTTTAATCCTTATTTCTTTGTAAGGATATTCATATGCCTATCCCAAGCATGTTTAAATTGTTCTACTGTCTTAGCCTCTACCACTTCTGATGGGAGGCTATTCCACTTATCCACTACCCTTTCTGTGAAGTAATTCTTTCTAACATTTCCCCTGAACCTACCTCCCTCCAGTTTCAGTGCATGTCCTCGTGTTTTATTACTTGTTTTCCTTTGAAGAAAATTTCCCACCTGTACTACGTTAAAACCCTTGATATATTTGAAGATTTCTATCATGTCCCCCCTTTCCCTTCTCTGCTCCAAACTATACATGTTAAGATCTTTTAGTCTATCCAGGTAAGTTTTGTGATGTAGGCCATGAACCATTTTAGTTGCCCTTCTTTGTACACTCTCCAATGTATTTATATCCTTCTGAAGATATGGCCTCCAGAACTGGACACAGTATTCCAGATGAGGTCGTACCAATGACCTATAAAGTGGCATTATTACGTCTTTTTTTCTGCTACTGATTCCTCTCCCTATGCAACCAAGCATCTGACTAGCCTTCCTCATTGCTTTGTTACATTGCCTCCCTGCCTTTAAGTCACTTGAAATAGTGACTCCTAGATCTCTTTCCTCCTCAGTAGTTTCCATTATAGTACCCTTGATACTATATTGAGCCTTTGGGTTTTTGAGTCCCAAGTGCATAATTTTGCATTTTTTAGCATTAAACTGCAGTTGCCATTCTCTTGACCAATTCTCAAGTTTACTTAGATCATCAGTCATTTGATTTACCCCTCCTGGTGTGTCTACTCTGTTGCATATCTTTGTATCATCTGCAAAAAGGCATACTTTCCCTTCAATACCATTTGCAATGTCACTAACAAAGATATTAAAGAGCACTGGTCCAAGTACAGATCCCTGGGGTACTCCACTGGTAACATGTCCCTCCATAGAATGCACTCCATTTACGACAACTGTCTGTTTCCTATCCTGCAACCAGGTTCTTATCCATTTAATTGTTTTATAATCCAATCCCACACTTTCAAGTTTATTTAGCAGCCTGCGATGTGGGACAGTGTAAAATGCCTTACTAAAGTCTAGATATGCCACATCTACAGCCCCCCCTTCATCTAGTATTTTAGTCACGGAGTGAAAAAAGTCAATGAGACTTGTTTGGCATGATCTCCCTGCAGTAAAACCATGCTGTTTTGGATCCTGTAAGTTGTTTAATTTAAGATATTCCACTATTCTTTCTTTTAATAGTGTTTCCATTATTTTCCCTACTACTGATGTAAGGCTCACTGGTCTGTAGTTACTTGCTTCTTCTTTGCTTCCGCTTTTGTGCAGTGGAACTACATTTGCTTTTCTCCAGTCCTCTGGAACTGCACCTGTATCTAGTGACTGGTTGAATAAATCTGTTAATGGCGCTACCAACACATCTTTTAGTTCTTTTAGTATCCTTGGATGCACTCCGTCTGGCCCCATTGATTTATCCACTTTCAGTCTTGAAAGTTCTGTTAGGACTTTCTCCCTAGTAAATGTACCTCCATCTACCTTATTTTTATGAATGTCCTTGCAACTTAACTGTGGTCCCTTCCCTTCTCCTTCTATAGTGAATACAGAGCAAAAGTAATTATTTAGATGATCTGCAATTGCCTTGTCTCCCTCCACCAATTTCTCAGTGTCTGTCCGCAGTCTTATTATTCCTCAATTTGATTTTCTCCTTTCACTTATATACTTAAAAAAGTTTTGTTTCCTTTATCTACCGACTGAGCCATTTTCTCCTCAGCTTGTGCCTTGGCACGCCTGATCACTTTCTTAGCCTCTTTGCGTCTGGCAAGATACACTTCTTTGTCATTATTATTTTGAGTCTGCTTGTATGTCCTAAAGGCCATCTTTTTAGCTTTTACACTAGTTGATACCTCTTTTGTAAACCACACTGGCTTCCTTTTCCTGGTACTTTTCTTAACCCTTTTGATACAAAGGTCCGTTGCCTTTAGTATTGCACTTTTTAATTTTCTCCACCTCTCCTGCACTCCTTTCAAGTTCATCCAATCCGCTAATGAGTCGATTAAACATCTCCCCATTTTTGCAAAGTCAGCCTTCCTAAAATCCAACACCTTAGTTTTTGTGTGACTGGAGTTGGACCCTGCCTTGATACTAAACCATACTGCTTGATGATCACTGGATCCCAGGTTCTCACCCACATATATGTCTGATATCCTGTCACCATTTGTGAGTATTAAATCTAATATTGAGTCTTTGCGAGTAGGCTCCATCACCAATTGCTTGAGAGAGGCTCCCTGTAGGGAATTTAGAAATTTGCCACTTGTAGATGATCTTGCAAAAGACTCCTCCCAATTCACATCAGGTAGATTAAAGTCTCCCATGATTATGACTTCTCCCTTTAAAGCCATTTTAGTGACATCAAGCAATAGGCTCCTGTCCAAATCCTGCCCCTGGCCTGGTGGCCTATAGATGACCCCAGTACGAATAATGTCCTTCTCCCCCATTTCTATGGTCACCCAAAGGGCCTCAGTTTTTTCTTCAATGTTTTGTATTAAAGTAGCATTTATGTTTTTCTTTACATACATTGCTACCCCTCCTCCGATTCTTCCCATTCTGTCCTTCCTAAATAAATTGTATCCTGGTATAGCTACGTCCCAGCCATGGTTCTCATTCCACCATGTCTCTGTGATAGCCACAATGTCTAGGTCATCCCTTGTCATTATTGCAATTAGATCGGGAATTTTGTCTCCTAGGCTTCTAGCATTTGCACACAGGGGTTTATTCTAGTTCATTCTTTCTGACAAAATCCTTCTTAGATGGACAAAACCATGTGCACTGCAGGGGGGGCAGATTTAACATGTGCAGAGAGAATTAGATTTGGGTGAGTTATTTTGTTTCTGTGCAGGGAAAATACTGACTGCATGATTTTACACTGCAATATACCGGTAGATCTCACTTTGAAGAAAAACCCCACCCAAATCTAATTATCTCTGCACAAGTTACATCTGCCCCACCCGCAGTGCACATGGTTTTGTCCATCTAAGAAGGATTTTGTCAGAAAGAATGAACTAGAATAACCCCCACATAGTTTTAAAAATTTTGCCTGTGCATCTGTTATTCCTAGCCATGTTCATACAGTACAAAATCGAAATCTAAAGTTGAAATTACCTGTTTGATGATGTTGTTCAATGTCTGTTTTTATTTTTTACTGTTCAGAAAAGCTGCAGGTCACTAATTCTAAGAATATAGTGAGTCTGTTCAGGTCAGGCTACACCTGAACACTAACGGCCAAATGGTCAAAGGAGATAATTTGCACTGTGTTTGAGTAGACATCAGGCAGAATGCAACACTAAACTATACTTTACTGAACAACTTCACCAAACAAGTAATAACAATTACAAACAATTCATTAAATCAGAACTTTTCAAATCATACAAGAGTTTGTATAGCACAGAAATAAAGAGAGCATATTGGAGATGAATTACATACTCTTGAGGTATCAATGCAGTCCATGTGTGTTTTTGTTGATTTGTAGTAGTTTGCCTTCAGTTTTCCTTCGGTGTAACGCAGGTATAACGCTCGTAGTTATGACTCTGTTTTCCCACTTTAAAACGGTCCACTTCAATACAGGGCCACAGCTAAACTATGGCCACAGCCTATCCGGCCACAGACGTATGCAATGAGAACTAATATGTGTATCTATGATGATATCTATTGTTCACTAATAACAGCCGGCACTGGTACATTTGCATTCTTTTTGGTACCACTTTCTATTGGGGCTGACAACCCCCGTACCAGCTGCCAGTTAGTGGCGCGCTCCTCCTAATCTTCTCTTTTTTTCCCATATAAAAATATCGACAAAGTCAGAATATCAACATGGTCAAAATACCGACATTTAAAATGTCGACACAATCAAAATACCGACATTTAAAATATAGACAGGTCAAAAATTAGAGACAAGTTTATCATGTATGTTGTGTACCACGTCCCCTCGCTGCACTCACCATGTTTGCTCGCTGCTCTCTGCAAACTATTAGATCCCCCATCCATGTCCACTGGGATGGTAAAGTATGAACGTCGGTTTCAATTAAAAAAAAATCATGAAAAACTCATGTTGACTTTTTGACCTGTCTACATCTTGTATGTCAGTATTTTGACCGTGTTGGTATTTTGACCTTGTCGGTATTTGACAGTCAGGATTGTGATTGTAGGTATATTGACTGCATTCCATACTGATTCATCTGTGTCATGCCTGCCAACCTGGATCATGCCTGCTAACCTGTGCGGGCAGCACAGAGATTGTAATGGTTACCATTACTGCCTCAGCACTGAAGTCATGGGT
Source organism: Crinia signifera (assembly GCF_055691185.1). NCBI lineage: Eukaryota > Metazoa > Chordata > Amphibia > Anura > Myobatrachidae > Crinia > Crinia signifera. Next base: position 89,613,762 of record NC_139227.1, on the reverse strand, counting down.
TATGGTGTGTACACACGGTGCCGTGCGAGTACCATGTGATCGCATCAGGATCGCATCGCACAGCATGCATGCAATCTGCATACAACTTTGACTATATAGTGCAGATCTGCAGGCAATCCCGGCATGCAATCCCGATGAGATTTTGACTATATAGTCAAAATCTCATGCAGGTTGTACCCCTGCGTACACACCATAAGTTTCCCACCATGGCCCTAAATGTGTGGAGTTTGTATATTTTCCCCATGCTTGCGTGGGTTTCCTCCGGGTACTCCGATTTTCTCCCACAATCCAAAAATATACGGGTAGGTTAATTGTCTCTCAACATATTAACCCTACAATGTCTGTGTGTGCGTGTACATGTGGTAGGCAATATAGATTGTAAGCTCCACTGGGGCAGGGACTGATGTGAATGTTCAACTATTCTCTGCACAGCCCTGCGGAATATGTGTGCGCTATATAAGAAACTGGTAATAAATAAATAATACCTACGTTACAATTTTGTTGAAGTTCCTGATCAACTCGGCCACAACACTGATCTGTATTACCCAGATGTCATAACACAAACTCGGGAAGCCCCAGCTTTTTTATATTTTTGTGGCACAGGATAGTGGGTATACTGTGTACAGCAATCCAAAATACCTCTTAAGCTGTGTACACACGGGGGGGATAGGGGCTGAAATCGCTGGAAATATGGTCGCTGGCGACCATATTGCCAGTGTTTGGAGTGTGCCCGGCGATAAATCGCCGGGTGCGCGCTCCCGTTTTCAGCCCCGTTCTAATAGCTGGTCGCAGGAGCTTGCTTCTGCGACCAGCTGATTACCTCTGCGGCTCCCCCGGCAGAGGTTCCTTCTCATCAGCGACCATCTCTGGTCGCTGATGAACAGGAGAAACTGAGCAATATATCTCCCCCATGTGTACGGGGCTTTAGATGATGCTGCAAATGAAGCTGGGATGAGTGCATTTAGCGTATACTTCCACACGTCCTGTACATTTTCCCACAGTGGGGTATATTCAATGTGTGTCGAAACTGCTGTCTTGTCGAAAAGACGGCAGTTTTCGACATGAATATATCGGAAAAGCTGCTAATCCATCTGCTTTTGATGGAAACACAGACAAAACCAAAAGGTTTTGTTTATGCCTTTACCAAATTCTATAGGTTCCATGAGTTTGCGTTGGGCTAGCAGTGATGATAACTGTAAGCCTGAGAGTTCCTCCCAAAGGGACACAGCGATCCCTCCCTTATGCTCAGTAAGTTTATACCGGTCATGTATTGGCATATTATATTTTATTATTTGATTGTGCATATTAATATGTTCAGGCATTGTACTGAGTAATGTATCCTAGTGTGCTTTAGAAGTTGAACTGAGGAATGCTGGGATGCAGAAGGGAGGAGCCTGCCTCTCAAGAAGTCAGCATAGGTGCCTTGCTCCTGCGGACCCTCCTACATCCCATGGTTGAGCTGTGTCACCAGGATGGGATTCGAACGATAAATTCTTACAAAAATCTTCACTATTTTTGCTGCTATTTTGGCTCACGCATGCGCATTGCAATCCATACACATGCACAGTCATTCAATAATCAAATGGATTGCAAACTCGCACAACAGTGATCAACTATGAATAACCCCTGAGTTACTCAGCCATATAAATAATAGTACGTTGAAAAAGTTTTATTAATTTTTTTTCTTCAATTTCTATGCTGAATAGTCAACTAATATCCATATAGCGATTGTTGTGGTTTTTATGTTTGTGTTGTATACAATGTCAGCATTTGTTGAACTTGCTGACCACATGTATAAATACACATAACATATGAATATACACACACATAGATATAGCCACTACAATAATCAGTGTCTTGTGCTGTACACAGATCGTGATATAAAGTTACATAAAGATTTCCATCAACCAATTAAACATAATGGGCCTAATTCTAAGTAGGGCACAAAGCCGCCACAGGTAGGGATGGGCGTAGAGTACGCCTACTGTATGAAAGTATCCATATGGCTTGATGTGTATGGTCGGTCGCACCTGGCAAAGGAAGCACGGAAATCATTATACTCCCAAGCGCAAGTTTCACAAACTGATTGAATGATCGTCTCGTAGCGGCCCCTCCCTATCCCCGATGTCTGGGATTTGCAAACCCCGGGAGCAAATGGTTTTGGCTAGTTTGATGAGCTTCAGAGGGGGGTGGGCCGGGAGCAGAGCATTGCCCGGCGTTTTATGGGCATTCCCATAAAAATACGTTCTCCTGGGAATGCAAGAGTGGCATTGCCTGCTCAGGGCCTGCTCAGGTCAGAGGTCACATTACTTCAGCGCCCGTCCGTATTTGCCAATCAGCAGCGGAAATAAAAGTCAGTTTAGACTGACTTATTACCGAAGGGGAGAAAAATCATTTGATGGTCAGCAACCATGCAAGGGGATGTGTTCAAGTACACATCCCTTCCATTGCTAGTAATAGGCTTGGCTGTGGGGAGGGGCCGGGGTGTTCGGCAGGCGGCGCTTATCTGTTCGCTAGGCTGCGAGTATACCTGAATCAGGCCCTTAATGCAAATTAATGTTTCAATTACTTTTTTTGTCTATAGACCGACTCAACATCTTACAAAACGCTCTCCTAAACTCATTTCTGCCATCTTTACATCCAGCGACAAACAGGCAGCTGCAGCCATGTGCCGGCTTGGAATATTCATAAAGGATTTGACCCGCTTTCCAAAATTTCTGGTGTGCCCCACTGCTCCCATATTGTTCTAGCGAGTCTCACTTGGCTGCCAGACGGAGACCCATCTTACTTAGCCATCCTTCATGACAGGCACAGGCAGAGTTAACAGACTCTCAATCTTTGTGCATCTGTCTCAGCGACAGGACACTGGGACAAGTCACAGTCTCAACTCTTCCTCGCCAGATGCAGGGGACGATTCATAAAAAATATAACAGCCCCTGTAATATCTGATGGAGTTACCGCCCCCGCCCGTGAGGAAGAGGAGGGTGTTTGTTGGTTTTACTGTGCAGCTATTCTGTTCCCCGCAGAAAAAAATACACAATGAACTGTTGTCCATGGGTTGGGAGTGCACGTGTCTTCTGGATAGAAATATATATATATATTTATTTATATATCTGTGTCCTGCTCACAGCTGGGCAGGGAGGAGTCGTTGGGGCAGAAATGGGTCTATTCTTATGGGACTCTGTTATTCTCTGAGGACTATTGTGTTTCTGTCCTCTCTGCCTCACCACTCCCCTAAACCAGCCGCACAAACAGGAGCTGTATATGTGTTCTGCCTTTGTCCTGCAGGACTCACTTTGACAAGTCTACTGGCAACAGGATAGTATATCGTTCTCACTTCCTTGCCAATCATCTTCTCATTCAATACATACAGTACTTTAATCTTTGATGCTCTATGTGCCTGCGGCCAGTACTAGGGTCTTTAAAGTTACCTACTGTATAAATAAATGTTAATAAAAAAATTTATTGAGGGGTAGATTTATTATGCTCGGTGAAGTGATAAATTGTCTGGTTTTTATCACCGGCTAATCAGCCCCCAACTGTTATTTCGTCAAACCAAGGGGCAGATGTATTAAGCTTTAACAAGAGATAAATCACCTGCTAACTGCCATGTTACAGCCTGTGTTTGAAAAAAGTCAGTAAGGAGCTGATTGGCTGGACGTTTATCTCTCCTTATTACCCTTGCATTTATCTCCTGCCCCAATGTCTGTAACTTCACAGTTAGGCGCTAATTGGCCATTGATAAAAACCAGATACTTTATCACTTCATCGAGCTTAGTAAATCTGCCCCTGAATACCTAAAGACAGTCTAATACCCCTTTTACACCGCCGAAAAATCCGGGTCAGCGGCGGGTCAGACCCGGATCTTCGGCGGTGTAAATCCCTAACGCCGTTTCCCTTTACACGGGACTTCTACCCAGGTCCTGACCTGGGTAGAACACGGCTAGGACCTGGGTAGAGGGCGGTGTAAATGGGAACGCCGGGTCGAATGACCCGGCTCCCATTTACATGAATGGGGAACGTCCAACCTGCGGACCGCAGCGTCCGCAGGTTGGACGGGTTGTCAGCCTGACACTGACAGCCGGCGCTGCTGTCTGCTATACCCTGCAGACAGCAGCGGCGGCGGGGGAGGGAGGTGAACGGATGCCTGTGTGCGGCATCCATTCACCTCCTGTGCGACGGCGGGGGGGTGCGTGCGGTGACTGGGGGCAGCCCAGCAGCTTACCTTAGTGCTGGGCTGCCCCCAGCAGCGTTCCGGTCCAGCGGCGGCGGTGATTGGCGCTTGGAGATGACATCACCCTGTCATCTCCAAGCACCGGGAGGGGAGGGGGAGGGGGTGCGGCCCGGGCTGTCCGCCCGGTGTAAATTGCACTAAACGCTGGGTCGCACCCGGCTTGAACCTGGGTCTAAAAAAGCCGGGTGCGACCCGGCGTTTTGGTGTAAAAGGGGTATAACTGAACCTGTGCTTAAATGTACACAAGAGATCATCCACATGCACATACTGCATACACTAGACCAGTGGTTCTCAATCTCAGTCCTCAGGACCCACACAGTTCATGTTTTCCAGGTCACCCAGAAGGAGCGCTGTGCATCACCAACTGTCACATTTTAAAAATCCACAGATGACCTGGAAAACTTTCTTTGTATGTACCTGTGCTTCATTTTGGAGGTCAGATAATGGCTTGATGGAGATTCAGAAGATATAGTGGAAGAGAAAGATTCAGTATATGAAAGCATTAGGAATCTCAGCCATCGGGATCCGAATGGTCAGAAAGCTAACCGTGGCACCTCGAAGATCACAATCCTAGCGGTTCCCAGCTGAATGTTTTTTTTTTTTTTGCATCAATAGTTTTTATTGAAAATTTTGTTCGGTTAATCCCAATCCCGGGATTTCGAGATTTCAAGATTAGAATGTGCATGCGCAGTCTAATGCCAGGCAGTGTCTGAGCACCCGCTCAGCTGCTACCCTTCTGTTCCTGATTCCCACTGTTGCACATGAAAGTGAATATGTGGCTCGGCCACTTTTGGGGGTGGGGATCCAAGATTTGAGCATGTTTCAATCCAAAATCTCCAGGTTGAAAAAAAATCCTCAGGATTGGCATCACTAATTGTCCCCTAAGGCAGCCTAGCCCTAACCATCTCCCCCAGTGTCCTAACATTATGTGTAGATGTAATGGGCAAAAATTGGTTGTTTTTGAGTTCTTAGCTGTTACTGTATCGAATAGGCCACGCCCATTTTATTGGACCAGACCTACTTCTTCGGCAACGCGCACGCCTTCGGCGCGTGCATTAATGAGGGGGAGGGAAAAGTCTCCAGGAATCCATGATGAGTGAGGTGGCAACCCTAGCTGTACCTGACAACTGGGTGCTTTTTGGATGGTCAGCCTTGAGTCAAAACAAGCAAAAATGGAAGCGAATAGCCAAGCCTGGGACCTGATATATCACATCACTTTCTGCAGGTGAATAAATGTCTGTCAGTATTTCACAACAAAACGGACTAGGATTCCAGATTATGGTGTGTAAAGGTTTAGTCAGCTGCGTACAGTAATACCTGTGTAAATTGCAGGGCTGTCTGCAGTCGTGGGTGAGATTGTCTGGTGTAATGATTCATTGGGAGAAAATGACACCATTCCCTTACTGGGCCCTCGTGTCTACATACAGGAATGCACCTTCCACCCCAAGAGAGGTGTTTACAGACTTTCCTTCTATAATAGTAATCAATAAAACAAATAGCACACTCCTTTCCAGAGTCATGCAGTGGGACAAAGCTCTAACACAGAGGACCTGGGGTTAATCGGCCCCACAATAAGCTACGATTATACATGGCACAGAAACTGATCGTTCTCCTTCCCATGGAAAGATTTGATAGCCACGAAGCCCCACGCAGACCTCATAATGGCCCCTATTCTGGTTGGATCGGGCAGACGCGTGTTCGTATGGACGGACCGAACGGATCACACACTCTTTCGGTTAGCGTGAGTCCGCCCACAGAACATCCACGGACGGTGGGATAAGCCAACAATGGGGAGTGGCGTGCATATGAGCGTATGCCACCGTGCTCGGACGGATCTCAGCCTTTTCGCTCGGAGACTGAGCGTGTTTTCCTAATCGTGAGAGAAAGCGTACGTCCGAGCACGGTGGCGTACGCTTCACAAATGTAGTCCTGCAATTATTGCCTTTGAAGTTACCTGTGATTTTGTAATTGCTTTCTATTACCTCATTTGTCTACCTTAATAAATCTACAATTGAACCCTCATTACATTTATATTTATTCTGTTCTAATGTGCCACTTTCCTCACTATCTATGTGTCCCCCCCAATGTTTTTTGTTTTTGATACATTGATGTGGGTGTTTGTGTGCATGCTGTAAAGAATGGCCATAATTATTCTGTTCCTATTTATTTACATGTCTCACTACCTTGCGCGTTAATTAGCTGACCGATTGCGGCCGGACTCAGGCGGATGGTCTGAGTGCTATGGAGCACTCTTTGGCGGTCCAATGGTTTTGGGGCACTCTCTGAGCGAGGCAGATGCACCTCCGTGCAGTTTGAGTACACACCCCCCCACCGTGTACGCTCAGGGATACGCCCAGTTTTGCCCTATTTTCTGGCCTCTCCCCTAAACACACCCACATTACGCCCACTTTGTCCGTCTCTGATCGGACAGGACTTTTTGATTGGAGAGTTGTGTCCGCGAGCGGTGTGCTGTCGTCGCACATGCGCATTGCGGGCGGTATGCATGCGCAGAAGAAAAAAATGCGTTCTGTCCGAACGCGGACAGAACCGATCCAACCAGAATAACCCCCAATGTCTCCTGAATAACATTGCCAATAGGCAGGCCTTTCCTGCCTAGTGGCAATCCAAAAAGTCATTTTCCCAATCCCGGGATTCAGTATTGAGAAACTATCAGTCTTGGGAATCGATAGTCGGGATTGGCTTTCAAATGCCACGCCATGCTGGGAACTGAAGTCATTATGCAGGTGGACGGGCGCTGCTGAAGGGGCAGAGAGGTTTGTGGCTGCGCAGTGTGACTTATAACTGAACGCCACACATCCTGGTTGCCAGGCAGCGTCTGAGCGGAGCTCTGCTGTTGCTCAGTACTACCTGGGAAATATAAGCAAAAAGCACATTCGCACAATGATACCAAAATCCCAGGATTGGAGGTTCTATTCCACGGATTGAAATCCTGTCAATTTTGGTCCTAAACCCGGGTATGGGTCATTGGGTCGACCAAATTAAGGTCTACATACATTGGTTAACCACTGAAGGGTGACAGGCCTTAGGTCAACACAACCATTAGGTCTACAATGGGAAGGTCGGCAGTCAAAAGTATGATATGGGGTTTTAATTTTGTCCCGAATGTTGACTCATTCAACAAGTGTAGCTCGCTGCACTCGCCATGCTTCAGACACTGGGCCTATTCTATTCTCCTTCCGGGTTGGGATCATTTGGTCTACAGCATGATGGTCGACAGTCATTAGGTCGACATGGGAAAAGGTTGACATGGGTCTAGGTCAACATGGGAAAAGGTCAACATGGTTATAGTTCAAAAGGTCATTAGTTTGACGGGTCGTTAGTTCAACAATGTCTAGGTCAACAGTGAAAAGGTCGACGTGGGGTTTTGAACTGTTATGGTTCTCCAAGTCCCAGCATGTGGGGGAGGCTTGCTGGGACTCATAGTTCCACAGTATAAGACAATAGTTTATTATTCTATTTTTTACACTTCAATCAGCTCGATGCCCACCGAGGGCATCGAGCTGATTGAAGCTGGGGCATGGAGGACAGAAGATGGGCATCGAGGACAGCAGCAGGCTTCAGCCTGGCCAGGTAAGTCCTGGAGGGGGGGACCCCACTTCCCAGGACCCCTGGACAGGCTGATTGGTCGGTAGGGTTAATGCTTTGGCCGGTGGGACGTATAAAAAGTCGCCCCCCCGGCTGTGGCATTACCCTGCTGGCTGGTTGGGCCTGGGGCTGGTTCTTAAAATACGGGGGACTCCTAGTCATTTTGTCCCCTGTATTCTGGGAACCAGCCCCAGCCCTGAAGCCTGGGGCATGTTTAAAAAAATCGGGGAACCCCTATCTGGTTGGTTTCATGATTTTTTAATACCAGCCCCGGCTCTTTCAGTCTGGTGCTGGTTACGGCCGTGGGGGGCCGTAAGTCTATTTTCCTGCCCTTTTTGGCCAGGCACTAAGGCTGAAATATGCTAATGGTGATTCCTATTCGTATTTTCCAATGGCGTAAACATTCATATTTGCAACGAAGATTGCTACGAATGTGCCACAAATACGAATAGGAATATGTGTATTTTTGGTATAGTAAATGCCGAAATACGAATATGCCTAAAATATTTATTTGTGCCTTAGTAAAAATTTCTCCCTTGGGCCGGCGGGGAAGGTTGTCATGGTGAGGAGCCGGGGGGGGGGGGGGGGGCTTTGGCGCGCGGCGTCACTTACCAAGCTAGTGACACACTGCTTGAGGCAACGCACGACCACCTCCACCCGTGCCGAAGCCGCTCAGTCCCGGGTGTGAAAAGTCCCAAAAGTGACCGCCGTCGTGGCCATATCGACTGTGGTGGCTGCAGTCCGAGGCCCGCGGCCCAGCCAGGGGAAAGCAGCGGCCCAGACAGGGAAAAGGAGGCCAAATCAGTACCGGCCCACCGGGAAATGACCCGGTCTCCCATTGGGCAAATCCGCCCCTGCAACAGTGCTACTTATTCCTAGCAAATGTGTGTATGAGTAATTAAATGAATATTAACAATTATATATATATATATATATATATATATATATATATATATATATATATATAAATGTGTAAACACACACACACACTTATTATAATAATAATTATTATTATGATTAATAATAATAAAATAATATTAATAATAATCCTGGCTTCTCTGCATCACGTGTCAATGCTCCTGTTTTGGTTTAAGAGATAAATGACCATGCTGAGACACAGGAATAGGTATTTGGTGTTAGGAAGCAGTAACATGTTGCTTATAACTTCCAGCAGGGGGAGACAAAAACACCCGTAGAAGCATCATTCTCATCCCCGGGGAAGGAGCATTAGGGAGACAAGCCACTATACTGACCCTGACATTACCCAGAGAGAGAGGGAGAGCTCTCAGGGTCCCAAAGAAAGGAAGCAGAAGGAAAGTGATGCTGAATGATCTGCTGCTGGAACACAGACATTCCCTAGAGTGTGCTAATAAGAAAGAGCTTGGAAGAAGACGATAACTCCTAACCAGGAGTAAAGGGTCCCGGACCTGGGAGAGCAGAGTCCCCGAGTAGCGGCAGGTCACCTCTGTGCAGCAGCAGCTGTCCCCGGTGTGACCTGTGTAACTGACTGTCAGCTGTGTGGTCAGCTCCCTCACACCTCAGACCTGATCATCTAATCTGGCCAAGGCTCATGGTGTGCGTCTTCATGGCAGCTTGGACTACACACTCCTAGGACTTTGCGTTACCTCTAGGACAGAGTCATGGAAGTTGTGGATGAGACAGAGGCTTTACAACGCTTCTTTGAAGGTAGGAACCATAGACATCCATGGGATGGACCCTGAGAGTGGTGGGCTTACTGGGATGGACCCTGAGGGTAGTAGGCTTACTAGGATGGGTCCTGAGAGTGGTGGGCTTACTGGGATGGATCCTGAGAGTGGTGGGCTTACTGGGATGGACCCTGAGGGTGGTAGGCTTACTAGGATGGATCCTGAGAGTGGTGGGCTTACTGGGATGGATCCTGAGGGTGTTGCGTTTACTGGGATGGATCCTGATAGTGGTGGGCTTACTAGGATGGATCCTGAGATTGGTGGGCTTACTGGGATAAATCCTGAGAGTGGTGGGCTTACTGGGATGGATCCTGAGGGTGGTGGGCTTACTGGGATGGATGCTGAGGGTAGTGGGCTTACTAGGATGGATCTTGACAGTGGTAGGCTTACTGGGATGGACCCTGAGAGTGGTGGGCTTACTGGGATGGACCCTGAGAGTGGTGGGCTTACTGGGATGGATACTGAGAGTGGTGGGCTTACTGGGATGGATCCTGAGGGTGGTGGGCTTACTAGGATGGATCCTGAGAGCGGTGGGCTTACTGAGATGGATCCTGACAGTGGTAGGCTTACTGGGATGGATCCTTAGGGTGGTGGGATTATTGGGATGGATCATGAGAGTGGTAGGTTTACTGGGATGGATCCTGAGAGTGGTGGGCTTACTGGGGTGAATCCTGAGGGTGGTGGGCTTCCTGGGATGGATCCTGAAAGTGGTGGGCTTACTGGGATGGATCCTGAGCGTGGTGGGCTTACTGGGATGAATCCTGAGAGTGGTGGGCTTACTGGGATGAATCCTGAGGATGGTGGGCTTCCTGGGATGGATCCTGAGAGTAGTGGGCTTACTAGGTGGACATATTTACATTCACTTTGCCCATCGTTGTAAGGAATTGTGTCTTATGTCTCTGTCACATATTGTCTGTCTGCACATAATTGTATGAAACTTGACATTGGCAGGGTAAGGGGACCCCAGTGGTATGGCATTGGGCATACACTATAAGGGCATGTAATAACAGTGTACCCATTACTGGCACATTGGCTGAGGGAAGGGGCTTATAGCAGCTCAGGTCACTGAAAAGCTGATTCTATTTTTGTTCTCAATAAATTAGTGTCGCTTTGACCAATGGTTCTGAGGAATGCCAGGAATTACTCGCTTTATATGGTTTCCTTTGGAAATGAAGAGGTTCACAAAAACTTTTCTATGGTGATAAACTGCAAAAAAAAAAAAAAAAAATAGATGATTTTAATCATACAATTTATTTTTAGATTGCATTTTCTAATTCTGTATTATTGTCTGCTCCTCTGTGCTGGTCACATATTGTAGTCAGAAGGTGCCTCACATTCTGCAGTATGTCACTATTATCTATTTCTCTATCCCACAAGTGTTCCATGTGGCTTTGCGAGTAATATAATATAATATATGACTATATCAGTGGATTTGTAACTGTTCATCCACTGGCCTGGAAAAAAAAATGTTTTTGTTTTGTTTTTTATTACATTAGGTATTATTACATTATATTTATTACATTTTATTACATTAAGTGTTGTAATTGTTTTGTTATTATTACATATATATTGTAATACATGATTTTTGTTGTGTATAGTTTTTTTTTCATGATTATTATGTGTCCAGTTATTTATTTATTAATTTATAGTTATTTTCCAATCTTTGTTGAGGGAGTGGGTAAAACAAAAACAAAACAAAACAAAAAAATGTAATCAAATTAAATAAAATAACCGTAGAAAAATGTATTTAATTTAAAATGTCACAGAATCTCATCTTTGTTTTTCCACTGCAGTAGATAAGAGATCAACACTTGACTGCGCCAAAGATAGTAGCATGATAGTAGTATAATGGTAAATTCATAATTTAAAATTGTAGCTAAGCTTTTCTATAACTCTTTGTACTGTACCTGTATGTCTGTAGCCGCTGTGCAATTGCATAGTTCATCCTATTTGGTTATAAAAAAAGTTGCACGCTATGAAAAAAATAATTATCAAAAATTTTACTGTGATTATTTTTGTAGGGAACAAAAATACTACTTTAAAACACAACAAAATGTGTATAAATGAATACAAAATAAATACATTTCAATACAAAATAAATACATTTCTACAATAATACTTTCCACTCTTCTATATTATATTATAAATTCTGGTAAATAAATTATTAACATGTTTTATATAGATAGATAAATATAAAAAGTTGCCATTTAGACAAGAACACATCTATTTTTCCAAAGCATTTATTTACTGTTGACAACGAATGTTTTTATTAATAATATTGAACAATGATGTCAATTTCCCTATGTTCATTCTAATTTTGTTAAAATGATCAAACTTGTAATCAACTTGTAAATCGTGTCTTATGGTGTTCAATAAAACATTTAATAAAAAAATTGCCATTTAGTTGGAGGAAAAAGTTTCAAGAAAATTATTGTATAACATTTTACCTTTGTGTTTTTAAATCTCTGCATAAACAGCTCATTTAGTGTGACTGTGTTGACGAAAATCTAAAGATTAGGATTTTGTTAATTGAACAATGAATATATTCATGTGCTTTACAACCACAATGGTTTCTAAATGTTTATTATTTTGAACAAATACAAAAATAGGAGGAAAAAATCTATGTAAACAATATAAATACATATTATTTAACCCAGAAACAAAAACAAACAAAAAAGCCAGTTTTCCTTGAATCATATGTGTGGTGTTTAGATACAATGAAAACCTGCTCTATGCAAAACAATAGTCCAAAAGTAATGCACGATAAGTTGTGAAGTTATTTTTGTCATTTTAGCAGTTAGTTTTGTTTTCGCTTTTATGTTTGTTTCTAGATTTAAATTTCAAAATCAAATAAATATTTCATACTTACATGTAATGCTTTGTGCGAACAGGTGATAAATCTATTTACCCTGATTCGCATTTCTGGTGCCTGCGACACAGATCACATGATTTCCCGCCGCTGTTGGTTGGAAAGCAAATTGTGTCTAAAATGACACGTTAATAGAAGGTGTTACAATACAGTTGTCGACATTAATTATTGTGTTGTTTGACAAATAGGTCTCTGTAGCGTCATTCATCTTTTTTGATTCTGAATTAATGGGAAGATCGTCAATAATTTTCTCGTGTTGCGCAGATTGTACAAATATAAAGGAAAAGCAAAGTGTGCCCAGCGCAGTGCTATATTTTATAGTCATTGTTTTAGACTGTCTTTGGGACAGTATAGTTTAACCCTTTCAGTGCCAACGTTGCTGTAAGAGATTTTAAAAATATCCGCTGAAAATGCCGGCGTCGCTCGTAGCAACTGTTCTTTTTTTTTGGGTGCAATATTTAACTAAACTTCAATGCATTGACTCGGCCGTATTTGTATTCATTTATTCTAAAAGAACAGTTGCTGTGAGCAACGCTGGCATTTTTAGCGGATATTTTGAGGATCCCTCACAGCAACGTTGGCACCCAAAGGGTTAAGTAATATGTATACTGTAGCTAGGACAAGGTAAAATAAAATCAGTAGCAATTGGATTTCAGCGGGCATAAAGCCTACAATTTTTAGACCGTTTAAAGAGACACCTTTCTGGTTCATCAAAGGTAACTATTTGAATACATTTACTAGGGATTACGTTTCATTTATTCTCCATGCGTTCTGGGGGAGTAATGGCTTTCACAAACAAACCCTGGATGTTACAGTTCTGATAGGACCAATATAAGCAGCACAAGTCAAGCACATTGTTATCAGTTTAGTACCTCAACAATTATATCAGACAATTGCAAAACCGTACATCCAACCAAATCACTCATTCAGTCCTTATAGCATGAACAGAACAAAAGATTGGTTACATTTTTGTTTGCTATGTCGCATTCTATACTCTATATTCTAAAATGTCCCAATACGTTTTAAGAATAAGTAGCTAGTTGCAGTAAGATCATTTGGAACTTAAACACCACACAATGGGAGGAGAACCCTATTTTTGACACATTTTTGACGGTCAAAAGGTTGACATGGAGTTTTTCCCTTTTTTTGAGCCGACATGTGCCGACAGGCAGTATTTTATGCCCTACCATCCACTAGGGCGTGGTGGGAGATTAAAATGGTGTCCGTGCCCGAAGCATGGCGAGCGCACGCGGTGCTATGTTTCAGTGTCCATGTCGACTGTGTCGAAATTCGGGACAAAAAAACTGTGAAAAACCCCATGTCGATCTTTTGACTGTCGCCCTTCCCCATGTCGGCCTAATGCTTGTGTCGACTTAATGAACTGTCGACCTAACCCATGTCGATCTTCAGTCATGTTGACATTCTTGCATGTCGACCTTCAGTCATGTCGACCTAGTGGTGTTGACCTAATGCTTGTCGACTTAGTTGCTGTCTACCCAATAATCCATACCCCAGCATGCAATGGGCCTGATCGTTAATCTGCGACTGAGACAGGCTGAACATGGCCGGTGTTGACGTCAGAGACCCTTCCTTAAAATGCCTGGGCACGCCTGCATTTTTTTCTGACACCCCCAGAAAACAGCTGTTCACCCCACATGTTGGCTTCCGGGCAGTCAAGCACTGGCCGCTTCGCGTTTACAATCCATATTATTTTGCTAATCAGCCTTGTGCGCAAGCGCGATGCATATGGTACAAATGCGCATTCATTCATACATGGTGTATCTTACACTGGTGGGAATAACACGGTACCCAGGAGACCTGCTGTATTGTTACACTAGTGTAATGGTCCCAAATCACCTTGTTATTCATTGTTCTGATAGTGACACCAAACTTCCTCAAGTGAAATGCTTCTCAAATTCATGTTCCCCTTTCTAGTGGGATTCCACAATAAACCAATTCTCTGGGTACCAGTCAGGATGTCAACAACAAAAATGTTGACACCACAATGTCGCAATGTCAACATATGTAGTTAAGTATACAGATGGAGGCAGCCTAAACTTTGCAGGGGCTGGCGATACTTTCGCCAGCCCCGCTAGCTGCCGGCTCTCGCCACGGGGGCGCACACGCACGAGATGCTCGCGCACCCCGTGGCAACCGAGCTTCCCCCGGGTACCCGCTGCCGCTGCTCCCCTTCACCGCCCCGCCCCCCCCCTAACCCTGCCCGTCTGCCGCTGCCCCGCCGACAGAGGATTGGGACGTGCGTGCGCATGAGATGCACGTGCGTCCCAGTTCAGTGTAGCCCCTGTCCGCTGGTGGGGAGGCTCTGGCGAGCCCCGGCCAAAGATGACAGGGGCTACATCTTGTAGGCATTAGGTCGACATGCATTTAGGACAACATGAGTCTAGGTCGACATGGGTTAGGTCAACAGGGTCATTAGGTCGACATGCGTTACGTCGACAGTCAAAAGGTCGACATGGGGTTTTTCCTTCTTTATTTTTTTTGTTGAGCCGACATGTGCCGACAGGTGGTATTTCATTCCCTACCATCCACTAGGGCGTGGTGGGAGAATAAAATAGTGTGCCAAGCGTAGCGAGGCCCCATGCCCGAAGCATGGTGAGCCATGCGAGGGGACGCTGCACTATGTTTCAGTGTTCATGTTGACTGTGTTGACATTTGGGACAAAAAATTTGAAAAACCACATGTCAACCTTTTGACTGCCGACCTAACCCACGTCGACATTTTTCTCTGTCGACCAAACCCATGTGGACTTAGACTCATGTCGAGCTTCCTGCATGTCGACCTAGACGCATGTTGACCTAAATGCATGTCGACCTAATGTCTGTGGACCAACATGCTGGTGACCTAATGATCCACACCCCGCTACAGTGAGGGTCAGAGTTACGCTTAGGCTGTAGTTAGTGGGCCAGATGTATCAAGCTTTTAAAAAGTCCTATCTGTCATGACAGGAGCTGATTGGCTGGAGCACCTTTTGGGGGTTATTCTGGTTGATTCGCAAGGCTGCGAACTCGCAACCTTGCGAGTCCACCAATCCACGCCCGGCGAACGACCACCCCCCTCGCAGTGCGAGTTCGCCCACACAGGCTGCGAGTGGATGTTTTGCATAAACATCCATTCGTATGCCTCGGGTAACCACCCACATCTTTCGATGGTCGCCGACCATCGAATGATGTGGTGCGTGCACGCATATAAAAGTGACTTTTAAGTCACTTACATATGCGTGCACGCTGGCACGGATATGGGCGAGCAGCTGACATTCGGTGATGTCCGCTGCCCGCCTCCCACACCAGCGTCACTGTCTCATTACCATGAGAACGCCCAGCCCATATGTTAATGGGGCAGCCTGGCGCCCCCTGCCCATCTCCGCCCCCCGCACGCCATCTTGGGTGCGTGCACCCAGTGAACCGAAAGTTTGCCGTGGGTGCACTCACCCTACGTCTATACATGCGCAGATGCGCACCATCGGTCCTCCGTGCGACCGAATGGACTAGAATAACCCCCTTTATCTGTTATTACGAGTAATAACAAGTCTGCTCTCATATTCTGTACTTTATATTTAAAGTAGGACAAGCGTTGTCACAATCCTAACCAGAGGCAGAACTCTGGGAGGCAAAGGAGTCATCTGCCGCCGGGCTCCTGCTCCCAAGGGGGCACCTCTCCTCCCCTGCAAGTTTAAATTCGTTAATTGAAAGCCATCAATATTACTTCTGTGGAGTTCTAAAATATATGTGTTCTCACTATATAGATAGATAGATAGATAGATAGATAGATAGATAGATAGATAGATATTTCAGGTTGTGTGTGTGAGTGGTGGGGCAATATATATCTTGCCTCCGGGCAACTGGGACAAACTTACGCCACTGATTCCTAACGATATTTATATATTAAATCCACACAAAATAATGAAAGTACTGTAAAGTCAGTTCCATCTGCCACTAATAATGAAATCTAATCGTTCAGTGTGTGGTTAGTGCTACTTGTATTGTGTAGTGTAGTAACCGGCAGTATACATTCATCACATGGTAGTGCCCTGCTGTGGCCGCATGTGTGTGAGCCTACACTGGTGTCCTCTGTATGGGCAGGGGCGTAACTACCATAGGTGCAGGGGGTGCAGCTGCTATGGGGCCCAGAGCTGAAAGGGGCCCACTTTGCCTGTCAAAGTATCATGTGCTGTATACATTTTTCAGCATTAGATGATAAATAGGGGGCCTTAAAAACTTTTGCTATGGGGCCCACATGTATCTAGTTACGCCACTGTGTATGGGGGTGATTCACGTTCCGACGGTGGGGGGTCTCCACATGCGCATATTTACGGACCCCTTGTGTGAATGCTTTTGCACGGGTAGGGGAGGCAGGGGTGCAGGCGGGGGTGGACATCGGCCCGGGTTAGGGGAAGGTGCAGCGCCTTATGGCCATTCCCATTAAAATGCTGAGTGTTCCCCTGGGTACGCAGGGGGGCTGCTGGGGGCGGGTGACGTCACATTAGGTCAGCGCCCGCCCCCTATTCCTCAGATTCCGACAGAAATAAAAGTCAGTTTAGATTGACTTTTATTTCCGAAGGGGAGAGGAATCATTCGATGGTAGGTGACCACATGTGAGGGGTTGTGTTCACGTACATCCCCTCGCATGGTACAGAGGGGTTGTTCTGCCAGGTGGTGGGCAGTGTTAAGACGCTCGCTAAGCAGCTAACGGCCGCTGCTTAGCAAGCGGCAGTGAATCAGGCTCTATGTTCATCTTCATGGACAAACGGTCAACACAAGCAAATGACACATGTTCGACATATGAAAAGGTCGACATGAGTAGATGGACCCCTAATTAGTTTAGTGTGTCCCCTCGCTTACCCCCCCCCCCCCCCCCCCACTGTGTAACATCCATTCTCAAACCCCTGCAAGCGAGCCCCCCTAGCGAATAGGTGGCGCCCACCAACCATTCGCAAGGTGGGGTTCAACCAGAATAACCTCCATAGTTCTGTATGAAAAACTATGGGGGTTAGTTCCCCCGTGCCCAGCAACGTCACACAGCATGTGGAGACTGCTAAGGGGCCGATTCATGATCTGTGATACAAGTGGAACAATAGTTTCTGAATTCAGGTGTAAAAACCATTCGTCACTCCCGTAACACAGTAGAAATGATGTATAAGCTAATAAAGAGACTTAGGGGCAGATGTATCAAAGCTTGGGGTAACTGGGGGCTGTAATGGGCATTGTGATTGCACTGTACATCTTTTGCAGTGATGGGCAGTGTGACTCCACTGTACACTGTTTGCTGTGTTGGGTATTAATGTACTGTAAATCGCTTGCAGTGATGATCAGTGTGATTACACAGTACACCGTTTGCTGTGATGGGTATTACACCGTTTGCTGTGATGGGCAATGTGATTACACAGTACACCGTTTGCTGTGATGGGTATTACACCGTTTGCTGTGATGGGCAATGTGATTACACAGTACATCGTTTGCTGTGATGGGTATTACACCGCTTGCTGTGATGGGCAGTGTGATTGTACTGTATTGGGGCAGTATGGATGGTGTAATGGTTAGCATTACTGCCTCACAGCACTGAGGTCCCACCATGGCCCTAGCCATGCGGAGTTTGTATATTCTCTCCGTGCTTGCGTGGGTTTCCTTAGGGTACTCCGGTTTCCTCCCACAATCCAAAAATATACTTGTAGGCAAATTGGCTCCCAACAAATTAACCCTAGAATGTCTGGGTGTGCGTGTACATGTGGTAGGGTATATAGATTGTAAGCTCCACTGGGGCAGCGACTGATGTGAATGTTCAAATGTTCTCTGTAAAGCGCTGCGGAATAGGTATGCGCTATATAAGAAACTGTTAGTAAATAAATAATAAATAAATACTGTACACTGTGTTGCTGTGTTGGGTATTACACCACTTGCTGTGATAGGCAGTATGACTGCACTGTACACCATTTGCTGTGCCGTTTGTTGTGGTGGGCAGTGTGATTGCACGTTTTCTGTGATGAATGATAAATGTATTGAGAATGCTATACAGGGCCACTCCTGCTCTCTTTTCTTCTGTGTGTGCTCCGTTCTCATTTCTCCCTACACTGTTCTGATTGGACGTGTGAATGACACACAGAGATTTTCAGTTTGCTGTGCTGTACTTTTTGTTTGGCATGCCTGCGTCTACAGTGTCTTTAGTCCTGCCCCAGAAAATCACTGTATGCCTACATTAGCAGGACTGATTGGTACTCTACAGTTAAAGTGCATACACATTAGACGATAAAATAATATGCACAATAAGGACCATCGTTAACAATATTTTGGGGTATATCGTTTAATGTGTACGCACTGTATTGTTAGTGATACGCGTTCCCACAGGTCATTAACGGCCCCCTCTGCCGTCTTTACATGCAGCTCAATCCTGACTATGTGTTTCATGTGTATGTACTATGAGGGTTATTCAGATCTGATCCCTGCAATCAGGTACATGGTAACTGCCTTGGTTCAGATGCGCAGTACTGGAACTTCCGAGTTTCTCTGATCAGCTTTCTGCGCCCGCACTTGTGCTTCTGAATCCTGACTTTCCTGTTTATCTTAGAAACTTGAATGTGTTCCTTACAAATGATAAGCAAGGGCAGATAACAAACAGAGAAACAATCAGCAGCATGTAGAGAAACACGTCAGGTTAATACACATTATACATCACACTTGCCTAGTCTCCAGCTAGTTGCGGGAGACTCCTGTTTTCTCAGGCAGTCCCCCGCACCCGCGGCTCAAGCATCCCACCCACTCACTAGTGAAGCGGGCAGGATGAGCAGATTAACAGGGCAATCCCAAAGCCGAATGGAGGGCGCGGAGCTAGAAGATGCCAGTTCTCGTCAATTTTACGCGGACCCATGAATCATGGCATTTTGGGGCTGGGACCAAGTTATGTGCAGCCCGGCTCGTTAATTGGTGTAATAATTATATGGACATCCAGCCTAGAGAGTCTTCCTTTTGCCCTAATTTAGGTAGATCGGGGAAGCTGCCGCTTCCTTTCTGGCCCTTCGTCTACAGGCAATGCCAGAGGGTGGCTGTGATGGGTGGCGGGGGCTGCTTCCCCCTCCCCCTCTCAGCCAGCAGTGAGTCATATGCAATCTTTAGGATCACTCCCTGCTGATTGCTGTTTTTCTTGCTAAAGTCCTGAAAGAAGTGTAAAGAAAAGTTTATGTTGTATGTATGTACAAGGGTGGTTCAATAAGTAAGGTAACGTGACCTCTCATGTGTGTGATGTTCTGTGTTTCTTTATAATTTACTGGTGGGCCAGAGCAGATCGGACCACCTGTGCTCAAGTACGGATATTGGGTCTGATTTTGATCTGCTCACTAGGCAGCATATATCCACTAACCTAGCTAGCGGGTAAGTGCTGCCCACCGCCCCAACGAACAGTTAAGGGTGCCTTGAGGACAGCATTTGGGATTAAGGAATAACAGGAACAGAAATAAGGATACAGGGGTAAATTCAATTCCAAATTGCCGTCTTGTCGGAAAGAAGGGTTCCGACCTATTCAATACTGACTGCTTTGTTCTCACAGGTCAGAATGTTCTGCGGAATAGCTACGGATTCAATGTTTATTTTTTATTTTTTATTCAATAGATTTTATTGTTTTTCAAAGACAAACAACACATCAAGATAAGTACAATGACACCCCAAAATGAGTCACAATGGAGTGCAGGGCAACAGTGCGTACATCAATATAAAGAAATGGTATATTAAAACATATATACCAAAGAAATATAAATAGTAATAGTGCAGGATATTTAGAAGCGGATATGTGGAGGGTTATAAACTTTAGATCCTGAATCAGGCTAAATTATATCCAGTTCCCCCATCTGGATGTATAGATACGATATACTGTATATGGTAACCAGGATATATATAGTGACTGATGATGTAGGGCCGTATATGAAAGACTAATCGGTACTTGTGTATTTTGGCGGCGCCCATCGCATCGCATACCATAACGCATACGATGGTATGCGATGCGACGCGATATCGTTGGATAGTGGGGGTATGAAAAGGTTGTAGGACGCGTACCGACGCCCCTCGCGGGCTCGCTGCGCTCGCCACGCTTCGGGTTCATGTTTATAGTGGGGGTGCATTTAACATTGTAAGCACCCATTAGGGTGCTCAAAAGCACCCTTTAGGGTGCATATACGATTTTTCATCGTATAGGGGGTCAAAATCGCGTCGCATCGCATGCCATCGGGTACATGGCATGCGATGCGATACGTTCATCGTACGATGTACATCGGGGGCGCCGCTATAATACACAAGTACCGACTAATCTGCCACCTGCAGAATAATAAACTGAAAGAGGCATCTTTCTAACAGACAACAATAGGAACGGGGTATGAGATAGACATAAGGGAATATCTCAAATTACAATATGGTGCATAGTATTAGTCTGCCGGGGAGAAGAAAAGGATAAAGGACCAGGGTCTCCGCCATCATCAAAGGGAAAGGCAGGATAAGTTCTATAGTACAAATATGACCAGTTCCAATTGGAGTACATTATACAGTATGTACGTGGGGCAGTTTGTAGCATTCGTCAGCATATATAAAACACCAAGGCAGGGTTTTAGGCACAATTTAAATTGTTGAGACAGGACTCTGTGAGCATTTGTCCCGGATGTACAGTATAGAGAGGCAGAAGCCATATAGGTTGCGGAGCACATATATATAGTGTCTTCAGGTGTAGCATTGATGTACAGTGGCGGATTCAGGGGGGGGCACCTGGGCACGTGCCCCCCCGTGCCCCCCCTGTCACTAGGGCTTTCCAACGAACCCAGCCCTGTGTCTCTAGCCCCCCGGGAACCGGAGATATCGCCTGGCAAACCTGTAACGTTTTTTCCCCATAGGATAATATGGGACCCGTCAATTCCGACCCCCACCCGGTTCCGACGGCTGCCAGTTCCCGCCCTGGCATCACAGAAGCTTGTGGTTGATTTTATTCAATTCCAAATCGCTGGGCCTTCAATATGTTACCAGGATGGTCCAAATCGGTCAATCGGTTCCAGAGATATTGCGTGTAAACCGATTTTTTTATTTTTGAAATGTAATTTCATAGCTGTTCATGTTCTTTGAGGGCAGATTACTCTGGAACCAAACGTTCCAGTTTCACTGGACCAAAATCATTCAAAGCCCGATCAAAAGTTCTTCAATATAATACTTGTCTCATGTAAATGGGTCAGTTGGTTCCGAAGATATAGCCGGTTAAGGGCGAGATGTACTAACCTATGCCGCGGCGCAGTTTGCTTGTTTCCGCCGCGGCAGCGTGTTCGCCAATGTATGAATAAAGTTTTGTTGATAAAAAATCGCCAAAGTCTCGGCGCGGCAAATAGCGCGAGATGAGTCCGGCGGTACTTCCCGCCCATATAAAACAGGGCACTGATCGCGGGCTCATATGTATTAAGAGCACCCGCGGGGAGGCACTTGTATATTTGTTTCGCCACAGCAGAGCGGCGATTTTAATTATTGCCTCCACAGACAGTAAATTTTGGAGGTGTGTGTGTGGTACTTATATGCCCCTGCAGTTACATCCTTTTATCTGTCATATATATTTATATATATATATATATATATATATATATATGATTATATATATATATATATATATGTATATATATATATATATATATATATGTGTGTGTGTGTATATATATATATATATATATATATATATATGTGTGTGTGTGTGTGTATATATATATATATATTTTATAAATAAATAGAATTGCGCCCGGAACTTAGGAGGAGATAGCCGAGCAGTTTTCCTATGTTTTATCTGCCTGGCGGCCGTTGTCCTGTCCGCGATGAGCGGCTTACTGTTGTCTGCGCATGCGTGCCCAGGCTCCCGGCGTTATGGGAATTGAAGTCTGTAGTTTCTGCCCGGTGCATGCGCAGTGATGCCGTGTATGGAGATCCTGCGCACATCAATCCATGTGGCATTATGTGAATTTTGTCTCAATCCGTGTGGCATTATGTGAATTTTGGCTCAAGCCATGTGGCATTATGTGAATTTTGGCTCAATCCGTGTGGCATTATGTGAATTTTGGCTCAATCCATGTGGCATTATGTGAATTTTTTCCCAATCCGTGTGGCATTATGTGAATTTTGGCTCAATCCGTGTGGCATTATGTGAATTTTGGCTCAATCCATGTGGCATTATGTGAATTTTGGCTCAATCCTTATGGCATTTTATGCATTTGGCTCAATCCGTGTGGCATTATGTGAATTTTGACACAATCCATTTGGCATTATGTGAATTTTGGCTCAATCCGTGTGTGTTATTATATAAATTTTGGCATCATGTGTAAGGGGCAAGTATAATGGGATCTAGTATTTTGTTGCATAATGTGTAGAAGTTGTATATGGTGTTGACACGCCCCCTGTTGAGTGGCCACACACCCTTTTCCGGAGCGCGCCTTTGGAGCGCACACAACTACATCCTTCACTTTTGTCGCCGTGGTGGGCCTGCGTACTTTAAATGACAGGGCCTATTTTTAATTCTATTCCCACCCTCTCCTGCCGCTCTCTTAGCATGTACACTGGCACCACTAACACCGCCCCTCCCCCACCCAAACCCTTTTTTATCATGGTGCCCCCCCTGTCATTTTATCCTGGATCCGCCCCTGTTGATGTAGGAAGAGAAAGTAGTGTCCTGCTGCAAGTCAGTAAGTTTGGTCATAAGCCTGTCTGTAGAGGAGGTAACAGCCTGCAGGATATGGTACAGAGAGGCTTCCATCTTAGGCTTGGTAAGAGAAGGGGACAGAGGTGCACCAGCAAGCCCCAAAGATATCTCCAAAGAAAGATGGGGACGGCAAGCACGTCCCAGTAGTATAGCCAAAAAGGCAACAGCAAGTCGCCCGCACCCTCACCTCTCTCAGTAGGAGGGGGTGCAACATATATAAGGGTCTTGAAGAGTCAGGTATATTAATCAGATGCACCTAGCCAGGTAGCGAGTTGAAGAATAGGATGTCTGCTCTCAGAACTGCCTCCCACTGTAGTATCAGGAGGCACCGGGCGGCCGCGGCATGTACCTGCAGGTGTATTGCAAGGGATCCAGAGAATCAGCAGTTCCAGCCAGGCCCAGGAGAGTTATATCAGGTGAGTACAGACGCCGGAGTCACGCGGGCAAGATGGCGTCAGCTCTCCCTGCGCGGTCCGCGGCAGCACTACCCAGACGGGAATGCTTCCCGCTCACTCCTCTCTATTTACAGAAAGCGTCCGTCACCCGTCACTCCCGCCCGCTGCAACGCCCGGAGAAGAAGCATCAAAGTGGAACCTCGGCAGTGCAGGAGAAAATCAGCGGTGCCCGCGGCTCGGCTTGGATGCAGGCTGCGGCCACCGTTACCTCCAGTCTAGTATCCAGATGATCCCAGGGATCCACCAGCGGGGGTGCAGGACAGTAAGTAGGATATCCCACACCCGTTGTAAGGGTCATTGTCCATGGTGGCAGCAGATCAGGATATATTTCAGGATTTGTGGAGGGAGCTCAGAGGATCTGCTGCCTACACCATAGACGACCAGGCCACGCCCCCACGGGTTCAATGCTTTTGATGGAAACAAATACGACAGGTTTTGGCCCTGTTTCCGACAATCTCAATCCAACTCGAAAAGATGTTGGATTGAGGCAGGGAGGATGGTGCCAGGTGAGCAGTCCCATAGTATTTTAAGATTGTTCTTATTTCTAATTTAGTTTGTAGTACCAAACAGTATGAATGGTGACAAACATACATGGAATCTATGGGTCACCTCATGGTACATATTATTTTACCCCTCAGTGACAATGCTAAATAATAGAATAGCCCTGTGAAACCCAGAGTTTTACCTAGCATGGTAAACCCTTTTTGACTATCTCAACATACACTGCTGCGACTTTTCTGAGGCACAAGTTGGGTCCAATTTCCCTCGAACTCCCCCGGCAGCTCCCGAGAGTCCTTCCATCTGCTTGACACTTGATGTGACACTTCTTACATGCGATTTATCGAATCTAGAATGACTCCCTGAGAGCTGCCAGGGGTAGTGAAGGGAAATCAGATGCGATATATCGCAGGTGATAAAAAGCGCCCACAATGTGCACTGACGGCTGTTTCTGATTTATGCTACTGACGACCTCTAACCCGATGCATTGTATCAGATCTGATGTCGAACACCTGCGATTTGGACACGTTTCATTCCGATTTCTCGGCCCGATGCGTCTGAATCAGATAAAAAGAGGCCAAATCGCACTAGTGTATGGCCAGCTTAAAACTTTTTGAAGCAATTAACAAAAACAACCTTAATCACTTTCATCCTCCGTCTGCACACCCAAATATTACTATTGTAAAGCGCAATGGAATATGCTGCGCTATATGATAAATATAAATTACTCCCACTTGTGCCTGTCTTAGGGGGTTATTCAGACCTGATGGCACAGCTATGAATTCTCATTGAATGGATCATAACGTGCATGTTCGTGGTCGTCCTGCTACTTTTTTATCGCCGGCTGTACGCAAGTTGACTGACAGGAAGCTGGCATTTGTGGGTGGTAACCAGGCATGTTCTGCTGGTGTCAGGGAAAACGCAGGTGTGCTCAAGGGTTTGAGGGAAAGTCACATGACGTCAGCTCTGGTCTTCTTCCAATTGTAAAGCGCAAAGGAATTTGCTGCTCTGTTTAAGAATTTGTAAATAAATAAAATAAATGGATGTATGAATACTCGCTTGTGATTGGCTGTTGTAGTTTGCCGCACAGGTTAGCTGTTATCTCTTTTATTATTTATTTACAGTTTTTTATACAGCGCAGCAGATTCCGTTGCGCTTTACAATAGTGATTGTAGTGATAAAACAGTTAAAATAAATAAAACAAATATAATAATATCTGATAAAACAGATAAAATAGTGATAAAACAAACTGGGTAACAGACAGACTTGGGGGTTAGAGGGCCCTGCTGCAAGCTTACAATCTATGGCAGACTTGCCTACCCTCCCGGAATGGCCGGGAGGGTCCCGCAAATTGGGTCCCCCTCCCGGCCCCCCGGTAAGGTGGGCAAGTCTCCCACATTTTCCTTACAGCCCCGGCTCCCCCTTTCCCTGCGGTTTAAAGCTCTGAATTTTGCGGGTCCGCGGGGAGGGGGCGGGGCTAAAATTATGCGATTCGAGACATTTTGCATCATTTTAGCCCCGCCCACCACCCACGGACCTGCAAAGTGATGCTGCTGTCGGTCATGGGGGCGGGGCTTAGTGACATCAGCCCCGCCCCCACAACGTAGCCTCTTCCCGCCCCCCTTTCACTCCTCTCTAGGCTTCTCCCGGAGAGGAGTTTTAAAAGGTCGGCAAGTATGATCTATAGGGATATAGGAGGGAAACACAAGGACAGGCACCAGTAATAGCATAGCAGTCCTTTTATCTCTAGTTATCCTTCATACCTTATTTACTAAAAATACAAAGTTCCCAGCAATTGTGCAACACTCAGAGCAGATCCCCCCCTCTTATGTCCGGGTTCTTCCCTATACTGTAGTGCTGCTGTCAGTCTGACACAGTTCAGGTGTGCAGGGGGAAGGTCAGAGTTGCTGATTTTGGGAATGCAGGTTGCCTGTGACTGTTTATAGAATCTGCTTGGCTGCATCATAGTGCCGGAGAGGTGCGAGGTGAGCCTGGTTGACCCTTGGCTGGCATTTCACTAGAAACTGGGCCCTCTCTAGGGGAAGAGTTACTGCAGTCTGCAAATATGTGGCATCCCCAGCGCTCAGCTAATTTATGAGATAAGAGGTTGTTTAAAAAAAAAAAATAGGCATAGGAAAAAAAATGTTTAGAGGAAAGGTGGGGGAGGTGTACAGTTGGGATATTCCATGGTAGGCCATGTGTATGAAATGTAACCCCTTCATTGTATGGTCCGACCCTCGTTCTTATCTGTTCCTGCTTCAGCTGTGTGAGTTTCTGCCTTCCTACATCTATCGTAAACTAAAACCAAAATACAGATCTCAAGTACGCACAAATTGATGGCATTATGGACTATGTATATATAAATCACTAACACCGTAAGACATCTATAAAATAATGGTTCATACCGATGGAGTGACTCTCAGCCGGCTCAGGGAATCGCTAGATTCCCTGAGCTAGCGCAGGCTGGCGGAGAGGCGCTGCATCTGACGGGGACATGCGAGCGTCTAACACGGATTACCCGCTTCAGTGACACGGGCAGGGTTAGTGGAGGCTACGGGGGGCTGTGGGCGGCGACAGGGGAGGGGCGGGCTCAGTCAGAACAATAGTTTGGTTCAGGTGGCTAATGGTCACTACCGGCAATTCCGTTATGACCCAGCACACGTGATGCACCCTGCCAATTAGAGGCCCGGTATACCATTATACATAAAAGGCAAGTACAGTGTTACTCTGAGGAAATATTTTGTGGGCTGGTTTGTAAGAAAAGATTGCCAAATGTTCCTACAGTCTCTGTGACCTCGGGAAAGAGCTTGGCAGGTACTTGGAAGCGGTGCCTTCTGATTTACCAGGTCCACATTGTCTTGAAATGTGTTGAGTGATGACACACACTTCAATATATAAATTGTATCATTATACCATTAACAGCTTTCATATTGATACTCTAACAAGACATTTTTTTTCTTCAGTGCCAACTTTGGTCTTTCTCATAAGCCTACTGCCCACCCTTGTCTGCTAATCCTGGGCCCACCTACCCACATTTGCTTCTTCCTTACTTAGGGCCTTATTCTGATCGGTGCGGCCCGATCAGAATATGCGGCCACGACCGTGCAGGCGAATCCCCGCCTTCCATACGGATCGCCACCTCCGTCCGTACGCGGATATGTGGCGATCCGCATGAAATTGGACAGGGATACGCCTCCTCCATCTTGGGAGCAGCCCCTGCATTCGATGGTCGCCGAACATCGAATGCAGGGCCGCACGCTCCACCAGGTCCCGCCACACAAGACCACACGGACACTTGTCCGTGTGAAATCATGTATGGGGGCGGGCAGCTGACATCCGGCGATGTCAGATGCCCACCCCCTACACACGCGTCACGGCCTCATTACCATGCATACGCCCCGCG
The DNA here is from genome assembly GCF_055691185.1 of Crinia signifera. Taxonomy (NCBI): domain Eukaryota; kingdom Metazoa; phylum Chordata; class Amphibia; order Anura; family Myobatrachidae; genus Crinia; species Crinia signifera. The sequence continues at coordinate 89,586,278 of NC_139227.1, read as the reverse complement.
TTTGCATGGGAACGCCCATGAAACGCGGGGCGTATGCATAGGGTAATGAGGCTAAGTAGCCCCTCACGCCCCTCTACGCCCCCTGTGCGGCGTGTCAAGAATACGTGCGGCGAAATCGCCTGCACATGCGCAGAGTGACCTCTGCACATGCGCAGACGATCACCATCGGCGAATGGAATGGAGAGTGATAAACAGCCAGCAAATCAGCTCCTACCTGACATTTTTCAAACACAGTCTGTGACATGGCAGGTAGGAGCTGATTGGCTGACTTTTTATCACTCTCCATTTTATCACTTTTGAAGCTTAGTGCGTCTGGCCCTTTGTCTCTCTGCCCAGATTTTTATTTTTCCTGTGCCCCAACTATCCACACAGCGTTTTTATTTCTTCTTCCATTGCCCTTCCACAACCTTCCTTCTACGTATGACCAGGGCCATCATAACAGCACCATAAGCCCTGGAAAAAGCAGTGCCCTCAGCCCTTAACCATTCATTGGGCCAGATGAACTAAGCTTGAAAAGTGACAAAATGGAGAGTGATAAACCACCAGCCAACCAGCTGCTACCTGTCATGTTACAGGCTGGGTTTGAAAAATGAGAGGTAGCAGCTGATTTGCTAGTGGTTTATCACTCTCCATTTTATCACTTTTCAAGGCTTAGCACATCTGGACCATTGACAGGAACCAATAAAAATCATAACATGCCCCTTCTGTGGTCTTCTCTGTTTCTCCATGCTTCGATACAGTGAATCCCTGTCAGCACTCTGATGGTGGATAACTATATCCATTGACATATGTGCTGTGTCCAATTGACTACATGTTTATTCCGCCCCTTACTACGCACATATCCAGTTCCTTTCCCCTCGTGTAACCTATTGCATACAATTGGGGGGGGGGGGGGGGGGGGGGGAGGAAGTTTTGATAAACAATGAAGACAAAAAAAATGGTGCTGTCCCTGGGAACCAATCAGAGTCTCTCATTTATCTAGTGTAACTTGGAATAAAAATAAGCAAGTAAGCAGCTTCCTGGCAATACTGGCTGCCAGCAGTAAGAGCACTTTTGGAGGTCCATTTATTGACATTATGGGGGAAATTTACTAATATGAAAAACCTAGTTCTTTCGTATTAGTATTTTCCCTACAACTGCATATGACTGTTTCAGTCGTATGCACAGTCGTGTTCCGGAGGGGGATTTACAAAGCAGTCAGATACGACTGCTTTGTAACCCTTCGATGGTATAACCATTCATATTAGCTGGCCGTATATACGGCCGCTAATACGAATTAGTAGAGGCAGCCTGCACAGATCAGTCAGATCCGTGCAGGCTGCAAGGTGTAAAAAAAAAAATGGAAAAAAATAAAAATAAATAAACAGCGTGGGGTCCCCCCCACAGCTGGAACCAGCACCAGGCTGAAAGAGCCGGGGCCGGTAATTAAAAATCAGGGAACCCGACAAATAGGGGTCCGGGGCTGGTTCCCAAAATACGGGGGACAAAATGACTAGGGGTCCCCCGTATTTTAAGAACCAGCCCCAGGCCAAACCAGCCAGCAGGGTAATGCCACAGCCGGGGGGAGACTTTTTATACAAGTCCCCCCGGCCAAAGCATTAACCCTCTGACCAGTCAGCCTGACCCCCCCAATAAAGGGGTCCCCCCCTTCAGGACTTACCTGACCAGGCTGAAGCCTGGTGCTGTCCTCGATGCCCCTGGGCGGTGGGCATCGAGTTGATAATGGTGTAAAAAAATAGATGAATAAACTATTGTTTTAAACTGTGGAACTATGAGTCCCAGCAAGCCTCCCCCGCAAGCTGGGACTTGGAGAACCACAAGTCCCAGCCTGCGGGGCATTAAAGGGCCCGCTGGGTCTTGTAGTTCCACAGTAAAAAAAATAGTTAAATAAATACACACTGACACAATGAAAAATAAAAGTTTAATACATACATTACACACATACTGATACTTACCTATCTTGATCCCGTAGGTAGGTCCCAGGGTCTTGATCCGGTGCCTTGTCCTGGTTCCGGATCCATGTCGTCATTCTTCAGCATGTCGATCTTCATGTCGGCGTCCGGTCCGGGTCCGAAGAAATCCATGGTGGACCTGTGGAAGGAAATCCAACTCACCCAGGTCCTCCATGGAAGTACTTCAGGCTTGATCCGCAGTAGTCCAGGGCTTCTTCCATCTTCTTCCATCTTCTTCAAGCTGCCGGCGACTCCGGCATCTCCCCGCTGCGGACTGAGAGGCGCAGAGATGTTTCCTCCTCTGCGCCTCTACTCAGAATGATTTCTGGCCAATCAGGAGCCGACTTTCTTGGCTCCTGATTGGCCACTAGGCGGCCAATAGAAATCATACTGAGAAGAGGTGCCTAACATGAAACATCTCTGCCGCCTCTTCTCAGTATGATTTCTATCTGACTGATCCATGCAGGCTAAAGCCAAATACGACAGGACAATCAAGGAGTATTTTCCTGTCATATTTTCGTGCCTGTTTTACACCAATTAGCGGCCGTATTATCATTACGGCTGCTTAGTAAATCAGGAACCACCATTCTTTTGAATGGTGATTCCTGTCGTATTCTATCGATGGTGTAGACATTCGTATTTGTAAATACAAATACGAATGTCCCATCTTTAGGAATACGAATTGCTGTATTTTTGGGATAGTAAATCCCGAAAATACAAATGTGTAAAAAATAGGTGTATTTCTGCCTACGAATACACCTATTTTTTACGAATTCATATTAGTAAATTTCCCCCTATTTTGCTAAAATAATGTGAAAAGGGTGTTTTCATACCCTTTTTGCATTATTTTAGTATTACCGGAATGTATTACAAGGCTTTTAGGCCAGTTTCCGTGAACAACTGCTCCAAACCCTTTAATTCACTGTTTTTTTTTTTGTTTTGTTTTTAATAAACAGATTGCCATTCTCATACTTATCATGGAAAATGCAATCTGGCCAAATTGACAAAAAAAAAATGCAGTGAGCCCCGAGATAATAATGCCAACTGAAGCTGGCGAATCACATAGGGCTCACATGCAAATCATGGGTTCTATGGCACCGTCTCTGCCCCTGTTTGATGGACACACATGCTGTTCACTGGGTGAGGGTCATCACATGTACAGCATCGGATTGGAGTATTCCCCCCCCCAAAATACCTGAATATGGCTGCGGAGACCAATCGCAGGGACAAAGCTTTCTCGCAAATTGATACATACATGCGATGTAGTAAATGATCGCATTGCGAGTTGGGACGATATTACCACAGCACATCCGCATCCGAGGATGCTGATGTTGATTAATCATCCACTTAATGTTTCCCCTGTCAATCTAAGTCCTCTCTGTGCAGCTATTCTTCCTTACCCTGAGATGGCGATAGTGATTAGAACACAGCAGCGGTATTAATAGGCTTTGCACAGGGAAGCTATTGACAGAGACAGCCAGCTGTATTCTTTAATAAATAGAAATATAAAGTATCGTCAGCAAAACAGACATTTTCTACAGAGAAAGGAGTTTTTGTCCCCTAATAAATAGGTCCTTGAATATTTTTACAAATGAAATCTCATGAATATAGATTTTGCGTACGGCTCTAAAACTATAATAAACCCTAAAGTTTTTATCAGTTACGGGACACATACTGTATCTGTTGTACCTTTGCTGATTTTTGAGGCTTGTGTAGTAAGTAGAATATATAGATGTAGCCATGCTAATTTTTGCTTCGTCAATTGCCACGCGCGATGCCGTCGCCATGCATCTAATTCCCTCCTGTGGCTTATAGAAATGCATTGAGCATCGATGGCGGGGGGTAGCGTTTCGGCAACACGTGTGCGCCAAAAACGCACAAGTGACCATGGCACAGCACTGATGAGCAGGCACTGATCCCTCCTGTATAGTTTGTTTAAAGAGCAAATGTTGATTTACAATGGGTTACTTGGCACTTACCAGGAAATGTACTCAACTTACCTGTTATCCCAGGGTAATAACATGCAATAGTTTATTATATCATGCATTCCAGAGGTGAGGGGAAGGGTGGTACGGTAGCCAAGACAGCCACTGTAGCCGCCACAGCACCTACCTACAGTACATGAATACAGCAGATTGATAACCCAGGAAACACATTTGCTCTTACTTTGTAACATAACCGCTTTATCTTGCAGAGTTTGTACTAATCCTGTCCCATGTACTTAGGCTAGTGATCCAATGACACAGGGGTGCCAATTTAAGTTTTTGCTGGAGGGTGCTCAAGGAGGTAGAAGAGGGTGTGGCCAGTGTTCCCTCTAAGCTGTGCGCACGTGCGCGCGCACACAACTCGATGAGCGTGCGCACAGACATTGCAACAGAGTGCACAAAGCAGCAGTGGTCCCTTGTTGCAGTTGTGGACTCAATTAATGTGTGTTTCACCCATTAACTACATTGTGTGTTGTGTTTTGAATGTTTAAACGTTTAATATCATTTTGAAGTAAAGTTAACACAAATGCTAAACGTAATTTTCCAGTTATATATGTGACGCACACAAATTTTAATTTCATTCCAAAGTTGCACAGCCAAAATCTTTTGCCGCACACAGCCTTCGTAAAATTAGAGGGAACATTGGGTGTGGCCCTGCAAAATGCTGACCTGAACGGTCCTGAATCACAATGCACACACAATAAGCAATAGCTAATACTGCACACTATATACACAACACATAATAGTGACTAAAACTGCTCACTGTAAGCACACATACTACACAAAAAGGGCAGTGTGTATACAAAAGCAACACACATTAGGCAGCACACACACCATACCTCCCAACTTTGGACCACTCGGAAGCGGGACGCAGCTCCTGCGCTACGAAAATTATCGGGACTGTTGGGAGGTATGCACACACTCAACTCTGCCCAGCAGTCATTACTCACCAGAGCAGCAACATTATGATGGTGCCAGGCATCATATTGTATGCACGAGTGTGCATGCGCCAGGTGGTGGGTCACGGTTAAGGAAAGTGGCTTACGCAAGCTTACAATACACTCCTCCTGGCATCGCGTATCCCATGCAGCAGGTTTGGTGGAGCGGGTACTGCGGACGCCAATCAGCAAGTAAATGCGTCATGGCAATGGGACTTAGAAGGTCCATGGGTGCTTTTAGTTTTTTGTGGGTGCTCGGGCCCTTGAGCACCCACAGAATCGGCACCTATGCAATGACATATGTATCTCCTTTGCTGCTCACCCTATTTTAGAACTTTTGGGCTGTTTACATTTGAACATTTATATCAATTATTATTTATGCAGTAATCACACAAATTCTACAATGATTATTGCCGAGCCGGTGACGTCACACGGGGCGGAGATGAGCGGCGGCACGTCACCGGGGGCTTGGGAGGAGGCAGCACTTGGATGGGAACCGTCGCTCGACCCAGGCGCCCGTTCACACTGCACTTGACACGGATCAGAGTCATTACCAGGGTTGAACTCCCATGTTGCTCGACCCGAGGTGGCCCTTTCAGACCGCACCTCGACCCATGTTGGGGCCGCTGAAAACGGTATTAAAAACAGGTTAATCCTGGGTCGGGTTAGTGGGCTGTGTAAATGGGCAACCCAGATCGAGCAACCCAGGTCCAGTTCACACTACAGGGAAGAGACAGCGTCAGCTCCGAGTGCTGCCTCCTCCCATGCCCACCAATGACGTGCCACCGCTTCGCCCCACCCCCTTTTTGATGTCAGCGACTGGCTTATTGATTGGGATTAGTGGGAACTAATCATCACAAATGCCGGGTTGCTAACATGACGAACCTGTGTCCAAATTCTGGTTGCGAACTGGCATTTGCGATGTGAAAGGGGTATTAAAGGGGTAAATTCACTCCAGCATCTAAAAATAAAGAGATGATGTCGCCTATAGCAAGTGTTTAGGGGCAGAAACATGGTGTTTTCTGGATGTGTTTGGTAGAATGCAGGCATGCCAAGGTGGTTTTGGGTGGGTGTCTGAAGTCAGCGATGGCCGCTTCCAGCCCGGTTCTTAAGCAGATCAGTGGATGCAATAGAAAAAAACTGTTTGATACTTCGCTTTTTGCAAATGGATCTGCGAATGCGTCGCTACTTGCGATGAATTCACAATTATGCAAGGGCTACATTTTAATCGCAGGCAACTGTTTCCTTTAAATAGTGATCCAAGCTGAATTAGGTATAAAATACTAAAAATTAACAGTCCTTTATGAACAGCAAAAATCCAGAGTCTACATTTTCAGAATAATGTCTGCACTTAAAAATGCACTTGACACCCCTGTCCTCATCCACCTTACAGATAGGCAAACGATCTGCCGCTAAGGACTCTGGGAGTATAAAGTACCTTGTATTTTTAAAAAATGCATTTATTTGTTTTCTAACTTTTTTTTTTGCTTCCTATCCAGTTTTATATATATTGCCTGTTTGTCGTAGTCACCCGAGGTCTATAAATCTTTTGTTTGATTAGCACATATGCATTTTCAGGCTGAGCACACAGTATACGGGCTGAACACACAGCGTGTCTGTTTTCAAGGGATTTATGCAGCCTGCGCTAAGACCTATATCTTACTCTGCAGATGACACGTTTGATAAGTTAATGGTCATTTGTACAATGATTCCTTGTGTTTGGTGACTTAGGGAAGAACAAATGCCAGTTGTTTGCTCATTTTATTGTGTTTTCTTTGCTAAATACAATATGACACTTTTAAATACACACTAAAGCCATAACAGCATTACTGAATAATGTAGGCAAGGCTTTAGGAGAAGTCAATGCCAATAAAAGTTTAATATTTTACTTTTTTATTGTTTTAAAGGACCCACCAAAAAAAAAACCTGTTGAAATATATACTGTAGCTATCCAATGACTGGGTCTCCAGTCCAGCATCTCGTCTCTGAAGAACCTTGTTTGTACAGCACTTATCTGTTAGAGGTATTCTCCTAATATAGTTACATATCTTCCAACTGTCCCATTTTATGAGACAGTCAGGACCTTTGTCCCAACTGCCAGGAATGATCTGTGGGAACGTTGTTGTGAGTGGGTGCTGTGCATACAACAGTGCAAGGGTCCATTTAGCAGAGAAAGGTTTGGGGAAGAAGCACAAGGGCAGAAGCAGGTTGCCCCAAGGACAATGTTGTTGTTTATTTTAGCTCTTCCTTACAGATGGCCATTCACAAGTCTACAATCGGTGGTCCTCATAATTATTGCTGTTGGTGTTTAATAGCAATGGCATTAAACTATTGACAATTTGACAGGTAACCTTTTTAAGCCATTGATGGACACCCTTGCTGTCAGTCATGGGAAGGGAAGGTAGAACGCCAATCTGGAAAGGGGAACACTATGGACAGGGCCAAGTAATGGGGTGGGCCTATGTGCTGTAGACAGGGGAAACAATAAACATTGGACCTCCACCATGGAAGGATAAAACATTGACCATCAGTAGCTAACCATGGAAGGTCTTGACCCCACCATCTAGACTTCCAGATAGAGTGTACTCGTACTTACGCTACAATCTCTGTCAATCTCCCACTATTATATGCTCTGTATTAGGTTGTTATATATTATAAGACCCCTCTTATATAATAAGTGTTCTACCAAAGTAATCAGAAGGTCCTCATTGGACTTAGGGATTTGTTACAATGCTGGCAATCAAAATCCCTGCACCATCCCAGCTGCGGCCATAACACTGGTGCCGGAATACTGACATCAGTGTGGATGCAAACGCTGCAGATAAAGGATACTGCTGGGCAGTACGGATGGTGTAATGGTTAGCATTACTGCCTTACAGTGCTAAGGTCATGGGTTCGATACCCACCATGGCCCTAACTGTGCGGAGTTTGTATATTCTCCCCGTGCTTGTGTGGGCTTCCTCCAGGTACTCCGGTTTCCTCCCACAATCCAAAAATATACCGGTAGGTCAATTGGCTCTTTACAAAATGGGACTGATGTTAATGTTCAAATATTACCTGTGAAATTGCAGTTGAGTGATATAAAACGTCTGTGTCATCTCTACGCCTGCCACATGCATGATGCCATTGGTAATAGAGGAATTGCTGTTGATAAGATTAGAAAACGGAAATAATGGTTTAGAATAGTAATACCATTTCCTACAAGGATGTGGATGATCGCTTTATTTCTAGTTCCTCTTCTCACCCAGAGGGTTTCTATACTGTACCTATGTACTAAGATTTGGGAGAGGCGGCTGTCACTGGAATTACTTGTGGGGCTTATTTCTCCTGCCAGGGAAAGCATAGATCCCTTACCACTTATGCTGGTGTAGTCTCCTGTATACTAACCATGCTGTGTCAGGTATTCCTGCACGTGCACCGGAACCTGTGTGCAGCCAAAAAGCTACGGCAAACAGTGTAATCAGGGTGCTGAGAGATGTGTATCTGTCCCTACACACAAAACTGTATGTGATTCACGTATCTATTATCTTCCCTCTGACAACTCAATTGTTTATATATTAATAAAAAGATACTGGGGGAAAATAAAACACAGATATTGATTGGTGAAGTCATGCGGACTAAAGACCTGATTCAGGTTGAATCGATCCCCGGCGTATTTGTGCCGGGGACTGATGATGCGGCTCTACAGGGGTTGCTGTACGAACAACTTCAGCGACTAACACAGTCACCGACGTATTCTCATGGGGAGGGAGGGGGCAGGCAGGGGAACGCCCATGAAAATGCAGGCGGGGCAATGCCTGCTGGGGGTGGGCGGCTGATGTCACATGACCTTAGCGCCCGGCCTCTCTTCAGCGAACTCCGGCGGAAATTACCGTCAGAGCAGATAATACACCAATAGACCACCAGGGATAGCTCAGCATGTACCCTCAATTTTCCAGGGATATGGGACACTATGAAGGTCAACATACATTAGGTTGACCGCTGAATGTCGACAGGGCTTATGCCGACACCTGAAATAGGTTGACGTGACTAAGGTCAACAGGGTTGGAAGGTTGACACAAGCATTAGGACTGCAATAGGAAGGTTGACAGTCAAAAGGTCGACATGAAGTTTTTACAGTTTTTTCGAGCTGACTTGTGCCGACAGGCGGTATTTCATACCCTACCATACACTAGGGCGTGGTGGGAGAATATACTATTGTGCTGAGCTCAACGAGGCACCGAGCCTGAAGCATGGCGAGCAGACGCGGTGCACCGATACGGTGCACCGGGTCAGCCGATACAGCCTACCGCAAAATTTGGGTCAACTTTTTTGTTTAAAGCTCATGTCAACATTTTGACTGTCGACATTCCTATCTTGACCTGATGCTTGTGTCGACCTTCCGACCCTGTCGATCTTAGCCATGTCGACCAATTGTAGATGTCGACCTAAGCCCTGTCAGCCTTTAGCTGTCGACCTAATGAATGTCGACCCAATGACCCATACCCATTTCCCAAAGGTGGCAGCTCCCGTTAGCGTAATACAGGGTTCTGCTACTGCTATGGCTTATTGGTAAGTCGGGGAAGACTGACATACATTTCAGCAGATACGGGCCCTTATTCTGGTTCACTTGCAAAGGCAAATTTCTTCTCAAACGGACAAAATGGGGCCTTATTTTGGTTCATTCTTTCTGACAAAATCCTTCTTAGATGGACAAAACCATGTGCACTGCAGGGGGGGCAGATGTAACATGTGCAGTGTGAATTAGATTTGGGTGAGTAATTTTGTTTCTGTGCAGGGAAAATACTGACTGCTTTATTTTTACACTGCAAAATAGATCTCACTTTGAAGTAAAACCCCACCCAAATCTAATTCTCTCTGCACAAGTTACATCTGCCCCCCCTGCAGTGCACATGGTTTTGTCCATCTAAGAAGGATTTTGTCAGAAAGAATGAACCAAAATAAGGCCCCATGTGCACTTCACTGGGGGCAGATGTAACATGTGCAGAGAGAGTTAGATTTTACTTCAAAGTAAAATCTATATTGCAGTGTAAAAATAAAGCAGTTAGTATTTTCCCTGCACAGAAACAAAAAAACTCACCCAAATCGAATTCTCTCTGCACATGTTACATCTGCCCCCCCCTGCAGTGCACATGGTTTTGTCCATTTGAAAAGGAATTTGCCTTTGCGAGTGAACCAGAATAATGAAGGGTACACACCAGAACGACAAGGGCCCAATCCCATCAATCTAGATGCAATTCCGGATGTAGATTGTAGGTAGATTGGGCCCTTTTGTGTCCCGATCCGATGCGCGGCCCCGCGGGTCGGTCGTTATTCAGAACCTTCCTGCAGCAGGTAGGATCTAAAAACGACCATACACCCGGGTGCGGGTCGCGATCGGATCGGAACCAGCTCACGTAGCACATCGTGAGCGGGTCGTGCGCTCTGCGTGAACGAGAGTGGGTCGGACTACCCGCTCACAATGTGCATCATGAGCGGGTCACCCTGGTGTGTACCGGGCATAAGTCAGCAAACAGATTGCCTTAACTTTACTTCTAACTCTTCCCCAGACATCTTACTGCACACACACCTATGCCATAATGCTGACATACCGCAGGATGTGCTGATTGATGTCAGAGATTTAAAATATTGAGTATGTACAATGCCATTATTGAAAATACTGCCGACAGTCCATTAATTTACGGCTCTGGATACTTTGCACATTCCTTGGTGCCATGGCATGTCTGGTATGATGTAAACATTGTTCTGAAACATGCAAAGGCTTTCGGATTGTAATGGTCCTACTAGCCAGTCACTAGACATGAGGTTAATGTCAAATAGTAAATGCACACTCATGGGATTTTTTTTATGTCTCCATCTGAATAATAGAATGGAATTACAAAATAAATGATTAAAATGTCTGTGCGATGCACGTGCCTACAACAATAACTATTAAAAGTTGTTCTTGTTTCCAGGTAAGACTTCTCACAAGTATAATACAAATGCCCCCTTACCTAAATATGGAGCAATGGTAGATTAGAAAATGAAATGGCCTAGAAAATACGTATAAAAGTGACTTCCAATGCTTAAGGTCAAATACACTGTAGCTGGGGTTACCACAACAGTAGGCAAGGTTTTCACTAGAGGCGTGAAAGGAAAATGTCTTATGCAACCTTTACTAAACACAATACCAATTGCATCCCACTGAGCTCCAAATAATACTGACTGGGAATGGTGACCAACATATTTATTACCAGTTTCTTATATAGCGCACACATATTCCGTAGCACTTTACAGAGAAAATTTGAACATTCACATCAGTCCCTGCCCCAGTGGAGTTTACAATCTAATCTATAGTCCCTACCACATATATACACACACACACACACACACACACACACACACACACATTCTAGGGTTCATTTGTTGGGAGACAATTCGCCTACCTGTATATTTTTGGATTGTGGAAGGAGGCTGGAGTACCCGGAGGAAACCCACACAAGTAAACTCCACACAGTTAGGGCCATGGTGGGAATTGAACCCATAACGTCAGTTCTGTGAGGCAGTAATGCTAACCACTACACCATCTGTACTGCCTCATACAACACAATCCCCAACACAACAGCAATCCTGTTGAATGTCATACAATACACCGAGCATCCTAGTGACTGCCACACAATATACAGAGCATGCCAGAGACATCCATACAAAACAGAGAGCATTTCAGTGACCACCATATAATAGAGCATCATAATAACAGGCAGACAATACAGAGAGAATCCCGGAAGACACTTTACAACATAATTTATTTTACATTATTTAACTCTTGAAAAACCATTAATTTCTCAATCCAATTAGCCACAAAGGAGTTGGGGTGCCGTTGCAAATGTGTAGAAACTCAACCACTTTGAGACCCAATCTCACTGGGACATGCAAAACCAGAGGTACCATAAGTGCGAAAAACAGATTCATTCACTCCAGCAGCAAGGTGACTCCAACTTCATAGGGATTGATCCCCAGTAATACAATTAGGGGTACATTTACTAAGATGGGAGTTCTACTGAAGATAGGATGTTATCCATAGCAACCATTCAATTCTCTTATCTTCTAGAACAGGGATGGGGAACCTTTGGCTCTCCAGCTATTGTTGAACTGTGTATCCCAGCATGCCCTGCAACAGTTTAGCATGGCCAAATAGCAAAGCTGTAGCAGGGCATGCTGGGATGTCTTTAAAACCTGGACTGCCTTGAGGAGTGAGGTTGGGAATGCCTGATCTATAGTTTTCGTGACCACAGCCCCTACAATAGGAGACTGATAGAGGTGTCATGGACGGTTCAGCTATTAATGGTCAGTTGTTTTTACCACTGTGGAGGGGAACGATGATCAATGACCCCTCGTCATCCACCCATCGAACCTGTGCCGCCAGTGTTCAACAGCGACAATGAACCTCTATCAATGCCATAGATGGTTGCTAATCGGTGGCCACTGGCCTGCTAAAAGTTTAGTGTCCTTATCAAACCCCCCCACATCCCCACCCCAATGTCCCATTTTAAGTGACTTGAGATCGTGGAGAGATATTCAATTGTTGCTCTTTGTAGTGCTGATCTGAGTAACTATGGATGGGTTTAGCCAAGCGCACATTGCCTAAACCCGAACAAACTACTGGGCGCAAAGTCAAAAGTCATGTTTGAGCGCTCAAGCGGGGGAATTTTTGCTTGCTACAGCTCATCACCCCCCCCAGGGGCAGGGGGTGTTTGATGTGATTTGAAGTGCAGGCGCCAGTAGCTGATCGCACTCCAACAAAGCAAAAATTGAATATCTCTGTTGACATTTGAATTACCCCCATAAATTGATTGCAAATGTTGCATTGTCTGGTCTCACTTAGTGTTGGTGTCTGGCCCTCCCCCCGATGTAATGTGATTAAATGGAAATATGCTATTGATATAGAATAGATTTCCATGCATGAATACATGCGTGTGTAAGGTGTACAGCCTAGGAAGAACGAATGTATGTGCATTGTATAGTGTGCTTTGGCAATAGGCACTGCTGATCGTGTCAGAGAATGTGTGTATGTATTTGGAGGGGGTGCCTGGGGGGACCCATTGTATTTTTTCTCAGCAAACTACTCAGCTGTTTAGGTTCAGACAGTCGGCTCTTTGCCCTGTTTTCATTACACACATTCTTCAGTTTTCTGGCTGTAAAATAGAACAGGATCGCCCATTAATATAAGCACAGCAGCTTTTTAGGACGCATCGGCAGCTGACAGTTAGTTATTTTAATGTGCCAGAATAAAAATGAAGAAAGACAGAGATATGGAATAACAATGCAGGTCATGTAGGCCCCTGATCCACAATAAACAGCACAGCATGGCACCATGTGCATGGCAGCCGGTCAGCCAGTGTCGGTACCTTGGAAAATGGATCAGGATGCCGACGCTGGTGAGTATGTGGACATCAGTAGCAGGTGGCCAGAGGCAGGGGGGTTGGGGTCAGGCTGCTGGCGGGGGGGGGGGGGGGGATATACTCCTGTCATCGGTATGTATCTAGTATGCACAACCTACTCACAACCTCCCAACTTTGGACTCTGCTGGACAAAAGGGGCTTGGCTTCATGGAGGTGGACATGACCTTGTGTGGAAGGGGTGTGGTCTAGTGCAGCAACCCCCATCTTTGTAATCAGGACAGTGGGGGGGTACGTACACAGAGTTATATTATTACAATTTACATGTAACAAATTGGACATGTAAATTTATTCTGAATGCAGGGAACTTGCAGGCGACAGCCATGTTGAAGAAGACAGCTTACAACGTGCCTCCAAAAACTGACATGTTGCCGAAGCAAAAAAATTGGCTTTTTGGCAAAAATGGATGCAGTAACTGAAGCACACCAGCAGAGAAATGGGGCACAATGGTTGAAAATTAGTTCACCCATGTTTCATATAGATATAAAGCGCACACACACACACACACACACACACACACACACACACACACACCTACCTACTACACAATGCTAATATGGTTAGCTGCATTATTTCCGGTGCATTGATTGCATTTGTCCTTAAAAGCTTATGTTTCTGACGTATTATTAGTCCTCTCTTTTGTTCTTTCCACCTGACCTGTAACCAGCTCCCAGATTAAGGATATGGATGAGATAAGGAAAGGTGAGGTGGATGCATTCTCCTCATCCTGGATGTCATCTCGCCACCTCAAACTTAATATCTCAAAAACAGAATTAATTATATTTCCGCCAATAAATACAGGTTGAGTATCCCGTATCCGAATATCCGTTATCCGAATTATTCCGAAAACCATACATTCCAGAAAGTGAAAAAAAAATTTTTTTTTTGCTAAAAACTCACTGGGGACATTTGTAACAGCCCTACTGAGGACATGATATGTAACTGGCACTATATATATGCAAGACAATGATTGCTTGGCATTCAAATTCAATATCTGAGATAGTACACACATTTTGTTTCATGTTTGGAAACCTTGTTTTTTGAACAAATAAAATATATTTGTGTGCATTTCATGTGTTTGATGTGTTTATACAGCATAAATGCAAGATACTTCAAAATACATCATTGAAATATTAAAATATTCCGAAATACGGAATAATCCGTTATCCAAAATTCTCCTGGTCCCGAGCAGTTTGGATACGGGATACTCAACCTGTAGTAGTTACCAAGCTAATATCTATATGGCTGTTTAGAAGATGACAATCACTCCTACCTCTCAAGCTCGCTGCCTAGGTGTTATCCTTGACTCAGAACTTTCCTTTGTACTGTACCCCACATTCAATCTGTCTCAAAATCATGCCACATGCACCTAAAAAACATATTTAAAATTCGCCCTTACCTTACACAAGACACTGCAAAAACTCTAATCCATGCTCTCATCATCTCATGCATTGATTATTGCAATAGTCTCTTTATTGGCCTTCCCCAATACAGACTCTCATCACTACAGTCCATCATGAATGCAGCTGCGAGGCCAATCTTCCTAGCCAGACGTTCATCGTCTGCAAAGCTACTCTGTCAGTCACTCCATTGGTTACCTGTATTCTACCGTATTCAATACAAAATTATTTTACTTACACACAAAGCCATAAACCAAACTACACCAACATACATATCTTCCAACACGACCTCTACGCTCCTCCCAAGATCTGCGTCTCTCATCCACACTTCGGGCTGCACCCACTCTGTGAAATGCCCTCCCAAGCCCAATAAGACTCTCCTCCAGTCTCCAAACCTATAAGCGTTCCCTAAAAACTCATCTCTTCAGGCAAGCTTATCAAATTCCAGAACCAGTCATAGAACCTTGCGTTCTGGTGGAATCGATGCAAATAAGAATACAGTATCTATCCTTATGTATCAATGCCTATTTCCCTATAGATTGTAAGCTTGCGAGCAGGGCCCTCCTACACGTTGACTGTCTGTAAATACCCTGTTTTGTTGTATCACTGTCCCCTATGTAAAGCGCAACGGAATATGCTGCGCTATATAAGAAACTGTTCATAAATAAATAAATAAAAGTGACAGGCATACTGAATGAATGGCATACTGAATACTGCAACTGATGACCCAAAATGGCTGCCACACTCGTTGTGGTATTTTCATACTCTCTGTATTTCATGTACTGTAGAACTTTTTTTTTTTAGATTTTTTTTTATTGAGGTATCATGGATGAATAGCAGTGCTTTGTGCACAACAAATTCACTTGTTAAGATAATAGGTACAGTAAGTGTGAATAGTCACAAAAATTAGTTATTTGCAGGGGTTAAAGTGGGGTAGAACTGAGTTCCACCACCTATAATGGTAAGGGGAACTCAGTTCCACCTCCACCACTGCCCTGAACAGTAATTCCAACAGAAAAACCTGCCCCAGCGGCTTCCTTTTTCTGGGACTGCATTTGTGATGTCATGCTGTCTCAATCGTGGAAGTGAACAAGAGAGAAGAGGAAGCTTCTGGAAGGACAGAGATAGATAAGTGTATGGAGGGCACTTACTGTGGACATTTTGTGTAAGGGGTACTACTGCTGTGGGCATTATTTGTAAGTGACACTACTATGTGGCATACATGTATAAGGAATACTACTGTGTAGTGTATCTTGAATATGGGGCACTGCTGTCTGTCATAACATGAATAAGAAGCACAACTTTATGGTATAATATGAATCAGGTTCACTACATGTGGTGAAACCAAAGAAATATATTCTGCTATAGAATATAGATGGGCGCCTGGGGTATGAGGTGTTTCCCCAAAGCTGCTGCTGGGGTATCGGGTTAGTCAATCCCTATTGGTAGCAACAATAAAAACAAAGAGCAAAAAAGCAGCGCTTAAATTACAATGAATAAAAACCAGTTTAGTTATCATTTGCTTTATAAAATTACTATCAACAATACAATATCATTAACATAGCATAATAATAAAATTATTAAAATAAAGAATCTCACTGACAGGACAAAAAAAATGTAGCTCGGCTATCCATCCTGTCAGTGAGATTCTTTATTTTAATACTTTTATTATTATGCTATATATATGTACAGTATGTTAATGATATTGTATTGTTGATATTCATTTTATAAAGCAAATATTAACAAAAACTGTTTTTTATTCTTTATAGTTTAAGCGCTGCTTATTTGCTTTTTATTGTCACTACATGTGGTGTAATGTGAATACGATTGTGCTACCCTGGACCTGGCATGGGTTCCTCCTATTGGATGGAGTGTGTGGACAGCACCAAACACAAGATGCAGATTGGTGTTTCTCCTGCTAGTATTCTAGTTAGGTACTAAGTTGTATTCTTAACCCCTTCCTGACACAGCCAGTTTTTGCGTTCCTGACAGAGCCATTTTTTTCAAATCTGACATGTATTACTTAAGTGGGTATAACTTTTTTTTGCTTTTACTTATCCCAGTGATTTTGAGATTGTTTTCTCGTGACACATTGTACTTCAAATTAGTGGTAAATTTGGGTCGATACAGTCTGTGTTTTTTTGTGAAAAATACCAAAATGTCGTAAAAAAAATGGAAAATTTAGCAATTTGCAAAATGTTTTTATTTTTTGCTTGTGAGCCAAATAATCATACCACTCAAAATAGTTAATAACTAACATAGACCATATGTCTACTTTATGTTTCCATCATTATTTCAACTTTCTTTTAATTTTTTTGGACACTAGGAGGCTTACAATATGAATAGCAAATTTTCAAGAAAATTTCAAACACTGATTTTTTTAGGGACCAGTTCAGTTCTGATGTGACTTTGAGGGACTTGTATGTGAGACACCCCCATAAATGATGCCATTTCAAAAACTGCACCCCTCACAGTATTCAAAACAGCATTTTGGAAGTTTGTTAACCCTTTAGGTGTTTCACAGGAATTAAAACAAAGTGTAGGTGAAATTTCAAAATTTCATTTTTTTTGCAGATTTGCAATTTTAATACATTTTTCTAAGGAACACAGTAGATTTTACTAGAGAAATGTGACTAAAAATTGATTCCCCCAATTCTTTTGTTTTCAAAAATATCCTATATGTGGCCCTAGTGTGCACGTTGACCAAACCACAGGCTTCATAATAGAAGGAGCACCTACTTGATTTTGGAGCCTCCTTTTTATGAGATTATTTTTTAGGCACCATGTAGGTTTCTAGGCACCATAAGATGCTAAAATTTAGGAACCCCCCCACAAGTGACCCCATTTTGCAAACTACACCCTTCAGGGAATTCATTTAGGGGTATAGTGTACATTTCAAACCCCCAGGGGTTTCACCAATTTTGATACAACTGGGCTGTGAAAATGAAAAAATTTAATTTTTCATTTTCACAGCTCAGTTGTATCAAAATTGGTGAAACCCCTGGGGGTTTGAAATGTACACTATACCCCCTGATGAATTCCCTGAAGGGTGTAGTTTGCAAAATGGGGTCACTTGTGGGGGGGGTTCCACTGTATGGGTGCTTCAGGGGTCATTCAACCAGAATCTGTGCTGCAAAATCCAAATATCACTCCTTCCCTTCTGAGTCCTGCCATGCACCCAACTGGTATTTTTTGGTCACATGTGAGGCATTGCCATACTCGGGAGAAATTGGGACACAGATTTTGGGGTGCTTTGTCTCCTTCATTCCTTGCGAAAATGAAAAATTTTGAGCCAGATCTGCATTTTTGTGTAAAAAAATGTAATTTTTTACACAAAAATGCAATTCTGGCTCAAAATTTTTCATTTTCGCAAGGAATGAAGGAGACAAAGCACCCCAAAATCTGTGCCCCAATTTCTCCCGAGTACGGCAATGCCTCATATGTGACCAAAAAATACCATTTGGGTGCATGGCAGGACTCAGAAGGGAAGGAGTGATATTTGGTGGTGGAATGAATGGTGGGTGCTATGTCGCATTAGCAAGACCCCCGAAGCACCAATACAGTGGAACCCCCCCACATGTGACCCCATTTTGATCACCAGCTTTGGGAGGGGGGCTGGCGCTGCGGCTGGTGGGGGGGTGGGAGGGGTGCTGGCGCTGCGGCAGCCGGGTGGGTGGGAGGGGGGGCTGCCGGGTGGGAGGGGGGGGTGGGAGGGGGGGGTGGGCTGGCGATCGGTGGTGATCGGTGCTGTACTTAACAGCACCGATCACTGTATATATATATATATATATATGTGTGTGTGTATATATATATATATATATATATGTGTATATATATATATATATATATACACACATATATATATATATATGTGTATATATATATACATATATACACATATATATATATATATATATATATATAGTTCATTTAATCCCATTCACTTAAAAATCATATTCTTCCTCCTGCTGTGCTGCGGCTGGCGGGGGGGTGGGAGGGGGGCTGGCGCTGCGGCTGCTGGCTGGGTGGGAGGGAGGCTGCCGGGTGGGTGGGAGGGTGGGCTGCCGTTCGGTGGTGATCGGTGCTGTACTTAACAGCACCGATCACCACCGATCTCTGTGTTACCGAGCGGCTTAGCCGCCGGTAACACAGAAAACGCTGCAATTGGCTGTTCACTTTTGAACAGCCAATCGCAGCGATCGCCGACCGGGGGGGGCACCCCTTCCCCCCCTGGGCGGCGAGGGGGGATGTCTGCTGTCAGGGACAGCAGACATCTCCAAACTGTCACCGCGTCTATAGACGCGGTGACAGTTAGAACTCATGACGTACATTTACGCCATGTGTCGGGAAGTACTTCCCGACCATGACGTAAATGTACGTCAAATGTCGGGAAGGGGTTAAAGCTATGATGGATTAATACTAATGGGAATCATATATTGCTACTCTTCTAACAACCAGGCGGCAAGCCTGGTTGTTAGAAGAGAAGCAATATATGATTCCCATAAGTAGGAAATGAAGTTTACATATTGTTCTTTATTTATGTTTCCAACCAGTCAATATGGAAAAGAAGAGTTTTGTTGTGCTGTCTTGCCAATCCTGCAAGCTAGTTTTCCTACCTGCTGCACCTAATGAGAGTAGCAATTTCTTGCCTTCTAATACCCCTTTCATACCGCACCTCGGGCGTGGGTTATTGCCAGGTTGGTGACGTGTCGATCTAGGTTGAGGTGTGGTGTGAAAGTACCAAAGCTTTTAACCCAGGTTGAGGAACCCAGCAATTCGACCCAGGTTATAAGACAGGTTAAACCCGAGCCACCCTCTGTATAATGGGCGATCTGGGTTTAATGTGAAAGCGACAAACCCAGATAAGTGCCGGGTTGCACCTGGGATTGAGATCCTGGGTCTGACTCAGCATTGTGATATAAAATGGGTTTTAGGCTATTCTGAGGTTTGGGTTGAAAATTTTAACTTTTCTGTATTTCATAGTTCATGTAGTGTGTTATGTTTATAAACTTTATTATGTCCCATTTTTGTTAAGTTTCTTGAGTAGTAGTAGTAGTAGTAGTAGTAGTAATAGCAGAAGTAATAGCAGCAGCAGTAGTAGTAGCAGTAGTAATAGCAGTGGTAGTAGTGGTAGTAATAGCAGTAGTAGTAGTAGGAGCAGCAGCAGCTGCAGTAGTAGAATTAGTGGTAGTAGTAATAACAGCAGCAGTAGTAGTGATAGCAGTAGTAGTAGTGATAGCAGCAGCAGCAGTAGTAGTGGTATTAGCAGTGACAGTAATAGTAATAGCAGCAGTAGTAGTAGTAGCAGTGATAGAAGTAGTAATAGTAGTAGTAATAGCGGCAGCAATAATAGTAACATCAGCAGTAGTAGTAGTAGTAGCAGCAGCAGCAGTAGTAATAATAGCAGCAGCAGTAGTTGTAGTAGCAGTAGTAGTAGTAGCAGCAGCAGCAGTAGTAGTAATAGTAGTAGTAGTAATGGCAGCAGTAGCAATAGCAGCAGCAGTAGTAGCAATAGCAGCAGCAGTAGTAGTAATAGCAGAAGTAGTAGTAGTAATAGCAGTAGTAATAGTAGCAGCAGTAGTAGTAGTAGTAGTAGTAATAGCAGTAGTAGTAGTAGCAGCAGCAGCAGTAGTAGCAGCAGCAGCAGCAGCAGTAGTAGTAGTAGTAGTAATAGCAGCAGCAGTAGTAGTAGTAATAGCAGTAGTAGTAGTAGTAGTAGTAGTAGTAATAATAGCAGCAGTAGCAGTATTTATAATAGCAGTAGTAGTAGCAGCAGCAGCAGTAGTAGTAATAATAGCAGTAGGAGTAATAGCAGCAGTAGTAGTAGTAACAGCAGTAGTAATAGTAGCAGCAGTAGTAGTAGTAATAGCAGTAGTAGCAGCAGCAGTAGTAGTAGTAGTAATAGCAGTAGTAGCAGTAGTAGTAGTAAAATCAGCAGCAGTAGTAGTAGTAATAGCAGTAGCAGCAGCCGTAGTAGTAGTAATAATAGCAGTAGTAGTAAAAGCAGTAGTAGTAGTAATAGCAGTAGTAGCAGCAGTAGTAGTAAAAGCAGCAGCAGTAGTAGTAGTAGTAATAGCAGTAGTAATAGTAGCAGCAGCAGTAGTAGTAGTAGTAATAGCATTAGTAGTAGTAGCAGCAGTAGTAGTAGTAGTGATAGCAGCAGTAGTAGTAGTAATAGTAGCAGCAGCAGTAGTAGTAGTAGTTAAGGAGCCCATACACGCTCCGTTTTGAGGCTCCGTTCTGTACTGCAGCACATACTTTTTGTACCGTACTATGTGATGCGCGGGAGCGCGCATCGCATAGTACAGAACGGAGCCGGACACAACGGAGCATGTATGGGCTCCTTAATAGCAGTAGTAGTAGTAATAGCAGCAGCAGTAGTAGTAATAGCAGCAGCAGTAGTAGTAGTAGCATCAGCAGAATATTATTAGCAGTAGTAGTAATAGGAGTAGTAATAGCAGCAGTAGTAGTAGAAATAGTAGTCGTACTAATAGCAGTAGCAGCAGTAGTAGTAGTAACAGCAGCAGTAGTAGCAGCAGTAGTAGTAATACCAGCAGTAGTAATAGCAGCAGCAGCAGTAGTAGTAGCAGTAGTAGTAGTAATAGCAGCAGTAGTAGTAGTAATAGCAGCAGCAGTAGTAATAGCAGTAGTAGTAGTAATAGCAGCAGTAGTAGTAGTAATAGTAGTAGCAGCAGTAGTAGTAGTAGTAATAGCAGCAGCAGTGTAGCAGCAGCAGTAATAGCAGCAGTAGTAATAGCAGTATTAGTAGTAGTAGTAGTAATAGTATAAACACTGCTAGTTGTTCCAGTTATACTGTAACTAGCTGATATAAAAATAAACCTAGATATTTTATCAGTTTTATTAGAATGTCATATTCAGTATTATATTTTGTAGTTCATTTTGTATTTGTATTTAATGAGTTTATTCAGAGGTCATCAGTGCTGGGCTGCAGTAACACCACACGGCCCTCACCTGTATCTTACTTGTGCCATCTTCCTAATCATAGTGCTGAAGATGGAAAGCAAAGGTGAACTGGTATAGAGTAAAGGCCCCCATACATTAGGCCGACTTGTCCTAGGGACAAGTCGGACCCAATTTACCTGCGAGCCGCCCGGCAGCTCCCCGGGAGGCTCACATACAATCTGGCACTTGATGTGCCATTTTTTACATGGGATAAATCGCATGCGATTTATCCCATGTTAAAAAAAAAACCGGGGAGCTGCAGGGCGGTGAGCAGTAGTGGGGGCGGGCAGCGGCAGTAGTGGGGGCGGGCGGCGGCGGCTGCGGTGGTGGGGGCGGTCAGCGGTGGTGGTGGGGGCGGTCAGCGGTGGTGGTGGGGGCGGCCAGCGGTGGTGGTGGGGGCGGGCGGCGGGTGCGGTGAACGCTGCTGACCTGGCAGTGTACTTACTTACATAGCAGCAGCGGGGACGGGCAGCGCAGTGGCGGCTATTATATTTTGAAAATACTTGTCAAATGACCGGCCGCTCTCTGATTGGCCGGAGAGCTCTCAGCCAATCAGAGAGCGGCCGGTCATTTGACAAGTATTTTCAAAATATAATAGCCGCCACTGCGCTGCCCGTCCCCGCTGCTGCTATGTAAGTAAGTACACTGCCAGGTCAGCAGCGTTCACCGCCGCCCGCCCCCACCACCGCTGCCCGCACGCACCACCGCCCGGCCAGGTCAGTCAGCCGGTGCTCAGGGACCCGCTGCCCGCCCGGTGTCTGCATGCATATGCCTGTCAGGTGGCAGGCATATGCATACAGGGAGGTCGGATGATCTTATGTGCTGACCGTCCGACCTCCCTGATCCGGTCCGATGCGCACGGGACCGCGCATCGGATCGGATCAGACATCACACACATACGATTTTGGGCCGATTTCATCCGATTATCGGCACCAAGTGCCGAAATCGGATGAAATCGGACCAAAATCGCATAGTGTATGGGGGCCTTTAGAGTCTTTGCTTTCTCTGCGAGGTGGCGGGTACTGGAATCTGCCACACCGCGAGTATCTAAAGCTACCGCGTCTAATTCAGTACACCGCTCAGGATGAAAACGCACCATTGGCCGGCTAAGCTGGATAGAGCTGGATCCACTGACGTTGACCTATGCAGTATCGATCAAATGTTCGGATATCGGATAATCTCTGGTTTTATCCTACCAGGATGTTTTTAGATTGTGAAAGTAAACTAAAAAATATACGACAAGCACAGAGGGGATGCAGTCAAAATCCCGACGGTCAAAATTCCGACTGGGTCATAATACCGACAAGGACAAAATCCCGACAAGGTCAAAATCCCGACATTTCAAATCCCGACAAGAAGAAAATCCCGACAAGGTCAAAATACCGACATATAGAATGTACAGGTGAAACAGTCAACATGACTTTGTGTCGACAGGTCGCGAGGTTGACATGGTTTTTGGACCCGACATGTGCCGACAGGCGGTATTTCATGCCCTACCATCCACTAGGGCGTGGTGGGAGAATAATATAGCGTGCCGAGCGCAGCGAGGCACTGTACCCAAAGCATTGCGAGCGAAGCGAAGGGCTGCGGTTAACTTCCAACTGTGTCCATGTCGACTGTGTCGACATTCGTGTCAATAAACTGTGAAAAAACCCATGTCGACCTCACGACCTGTCAACACAAAGTCATGTTGACTGTTTCACCTGTACCGGTATTTTGACCTTGTCGGGATTTTGTCCTTGTCGGGATTTTGTCCTTGTCGGTATTATTACCCTGTCAGGATTTTGATCGTCGGGATTTCATACCGAATCCGCACAGAGAACACTTGCAATATACACACAGATAGAGCCTTGGCAGGAATTTAAACCAAGACAGCGAACAATAAACTGAGCCACCATGTTTCCTCTGTTTTGCCCCTAATTCTAAATTAAACCGTATGAGTGTGGATTTTTTATGTTTGGATGAAACGTTAATAATAAAGGTACATATGAAATATACTGTAGTTGTTTTCCATGTGAGTGGAAGATTGTGCCCATGTGCCATTGCACAGCCTACTACAGTGCAGTGTTAGTATGGTCACCCAAGACTGCTGTTTAGTGAAGTAAGCTTTCACTCTGTCCCTAAGGAGCTTTTTGGGAAAGTTGCACTTCTGGAGTGAGCTGGTGACAGAGGGAACCTAGGCGTCCTGGTACAGCTGTAACACATGACTGCCCCTAATGTAATCCCCTCCCAAACCCAAATCCTCTCCCAAGCCTACAGGAACAAGTGGCTGCAGCAGTAGCAGCACGCCCCTCCGGAGGGGGCCTGGAGTTTTTGCCTATCTTGGATGAATAGAACTGGAAGCAGGTGTGGGACAGAGGTCAGAAGCTGATGTGCAGGGCAGAATGCTTTGGATCAGAGCAGGTAACAGGGGTCAGTGACCCTGTGGACAGGAATTTTTATACGATTGCTTGTTTCCATTGCTCACTTTTGATGGATGTGTGATGTTGTATAAGGCAATGCTATGAGCCATTGCCCTTGTATTCCCCAGCATATGCTGTGAAACAGACTTTTTGTGTTGGCTATATTCTCAATGCTTACAGTACCAGCCCAATTCTGTAGGGAACAGGCACAAAATCATACCTGCATAATGTATTTGCACATTGTTACTTTGTTGTTGTACTTATAATGTCCTGTAGTATTTATAGTTTCATCTATTTTTATTTTATTATTTAAGTTGTGTGTCACTATATGCTCAAATATTATGCGAATTGCTTTTGCTTAATCCTTTAATCTTCTCTTAATGCAAATAATAATTTAGATTTGTGATTCTACATCAAGATGGGTGTGAGTGAATGTGCTTAGTATATCACCTAGGACGGGGTCACTATTATTTACAACCGGATGGGTTTACTTTGCCACCCTAGGGTACAGGGATACCTTTATTTACATCAGTAAATGTCTGTTACTGACTCCTCCCACTGTGATGTAAAAGGTATTTGGGTCACTCCCACCAACACCTGGAGCTGCTTACTTTTGGTGCTGCATATGGTCATGCTGCTGCTGCAGCATCTCCTGGGTGACCAATTCCCACTAACTGCTTACTATGAATCAATTCGTAGCAAGCAGAGTATGAGCTCGGAGTTGCTGTGCTTATACTCAGGGAAGCGACAGGAAGGATACCTCAGCTGCTCACAGGATACAAAGTAGATACAGTTGCTTTGGATGCAATTAGACTTTTATTAGTGCCAATAAAGGGCATGATTCTGTTTCACTCGTAAAAGCAAATTCTCTCTCTAATGGACAAAATCATATGCACTGCAGGTGGGGCAGATGTAACATGTGCAGAGAGAGTTAGATTTGGGTGTTATTTTGTTTCTGTGCAGATTAAATAGTGGCTGCTTTATTTTTACACTGCAATACAGGTATCAGTTTGAAGTTCAAACCCCACCCAAATCTAACTCTCTCTGCACATGTTACATTTGCCCCACCTGCAGTGCACATGGGACCTTATTCAGGTCGTTGAGGGTTAGTTCGCAAGGGGTCCGATGTTTTGCGTCTGCACCCTTGCAAGTGGGTGGTGGTGGTGGGGGTGGGGGGGGAATAAGCAATAACTATGGATAATTTTACACAAATAAACAAAAAATTTAAACTTAATGGGGGTGATTCAGGTTAGCTTGCTGTACTACAGGTGGGGCAGATGTAACATACATGTTACAGAGTTAGATTTTAGGGTACAATCTAACTGCTTTTTTATTACACTGCAATATAGATATCAGTTTGAAGTACACACCTCACCCAAATCTAACTCTCTGCACATGTTACATCTGCCCCACCTGCAGTGCACATGGTTTTGTCCATGAGCAAACCAAATGTGCTTTGTGACCCAACCTGAATCACCCCCAATATGTCAAATACAGTTTATGATGTATTTTGTTTAAAACTGCAAATTGATTTAACATCTAATAGTCTCATTCCTTATTTAAGCCCTCTATGGAAACTCCAACTACAGGAATACCAACGCTGGCCTCTCCCCCACAGTAAATGGTTAGTAAGATGCTCAATGAACGTGATATTTTTTCTGTGTCTGTGTGAAACAGTAGGCTTCCTTGTGATTGGATACATTACAGTTAATACACCTTCCAAGGGTCCCTCACAGAGACCAAATACTGTACAGTTGTGTCCCTGGATGTTTTGCTTCAGTCAGTGGCGGAACTTGTGGGTGTTGAGCCCAAGTGCAAAAATATAATTAGGGCCCCCCTCTTCCACCCCAACCCAAGTCTGCACTATGCAACACAGAAGAGGGTGACAGGGGGAGGCAGGGTGCAACAAAAAAAGTGGGTGACAAGGGGCAGCAATAAACCCCTTAGTCCTCAGGGCCCCTGAGCACTGCACCTGCTCCATCAATGAAAGTTTCACCTCTGGCCTAAATACACCACTCTGCATGAGATACCAGGTGCCATAGCATTTTATGGGTCCCATGCAACTCTGCTAGTGTCTGTTTTTTGGTTGTTGTTGCTAACATTGTGTCTTAACCCTTTAAATGCCAAGTGAATTTGTCGTATTAGGTCTGAAAATTGCCAAGCAAACATTTTTATTTCTCATAATGGCCCTTATTCTGGTTCACTCTCAGAGGCATATTCCTTTTGAAATGGACAAAACCATGTGCACTGCAGGGGGGGGCGGGGTAGATGTAACATGTACAGATAGATTTAGATTTGGGTGAGTTATTTTGTTTATGCGCAGGGTAAATACTGACTGCTTTATTTCTACACTGCAATATAGATCCCACTTTGAAGAAAAACCCCACCCAAATCTAATTCTCTCTGCACATGTTACATCTGCCCCACCTGCCAGTGCACACGGATTTATCCATTTCAGAAGGAATTTGCCTCTGAGAGTGAACCAGAATAAGGCCCAATGTCCTGTAATGTTTACCTTATATAGGAAATATATTTTTTTTACACAACTTTTTTTAATTTTAATTTATATAACAAATGTGAGCGACGCTGGTATTATTAGCAGATATTTAGAACATCTCTCACACAGATGGTGGCACTCAAAGGGTTAAAGCAATGGGGAACATTTCAATTACAGTCTAGTATGTATCTAGTCCCATTGTGACTGGCACATGGACTGAACTCCTTTTAGTGCTGCAGTTTGCCACTTACCAGACACAACTAGCTGTAACAGTTATTATACAGTAATTCCACATACAATACTTTGCAAACCATTAATTATATATTCAGTCCACACTATACTCATAGCACCAATATTACCCGTGGACGGTGCTGAAGCCTGGGAAGTTTGATGTTTTCCATGGACATATAGAAAACGCATATGACCTTGGCCCCGTAGCTGGAACAATTGCCCTCCCTTTTATTACGCCCACATAAAAAGTTATATACTTCATTTCATGGATTAAAAAACTGGCAAAATCCATAGTGGGGTGCAGACTATCGGTGGTACTTTTCTTCCTCCACTAAAATATGGACCGTTAGAGTGGGTAGTCCCCAAGTCCTAATAAAGTGGTTGCATACCCTCCAACGTGACCCATTCCATTAGGTAAAAAATGCTCTGTGGCAGTGGCAGTTGCAGAGGTTTGGCTCCAGCACAGTCCAATATTCAAATAGGGGAGCCACACCTACTGCCACCCCAAACATCACTGTCCTGGACTCACTGGCAGTTGATGTGACCCCCCTCTTTGAATATTGGACTGTGCTGGAGCCCCACCTCTGTAACTGCCACTGGCAGGGAAGTCCAGGAACAGAGCATTTTGTACCTAATGGAATGGGTCATGTTGGAGGGTATGTGGTTGCTGTGGCAGCTGATGACCGGGGTTATTAGCGTGCATGCTTTATTGCACATTACACAGCATTTTGTGTAATAGATCTTATCTGGCATACAGGTTACATAGTTTAAAAACAAAAAAACAGTTGTTGGAGCTGAAGTGCAGATTATCAAGGATATATATTTAGTTAATTCATTGATAGTGATCACAGTATTGATGAAGAGATAGTGGGGGTTATTCAAGTCCATTCCATCCTCTGTGCATTCGCACGGAGGAACGATGGTGCACATCTGCGCATGTGCAGGCGCGTTTCTGCGCATGTGCAGACGTAGGGTGCGTGCACCCATGGCAAACTTTCGGTTCTGTGCTGGCTCATTACCATATGGGAACGCCCAGCGTTCCATGGGTGTTCCCATGACAATGTTAGGCATTCTCATGATAATGAGGCTGTGACGTGGGTGCAGGGGGCTGGCAGCTGACATCACCGGATGTCAGCTGCCCGATCATATCAGTGCCAGCGTGCAGGCATATGTAAGTGACTTAAAAGTCACTTTTATATGCGTGTATCTTCCACATCTTTCGAGAGATGTGGGCGGTTACCCGAGGCCGAGGCATACGAATGGATGTTTATGCTAAACATCCATTTGCAACCTGTGCGGGCAAACCTGCACTGCGAGGGGGGTGGGTGGGCGTGGGGTTTGGTGGATTTGCAAGGCTGCGAATTCGCAGCCTTGCGAATCAACCAGAATAACTCCCTGTTCGCAAATTGGGCAAAACCATGTGCACTGCAGGTGGTGCAGATGTAACTTGGTGGGGTGTGTTGAAACTGAAATATAAATTGCAGTGTAAAAATAATGCAGCCAGTATTTACCCTGCACAGAAAAAAAATAACTCATATAAATCTAACTCTCTCTGCACCTGTTACATCTGCCCCAACTGCAGTGCACATGGTTTTGCCCATTTTGAGAACAAATTTGTACTGTGATCAGATCTGAATAAGGTCCAGTGAGTATTCTCCAAGGCCCCCATACACTGGGCTATTCTGTGGCAATTAGGTTTTTTTTTTCCGTGTGATTGCAGCAATAAATCGCAGGAAAAGAGCCCAAATTGCAGGTGAATGAAAGCGGGTCCGTTGCAATGTTCGCCCCCGTGTGCATCGCACTGGACCCTCTGAGTCGCAATCTGCGGAATTGCTTCCAGCTCCAGGCAGGCTCGGCAGGGATTACATGTGATATATCTCATGCAGAAGAACCGCATGTGATATATCGTATCCGTTCCTGCCGTTCATTTCCATTTGAAAGGTCAACAGGCTCAAAATGTCAACATGAAAAAGGTAGAAACATGATAAGGTTGACATGAGTTTTTCATCTTTTTTTTGTGTACAATTGTCAACAGCTGTCGACATGGACCCTCGATTAGTATAACGCGTATCCTCGCATGGTTCATGCTGCCAAAAATGCTGTCAAAATTTTCACCGCACCATATTTCTGGAGATTCGCACATGCCTAGTAGGATCTGAGCGCTCTAGTGCTCAGATCCTACTACACAGTGCTGTTCCTGACAGAGAAGAGGGGGCCTGGCCAGAGGAGGCTGCACGCGGGCCTCCTCCTCTCTTTAAATGCCCCTGCAAAGACGCACCATTGATCACACTGTCATATGTCTGAACAGCACTAAGGGTGCTCAGAATGCCTATCATGAGCGATCTGATGGAGCCTGGACAACTGGCACAACCTCAGATGCCCCTGAAACGTGCTTGGCAAAACTGCATATAACTCACTGTGTGAGACATTGCTAGTCAATTGCTGAATGTTGCAGTGCAGCTAGAACACAAGCACGGTATGCCAGAGTTTTATAGGCAAAACTGAAGTATACACAACGCTGCAGTGTAGGGGACAATGATGGCAGCACTTGTAAATGAACTCTTTTAATTAATTACTTACTTTAATTACTCTTTTCATTACTAATTTTAGTTGATCTCCTCTTTAAAACTTGGCAACTCCTGGCTGCCATGTTCTAACAGTTTATTGGTTCATATCTTATAGCAGTATATTGATAACTGGGTATTGTAACTGAATAACAAAGAACTCAGAAATTAAGTTCATGAATGTGCTATAAAGAGGATTTGTTTCTGTGTCCAAATCTATTTTTTTTCCAGTCTTCTATAAAGGTTTATTTATAGAAAGGAACACCGATGGCTGATTAAGCTAGAGGTGACATAAATCACCGAAGGGGCTTATCATGCTGGCTTGAGGAACAGAGAGGGGAAGGGCTGCGTCTGGCAGCCAATGGGTGCAGTGGGAGGACTTAGAGGGGAGAGAAGGGTCTGCTGACCAGAGAGTGACTTCCTCTCTGGGAATTTTTCCCCACCCACCCATCCCTATTTTCTGTCTCTATTTCTTCTTTGGGCGGCGGTAAAGAACGGTCAACTGTGTTGATGGAATGTGTGTACATTAGTGGGTGCGCTCTCCAGACATCGATTGTCACGAGCCATACTTCTATGCACGGAAGATGGCTGCCTCCACCGACACCGGTGGTTGGCTGGGAGAGTTGGTCACCAGCGGTGTGTGAATGTTATGGTGACCCTACCCACCCCCTTTTCTTTGATCTGACCGTTCTTTAGTGCCGCCACCAATATTATAGTCTTTAGTTTGTTGTCAAAATAAATTTGACATTCGTTATTTTGAAACGCCAGCACTTGTGTCCGTGTCGTTATTTATAGATAAGTGTAGTTTAAGTTAAGTGTTAAGGGTTTAAGCATGAAGGTACCGATGGTGAATTTAAGGGCTTCCGCTGGGATCATTTCAATTCTCGTGGAACAAATCACCAAAAAGTCAAGTTACAGCTCTAGTGAGTGGTACCTGCCTCCCTCACTCCCTGTGCCACTGGTTATCTCCATCAGAGGCGGAACTACCGTTGGTGCAGCAGCTGCAGTGCACTGAGGCCCACTGCTGCCACTGTCACCCACTGTTTTTCCATGTCAACCTCTGCCTCTCCCTGTCACCCTCTGCCTTGTTGCATATTATGAACCTGGGTTGGGGTAGATGAAAGGGGCCCAAATATATATTTTTGCACCTGAGACCACCCCTAACAAGTTCCACCACTGATCGCCATCTGTGATAACAGAACCACTCTTGTTAAATAGGGTCCCCCAATCTTTTTTTTTATTATGTGGGGGCTTCTAACTATCACCCAGAGTCTCGGGCTTCATTCACTGGTGGTCTTATGTCAACATACTCTAATGCAAGTGTTCCTATACTATTTATATTGGCTTTCTGACTTCTGGGATACCTCACCTGTTAGTGTTTGCTGGATAGCCAGTAAATATTGACTATGCTGCTTCGAAATAACAGAAATTAATCTTGCCTGTGTTTATGACAATAGTAACAGCCCATAAATACAGTTGTACACTATAGGACATGAGTTGGTTTTTGCTTCCCCTTTCTGGCCGTACAGGTGCGGAAATGTTAATATCTACATTGCATTGAGTGCTGGGTAATCCCGGCCTTGCCACCCTCACACACCTCCAGAACCCGCCTCGCCCTTGGACTTTGCACCGCGCTGATAACAGGCGCCCAGGTAGTATAACAAAGCTGGAAAATCATTAACCCTGCTTGTGTTTACTGCCATAGTGGGAGTATGCATGAGAACATGGAAAACTGTGAACCTACCCCTTTTCCTTCTGAAAAAAGGTATTGCGTAAGACAGAGGATTCTGGGTAATTTGAATGCAGCGCATATTGCAGCTTCAGTTGGTTGAAATTGGTAATAGCACCATCTACTGTCCACATTACGCATGAACATACAGTATATCCGAAGAACCTGATGCTGAGTATTAAGTAAGATTATCTTTGTTGTAGTTGTTGAAGACATAGAAGTTATAAATAATCTAGTTAAAAAATAATTGAAATATTCAAAGGACCATGTCATAGATTTAGATTTTTTATATTAAGCTGGTCATAGATGGTCGATGAATACCTTTTTTATTGATTTCAATCCTTGAAGTTCGTTACTAGGTACAGTGTGATCTGACACAAAAAGATTAAATCAACATTTTATAAAGGAATCAGATTTCATGTTTCATATCATTTTGTGCTGGTAAATCCAGGGCATAGGTTATAATTGATAAGGATAGATACGTCTAGCACAAATGATCATTGATGTTTTCAATTAGTTTTGAACAGCGTACTTTAAGTATTGACATATGGCAAAATCTGGTACTGTATGTACTATGTTTTCTTAGCATTTAGGGGCCTATTATTACAACTTTTCCCCCTGCTATTCACATGTAGGTATCAGAGGTATTTAACATAGATGGGGGGATTCTGGTTGGTTTGCAAAAGCAAACGGCTGCTCTTATGGGCAAAACCATGTTGCACTGCAGGTGGGGCAGATGTAACAAGTGCAGAGAGAGTTACATTTGGGTGGGGTGTTTTCAAATTGAAATATAAATTGCAGTGTAATAATAAAGCAGCCAGTATTTAGCCCGCACAGAAACAAAATAAGTACACAAATCTAACTCTCCCTGCACATGTTACATCTGCCCCACCTGCAGTGCACATGGTTTTGTCCATTAAAGAAGGAGTTTGCTTTTGCAAACTAACCAGAATCAAACCCCCCCCCCCCTCCTACTGCGGTTGTTTCGTATTTCAAATCACTGGATACTGCTGTCCTCTTAGTAGTGTACTGAGGTCTTCTCCAATATATTAAACTCCATAAAGCTTACAGCAGCAATAGAAGGAACTATTGGAGTGTGAGGAGAGAGTTAGATTTGGGTGAGTTATTTTGTTTCTGTGCAGGGTAAATACTGGCTGCTTTATTTTTACACTGCAATATAGATCTCAGTTTCTACACACCCCACCAAAATCTAACTCTCTCTGCACATGGTACATCTGCCCCAACTGAAGTGCACATGGTTTGGCACATTTTGAGAACAAGTTTGTCCTGCGATCAAGTCTGAATTAGGCCCATTGCCAAGATGAAACCTGGGGTGAAATGTAATAGGATGAGAGAATCAGAAAGTGAGAGATTTGATAAGAAATCTCCAGGTTTTTTTTAAAGCGGAAATCATTTACACTGCAAAATCAAAATGGATAACCGATGACCACATCATGCACGTGCTCAGGGAAGGTGAGCACTGCAGATGTGTATCCCGATCATGCCATTAACTCTGACACACCTGATGTTAGTTAAATGTTCCGTCATTGTCCTTGTCTACAGTTTCGAAAGTTTGACGATGTTGTCAGAGGTCAGATATAACATTTGTTTCCTTCTCGTGAGGTTACACTGAGTTTCACTTTGGCCAAGTACAAACACGCCTGGGATCACGGAGCATTTAACTCATTGGCTGACTTGTGCCATGAACTCTGGCATAAGCTCTTTATTTTATTATTTCTTTCAAGTTATAAGTAATCATTTGCTCAATGCTTACCACTATTTAGTGTAAAATAAATAGAATGAAAGAGGGTAGAATTCTGTCTGTTTAATACAGTTCTTGGGTGGGGGATTCAGGTTGGTTTGAAAAAGCAAACTCCTTTATTTTACAAAACCATGTGCACTGCAGGTGGGGCAGATGTAATATGTGCAGAGAGAGTTAGATTTGGATGAGTTATTTTATTTCTGTGCAGAGTAAATGCTGGCTGCTTTATTTTTACACTGTAATTTAGATTTCTGTTTAAAGTACACCCCACCAAATGCTCGCTCTGCACATGTTACATCAGCCCCACCTGAAGTGCACATGGACTTGTTTGCTTATGAATTAGGCCCCTGGTCCGGTCTGGGGCCTAAATGGGGGGGCACCAATGTTACGCTGTGCTAAGGGCATCAGTTGACCTTAATTCAGCTTTGTGGTGAGGAATGATAACTTTTGGCTCCCCACTTCCACCAATGGTAAATAAGGTTTGCCTACCCTCCTGGAATGGCCGGGAGGCTCCCCTAAATCGGGTCCCCCTCCTGGCCCCCCGGAAAGGCTGGCAACCCTCCTGGATACCGGCAGCACCCCCTGAATCTCCCTGGCTGCAGCGGTAAATTACAGCGATTCGCTGCTTTTCTGGGATGGGCGGGGCCAAATAGGCAACTCACATTTAGCCCCGCCCCCTCGTTGAAGACCCGCAAATGACAGGATTTGTAATACTGGGGGGAGGAGGGCTTGATGGTGTCTACATCAGGCCCTGCCCCTCGAAGTGCTGCTGACAGTCTTCTCTCCGGGCTTCTCCCGGAGAGGAGACTATAAAAGTAGACAACCCTGTGGTAAATAGGTCCCTTCCTCTACAGAGAATAGAAAGAGTGAGTTGGTACCTGGGTTCCAACATTCCTATGGTAGTGGGATCTTGTCCCTGACGTGCTTAAAGACATTTTCCATTGCACTGTATGTGACGCCTACCAGATAACATTGGCTGGACTAACATTTGTTCACACCTATAGAATTGCAGATTGTTTTTATTTTTTCTTGCTTTCTGGAGAAATCCACAACCACAAATCCATATGCCATTACAATGGAAAATCACAGAGTTTTTTTCAAAAGTACGTAATCTAAGATAAAATGGACAAACTTGCCTTTATTTCCATTTGATAACCTTTAGCAATCCACCACGAGACTTTTCTGACCCTAAATACAGTGACACCTTATACGCACAGGGAAAGGCTACCATGCTTCTAATATATAAGAGATGACTTTGAATTTAGAAATGTGGTTGTGAGACACACTAAAAAACCCCCACATATTAACCCCTTCCCGACATTTGACGTATATATACGTCATGGCCGGGAAGTACTTCCCGACACATGACGTATATATACGTCATGACTTCAAACTGTCACTGCGTCTAGAAACGCAGTGACAGAGGGACGATGTCTGCTGTCCCTGACAGCAGACATGTCCCTGCATGCCCAGGGGGGGCTGCGATGCCGCCCCCCGTCGGCGATCGCTGTGATTGGCTGTTCAGTGTGAACAGCCATTCACAGCGTTTTCTGTGTCACCGGCGAATAACGTTCGCCGGTGACACGGGATCGGAGGTGATTGGTGCTGTAAAGTACAGCACCAATCACCGCGGGGTGTAAGGGTGACACTGGTGTCACCCCACCTCACCCCGCCCGCCCCCAAAGGCCGTGATTGGTTCGTCGGACCGACGGACCAATCACAGCCATGGAGGGGGGTTTAAACTAACGGTGACTGCACTGCAGACGCCATTCCGGTCTGGAATTGCGTGCAGTGCGGTCACCGTGCCCAGCTGCCGCCATATACTGACCAGGACCTTGCTAAATACTTACCTGATCACTGCCTGGATCTTGCTTCTTCTTGTGACATCCTGTGCTGTGTTGTGCTGTGTTGTGCTGCTGCGAGTTATTAGATAGAGAGATAGAGAGAGATAGAGAGGCCTAGTGACAGAGAGTGCTATATTTTGTGCTGCTGCAGTGTAATAGAGTTATAGATAGAGAGATAGAGAGAGATAGAGAGAGAGAGATAGAGAGATAGTGACAGATTGTGCTATATATTTTTTATATAACTGACTGCTGCCCCCCCTTTTGTGCTGATCAGTATAAATTAACTGATCAGCAACTTTTTGGGGGCGCAGGTTTTTTTTTATATATAGATATATATACCTGTCAGTGCTGCTGCTGCAGTGTCATAGAGTGATAGATAGTGAGAGATAGAGAGATAGAGAGATAGAGAGAGATAGTGACAGAGAGTGATAGAGACTGCTATATTTTGTGTCTGCTGCCCCCCTTTTGTGCACCCCCAGCAACTTTTTGGGGGTGCAGGGGTTATTTTTCATATATATAACTGTCAGTGCTGCTGCTGCAGTGTCATAGAGTGATAGATAGTGAGAGATAGAGAGAGATAGTGACAGAGAGTGATAGAGAGTGCTAAATTTTGTGTCTGCTGCCCCCGCCTTTTGTGCTGATCACTATATCTGAGGTGATCAGCAACTTTTTGGGGGTGCAGAGGTTTTTTTTTTATATATATACCTGTCAGTTGCTGCCAGTTGCACTGTCAGTTGCACCAAAGGTTGTGCACCTGCTGCCCCTCACTGGTAATCAGTGTCGCATCACTGATCACCTTTTTTTTTTTTGTGGGTGCTGTGGGGTCTTTTTTTAATTTTTTTTTTACACACACTGTGATTTTGTGGGTGTCCTGTGGCCACTGTGCGCTGATCAGTGACGTACATCACTGATCAGCTTTTTCGGCACAGGGTTGATCTATTTTTTTTTTTTTTATCTAATTCCTGTTGCCTTTGAGCGCTGTTCAGTGACAGACGTTACTGACCAACATCTGTGCTCAATTTTTGGCGCAGGACCTTTTTTTTTTTTTTAACCCCTTCAATTTTTTTTTTTTTAACCCCTTCAAATTTTTTTTTTTTAACCCCTTCAATTTTTTTTTTTGTATAAAGTATTTTTTTTTTCTGCACACTACACACTACATACCCCCCGGGTTGAAATAAAGTTTGTACCCCCCCCTACACTATACACGTGTTGAAACATTTCACTACCAGTAACACAAAAATAAAAATGGCATCCCAAATGTCATCCCAAATGTCATCCCAGTCATCCAGAAGAATGTATTCAGCGGAGGAGGCATATGCCATGCTTGCCTCTGACTCTGACACAGCCAGTGATGCAAGCGGGGAATTTGAAGGATTCGTCTTAAGCTCCTCTTCCTCCTCTGGTGATGAGGGACCCCCTCAAAGACGCCCCCGTAGAGCAGCTGAGACCCCCCCCCCCCAATAATTGATCTCGTATGGACCCCACCACCAGACAATTTTGAGCCCCAGGTTCCTGAGTTTTTGGCCATGCCAGGAATCCAATTTGATTCCACAGGTCTCAGAGAAATTGACTTTTTCAAATTATTTTTCTCTGATGATTTTATAAATTTAATGGTGGACCAAACTAATTTATATGCCCAGCAGTTTATTGCTCAAAACCCCACGTCATCATTTGCTAGGTGGACCCCTGTAGATGCAGTAGAGATGATGACGTTTTGGGGTCTGGTGTTTCATATGGGCATAGTAAAAAAGCCAGAAATTAGGCAATATTGGAGTACAGATGTTCTGTACAGCACCCCATTTTACCGTATGGCCATGCCCCGGGCTCGATTTGAGACGATCCTTAAATTTTTGCATTACAACGATAATGCACAGTGCCCACCCAGAGATGATCCCACCTTTGACCGGCTATTCAAAGTCAGGCCGGTCATTGATCATTTCAGTGCCAAATTTGAAGAGATGTACATCCCAGATAAATTCATTTGCATAGACGAGTCCCTTATACATTTTAAAGGAAGGGTTAAATTCCGCCAGTACCTTCCCAGTAAGAGGGCAAGGTATGGCATAAAAATGTATAAGCTGTGTGAAAGCACCTCAGGGTACACTCACAGGTTTAGGGTATATGAAGGGAAGGATTCAAGAATTGAACCGCCAGAATGCCCCCCCTCCCTCGTAGGTGTTAGTGGAAAAATTGTCTGGAATTTAGTGCACCCCTTCCTGGATAAAGGTTATCACCTCTATGTGGATAACTTTTACACTAGCATCCCCCTGTTTAAGGCCCTTGGTTCAAGAGGTACAGCAGCTTGCGGTACTGTGCGCAAGAACCAAAGAGGCCTCCCAAAAACGCACATTGCCCAAGTAATGAGAAGGGGTGAAAGCAGGGGAATATGCACCGAAAATATGTTGTTGGTCAAATATAAGGACAAGAGGGATGTCCTTATACTGACAACAATTCACGGAGACAGTACCACCTCCGTCCCTGTACGAGGTACCAGTACCCACACCTCAAAACCTAATTGTATCCTGGATTACAATAGGTACATGGGCGGAGTGGATCTTTCAGATCAGGTACTGAAGCCGTACAGTGCCCTGCGGAAAACAAAAATCTGGTACAAGAAGCTGGCCGTGTATATCATCCAGATGGCACTGTATAACGCTTACGTGCTATTCCGTTCTACCGGCCAGAGGGGGACATTTATGCACTTTCAAGAGGAAGTCATAAAGGGCCTAATATTTGGGAACCAGCAGGCAGAGGGCCCCAGTACTTCTAGTACTGGCCCCCGTATTGTACCAGGGCAGCATTTTCCGAACGAAATCCCCTCCACTGCAAGAAAGGGCAGGACACAAAAAAGGTGCAAAGTTTGCTATAAAAAGGGAATAAGAAAGGAAACTATTTTCCACTGTGAAACTTGCCCCGACAAACCCGGCCTATGTATAAAGGAGTGTTTTAAAATATACCACACATCTATGGATTATTAGGTTCATCATTTCACCGTGCTTCGGGGGTCTTGCTAATGCCACATAGCACCCACCAACATTCCACCAGAATCTGAGCTGCAAAATCCAAAAATCACTCCTTCCCTTCTGAGTCCTGCCATGCACCCAACTGGTATTTTTTGGTCACATATGAGGCATTGCCATACTCGGGAGAAATTGGGGCACAGATTTTGGGGTGCTTTTTCTCCTTCATACCTTCTGAAAATGAAAAATTTTGAGCCAGAACTGCATTTTTGTGTAAAAAAATGTAATTTTTCATTTTCACTGCCCAGTTGTACCACAATTGGTGAAACCCCTGGGGGTTTGAAATGTACACTATACCCCTAGATGAATTCCCTGAGGGGTGTAGTTTGCAAAATGGGGTCACTTGTGGGGGGGTTCCACTGTATTGGTGCTTTGGGGGTCTTGCTAATGCGACATAGCACCCACCAACATTCCACCAGAATTTGTGCTGCAAAATCCAAATATCACTCCTTCCCTTCTGAGTCCTGCCACTTTTTGGTCACACATGAGGCATTGCCGTACTCGGGAGAAATTGGGGCACAGATTTTGGGGTGCTTTTTCTCCTTCATACCTTCTGAAAATGAAAAATTTTGAGCCAGAACTGCATTTTTGTGTAAAAAAATGTAATTTTTCATTTTCACTGCCCAGTTGTATCAAAATTGGTGAAACCCCTGGGGGTTTGAAATGTACACTATACCCCTAGATGAATTCCCTGAGGGGTGTAGTTTGCAAAATGGGGTCACTTGTGGGGGGGTTCCACTGTATTGGTGCTTGGGGGGTCTTGCTAATGCGACATAGCACCCACCAAAATTCCACCAGAATCTGAGCTGCAAAATCCAAAAATCACTCCTTCCCTTCTGAGTCCTGCCATGCACCCAAATGGTATTTTTTGGTCACATGTGAGGCATTGCCGTACTCGGGAGAAATTGGGGCACAGATTTTGGGGTGCTTTGTCTCCTTCATTCCTTGTGAAAATGAAAAATTTTGAGCCAGAACTGCATTTTTGTGTAAAAAATGTAATTTTGCATTTGCACAGCCCAGTTGTATCAAAATTGGTGAAACCCCTGGGGGTTTGAAATGTACACTATACCCCTAGATGAATTCCCTGAGGGGTGTAGTTTGCAAAATGGGGTCACTTGTGGGGGGGTTCCTAAATTTTAGCATCTTATGGTGCCTAGAAACCTACATGGTGCCTAAAAAATAATCTCATAAAAAGGAGGCTCCAAAATCAAGTAGGCGCTCCTTCTATTATGAAGCCTGTGGTTTGGTCAACGTGCACACTAGGGCCACATATAGGATATTTATGAAAACAAAAGAATTGGGGGACTCAATTTTTAGTCACATTTCTCTAGTAAAATCTACTGTGTTCCTTAGAAAAATGTATTAAAATTGCAAATCTGCAAAAAAAATGAACTTTTGAAATTTTACCTACACTTTGTTTTAATTCCTGTGAAACACCTAAAGGGTTAACAAACTTCCAAAATGCTGTTTTGAATACTGTGAGGGGTGCAGTTTTTGAAATGGTATCATTTATGGGGGTGTCTCACATACAAGTCCCTCAAAGTCACATCAGAACTGAACTGGTCCCTAAAAAAATCAGTGTTTGAAATTTTCTTGAAAATTTGAGAATTTGCTATTCATATTGTAAGCCTCCTAGTGTCCAAAAAAATTAAAAGGAAGTTGAAATAATGATGGAAACATAAAGTAGACATATGGTCTATGTTAGTTATTAACTATTTTGAGTGGTATGATTATTTGTCTCACAAGCAGAAAATTTAACATTTTGCAAATTGCTAAATTTTCCATTTTTTTACGACATTTTGGTATTTTTCACAAAAAAACACAGACTGTATCGACCCAAATTTACCACTAATTTGAAGTACAATATGTCACGAAAAAACAATCTCAAAATCACTGGGATAAGTAAAAGCAAAAAAAAGTTATCCCCACTTAAGTGATACATGTCAGATTTGAAAAAAAGGGCTCTGTCAGGAACGCAAAAACTGGCTCTGTCAGGAAGGGGTTAATAGTACCAGAAAATGCATGTTAATCGTACATGCTTCTGGGTGTGTTGCTGCCTTCATCTTAACTATTTTTACATAATAACCACCCAGAAGCAACTTATTCTAAGCTGGTCAACGCAAATAAATAAACAAACCCAGTGTTTCCAGGTCAGAAATAGACTTTGTGAACCGTATTTTTAATTGTTTGCAATTATTAGACCAAGATTCACCAGATTTATTATTATTTATTTACAGTTTCTTATATAGCGCAGCAGATTCCATTGCGCTTTACAATTGTAGACTCTGATAAAACAAACTGGGTAACAACAGACAGACTTGGAGGTAAGAGGGCCCTGCTGCAAGCTTACATTCTATAGGACTGGGGTA
The DNA here is from genome assembly GCF_055691185.1 of Crinia signifera. Taxonomy (NCBI): domain Eukaryota; kingdom Metazoa; phylum Chordata; class Amphibia; order Anura; family Myobatrachidae; genus Crinia; species Crinia signifera. The sequence goes on along the minus strand of NC_139227.1, from coordinate 89,546,184 downwards.
GCCAACCCTAGTCCTCGAGAGCTACCAACAGTGCATGTTTTGCAGGTCTCCTCACAGAATCACAAGTGAGCTAATTAGCTCCATCTGTGTATCTTTTAAAATGTGTCAGTGATTAATGAGTGCAGCTGTGCAGCAGATAGGTTGTCTGGAAAATGTGAACTGTTGGTAGCTCTCGAGGGCTAGGGTTGGCTACCACTGCTATAGGACAATGGGCGAGATTCACCAATAATCCCCGGTGCACATCGCCGGCATTCGCATAGTTAATAATCGCATATGCAGTAACATATGCGATTATTAACGCAAAAGCGATGCCCGGCGATGTGCACCGGGTCCCCCCTCCCTGCCGGAACCCTTACACCCTGCACTCAGAAGTTGTTCAGGCAGAAGGAAATCACTGGTCCGGGCAGCACAGCAGGAGGCTGCCCGGGCACAGGTGAGGGGGGGTGCGGCGCAGAATGACGGGGGCGCGCAGGGCGGCGGGGGATGCGAAGGGAAACCCATAGGCTTCCATGGGGTTACGCCAAATAGGAACTGGCATAACCCCCGCAGCGAAGCCCCAGCAATGGGGCTTTGTTGCATATGAAAATGCGGTAAAACCCCCGAAAACTGGGTTTTTACGGCATTTTTAGCTTGCTGAATCTCGCCCATTGTCTGTAGGAAATTCATCGCTACTAATAGGGTATTATGTGCAGTTAGTGAGATGCCGTTCGATTGGGAATTCACGGACCCTGTCTCTTGCAGAAGAAGCCACAAACGTTGCAATCATCATGGATTTCTGTTTACAATATTGGTTTATGAAGCTGATTTATGCTGTGGTCAAACATATCTGAAGGATCTTGAATGTAGTCTTATGCCACAAAGGGGGAAATTTACCAATATGAAAAACCTAGTTTTTCGTATTGGTATTTCCCCTACGACTGCATACGACTGTTTCAGTCGTATGCAAAGTCGTGTTCCGGAGGGGAATGTACAAAGCAGTCAGATACGACTGCTTTGTAACCCTCCGATGGTGTAACCATTCGTATTAGCTGGCCGGATATACGGCCGCTAATACGAATTCGTACAGGCAGTCTGCACGGATCAGTCAGATCCGTGCAGGCTGCAAGGTGTAAAAAAAAAATAGAAAAATAAATAAATATAAAAAAAAACAGCGTGGGGTCCCCCCCACAGCCGAAACCAGCACCAGGCTGAAAGAGCCTGGAGCCGGTAATTAAAAATCAGGGAACCCGACAAATAGGGGTTCCCTGATTTTTATCAACCAGCCCCAGGCTCCTGCTCTGGGGCTGGTTCCCAAAATACGGGGGACAAAATGAGTAGGGGCCCCCCGTATTTTAAGAACCAGCCCCAGGCAAAACCAGCCAGCAGGGTAATGCCACAGCCGGGGGGAGACTTTTTATACAAGTCCCCCTGGCCAAAGCATTCATCCCTACCGACCAGTCAGCATGGCCAGGGGCCCTGGGGGAGTGGGGACCCCCCCAATGAAGGGGTCCCCCCCCTCCAGGACTTACCTGACCAGGCTGAAGCCTGGTGCTGTCCCCGATGCCCCTGGGCGGTGGGCATCGGGCTGATTCAAGTGTAAAAAAAAGATTAAACTATTGTTTTTTACTGTGGCACTACAAGTGCCAGCAAGCCTCCCCAGCAAGCTGGGACTTGGAGAACCACAAGTCCCAGCCTGCTGGGCATTAAAGGGCCCGCTGGCACTTGTAGTTCCACAGTTAAAAAAATAGTACACAAAACACACTGACACAAATTTTAAATAAAAGTTTAATACACACATCACACACACACTGATACTTACCTATCTTGATCCCGTCGGTAGGTCGCTGGCTCCGGTGTCGGCAGCTCCGGTGTCGGCAGCTCCGGTGTCGGCGTCCTGTCTGAAGAAAATCCATGGTGGACCTGTGGAAGGAAATCCTACTCACCAGGTCCTCCATGGATGGTCTTGTGTCTTCTGTCTTCTTTTCCAGGGCTTCTTTCTTCTTTCTTCTTCTTTACACTCCCGGGACTTTCAGAGCTTCAGAGATGTTTCCTCCTCGACGTCTGGACTAAGAATGAATTCTAGCCAATCAGGAGCTGACTTTACTGGCTCCTGATTGGCCGCTAGGCGGCTCCTGATTGGCTAGAATTCATTCTTAGTCCAGACGTCGAGGAGGAAACATCTCTGAAGCTCTGAAAGTCGTGGGAGCGTAAAGAAGAAGAAAGAAGATAAAGAAATAAGCCCTGGAAAAGAAGACAGAAGACACAAGACCATCCATGGAGGACCTGGTGAGTAGGGTTTAATTCCACAGGTCCACCATGGATTTTCTTCAGACAGGACGCCGACCCCGGAGCCGCCGACACCGGAGCTGCCGACACCGGAGCCAGCGACCTACCGACGGGATCAAGATAGGTAAGTATCAGTGTGTGTGTGATGTGTGTATTAAACCTTTATTTAAAATTTGTGTCAGTGTGTTTTGTGTACTATTTTTTTAACTGTGGAACTACAAGTGCCAGCGGGCCCTTTAATGCCCAGCAGGCTGTGACATGTGGTTCTCCAAGTCCAAGCTTGCTGGCACTTGTAGTGCCACAGTAAAAAACAATAGTTTAATCTTTTTTTTACACTTGAATCAGCCCGATGCCCACCGCCCAGGGGCATCGGGGACAGCACCAGGCTTCAGCCTGGTCAGGTAAGTCCTGGAGGGGGGGGACCCCTTCATTGGGGGGGTTCCACTCCCCCAGGGCCCCTGGCAAGGCTGACTGGTCGGTAGGGATGAATGCTTTGGCCGGGGGGACTTGTATAAAAAGTCTCCCCCCGGCTGTGGCATTACCCTGCTGGCTGGTTTTGCCTGGGGCTGGTTCTTAAAATACAGGGGACCCCTACTCATTTTGTCCCCCTTTTCTTGCGTTAAGAGCTGTCCTTTTTCGCTGAGAGTCATCAGGTCCCATGGGGACCCGGCGGCTCTCCCCTTCCTCCCTTACCCGGTGCTGCTGCTGCTGTGCTGGTCTCTCCTCCTCCCTGCACCCGGAAGAAGATCATAGTGCAGGGAGGAGGAGGTCACAGGTCCGGGCAGCACAGCACTGTGCTGCCCGGACACAGGTGAGGGGGGGTCGATACAGGGCGGTGGTGGTCGATGCGGGGTGGTGGTGGGTCGGTGCAGCAGTGGGACGCGGTAGAAGCCCATAGGCTTCTATGGGGCATCGCCAGATTTTTCTGGCGATGCCCCCGCCGCGATAACCCCGCGGGGGATGCTTAGTGCATCCCAAAATGCGGTAAAAACCCTGATAACGGTGTTTTTACCGCATTTTTAGTTTAGAGAATCTCCCCCAAAGCCCTATCTAATTACAAAGCTATTGCTAAAGACAAAACCCTCTGAAAACATTAGCACACTATCCAAGAGGGGGTTTGCATGAGTAGTTACCAAGGGAAGGTCCACTGCTCTTTGAGAAGAACATGACACTGGGCCTTATTTTGGTTCATTCTTTCTGACAAAATCCTTCTTAGATGGGCAAAACCATGTGCACTGCAGGTGGGGCAGATGTAACATGTGCAGAGAGAATTAGATTTGGGTGGGGTTTTACTTCAAAGTGAGATCTATATTGCAGTGTAAAAATAAAGCAGTCAGTATTTTCCCTGCACAGAAACAAAATAACTCACCCAAATCTAATTCTCTCTGCACATTTTACATCTGCCCCACCTGCAGTGGACATGTTTTTTTCCATCTAAGAAGGATTTTGTCAGAAAGAATGAACCAAAATAAGGCCCACTGTGTCTTAGCTTTGCCTAAAGCTCTTGTATAGCTCAGAAGACTGTCAGAGTTTTGCCCTGCCACATACTGAATGTAGTAAAATTTGAATCCCAGCAACCCTGCATTTCAACAACAAAAAAGATCATTCCAGAGTCGACCGCATAACAGTCGGAGAATCATGTTTTGCGCCACAGGTCCACTGCAGCCACAGATAAAGCAGTGATGTCTGAACTGTCCCAGTAAATTTACAGGAGAATATGTTGGGCGTCCCTCTGTGTGCTGACAGAAGAATTTGGGTCATACAGCGCAATGGCCCTAAATACACAACTAAATCTACAACAGAATGGCTGAAGCAGAAGAAATTTTGTATTGGTCGACTTAACTCAATTGAAATGTTGTGCATGACCTTAAGCGACCCAGTCATGCATGAGAACCCAAAGATATCAATGAGCTGAAAGCAGTTATGTAAAGAAGAATGCACCAAAATACCTCCAGACGTTTGGTCGAAACAGCTGCTGCTAAACTGGTTGACATTAGTAACTAATCTATAGAGTAGGTTCGGTACTTGTATACTATCACGGCTCCCACGATGGGCATCGTACAGGGAAAAATCTCATTGCATCGCATGCGATCGCATGTGATCGCATGCGATCTGATGCGATGTGATTCCATTTTTCTCAAAAATCATGGACATGTGTTAAAATCATGTCAAATGCACCCCAAATGTCATTTTTCACACTGTACCACCCCCACTATCAACGCTAAACCGAAGCGTGGCGAGTGCAGAGGTACGCGTCCTACGACCTTTTCATACCCCCACTATCCACGTCGGCGTGGAGTTGAGAATAGATAGTGTGGCGAGCGCAGCGAGCCACCGAGCCCGAAGCGTGGCGAGCGGACGCGGATACCTGTGAAGCCCGCGAGGGGACACGGATACCTGTGAAGGTATCCTCGTCCCCTCGCGGGGCTCGCTGCGCTCGCCACACTTTCTATTCTCAACTCCACGCCGACGTGGATAGTGGGGGTATGAAAAGGTCGTAGGACGCGTAACGCTGCGCTCGCCACGCTTCGGGTTGGCGTTGATAGTGGGGGGGGGGTACATTGTGAAAAATGACATTTGGGGTGCATTCCACATGTTTACTACTCATTTAAAGGCATTTGCATGCATTTGTGAACAAAAACGCATTCCATCGCATCGCATGCCATCGCATGGCATGCGATTTGTCTCACAAATGCATTAAAAACCTGGTAAAATCGCATTGCATCGCGTGCCATCGCATGCCATTACATATGGCATGCGATGGCATGCGATGGGAGCCGTGATAGTATACAAGTACCGTAGGTTCACATTGTAAAGGGTTAAATTTTTTTTGTCATGTTCAGTATTAGTGCATAGTGTTCACTCTAGGATTTTTAGGGCAGGGCGCTGACCACCGGGCAGGGCACTTTTTTTCAATCGGGAGGGCATTTTTTATATTAGAAATTTATATTCGAAAGGAAACAAACATAAGAAAATGGCACACTGCACTAGAATTACGCCCATTAAACATTGTCATACTCTGGTATGCCCATTACATATTCTGTCATAATGACAATTACACATTATGGCACACACAGTAATGCCTCTTACACATTATCCCACACACCATAATACCCATTACACATGATGGCATACAGGAAAGTTCTCAGCGGCATGTCAGCGTGGTGGCGGGCAGCATAAGGGCACACAGTGTCACACACAAAAAGGGCAGGGTGCATTTTAAAGTTTTAAAAATGGGCAGGGTGCGGCACTCTGCAAAAGGAGCTTAGAAGGAACACTAATGCATATAAATACAATACATAATATGAGACAAGAAAGCACAAATATCATATAAAAACCAAGTTATGACCTTTTTAAGGATGGTGATTGAAGATACTCACAGGTAACGGTGGGAAAACGATGAGTAATAGCAAACGATGAGTAATGTATCTATGTGACATACAGTAGATAAGAACCTCTTTGGCCCAGCTACAGTAGTCTGCCTATTTTAATATATGCTTTTGACAACTTCAACCCTATTTGTTCCTTAGGTCTTTGTAAGGATATGCCTATTCCGAGCGTGGTTAAATTGCTCTGCTGTCTTTAGGTGCATACACATTATGCGATAATTGTTAACTATATGCATGATAACGATATCAATTATATTATTGTGCATATCGGCTAATATGTACACACTATCGGTTGGATGTAATGATGCCCGAGTTGGCCAGAGGTACGGGTTCACGGCCAAATTCGGACATTTATTAAAGCGGCAATCATTAACAAGGCCTTTCATATGATTTCCACTTTCTAAAAATCATCTGTGTTCCATGCACCCTTCTCACCGGTCATTAATGATCCCCATGTCCTCTGTACATGCTCCTGGATATGGTCACTCAACGATATCATTAAAGGTATCATTCAGTGTGTATGCACCATATCATTTGTCGAGTAGCTCAGGTAGATCAAGGGGAAAATCGTTAATATTGTTCAACGATAGCATATAATGTTTGTGCACCTTTAGCCTCTACCACCTTAGATAGGAGGCTACTCTCCCCCCCCCCCCCCCCCCCCACACACACACACAATGGTTCTAAGTACAGCGGATCACTGTTATCACTTGCTTGTCAAGTAGAATGGCTTTGACTGTAGGCTTTGCATGTTGGATTGCTTTGACCATACACATGGCAGTTAATTCACTTTGACCATACATGTGGCACGTTGGATCCCTTTGATCACTTTCTGGTCACGTTGAATGACTGTAACCATGTGCTTGGCATGTTGTATCATTTTGACTATGGTCTTGGTATGTTGGGTCACTTTGACTATGAGCTTGCAATGTTGGATCACTTTGACTATGATCTTAGTATGTTGGATCACTTTGATCATGCGCATGACATGTCCGATCGGCATGACCATACACAAGCCATGTTGGCACACTATGACTGTTTGTTTGGCACGATGGATCACTGATTGCGTGCATGGTGTACTAGTGCAGTTTGGTTACTCGCTTGGCATGCTACAGTACATGCCATTGCGTTGACTACTAACGCATTAACCTCAGGGGTGGCCGTGCGCAATAACTGTCCATGAGATAAATGCCTTGTGAATGGACTCACCATTTATCATTCTGCTTGCCTTCATTAGTTCCTATTAGGTTTATAATGTAAATCCATGCATTTATTTCACATCTTGACACAGTAATACCGCCCTACTGAATGTGATGGTAGAAGACTGGGAAAATATTAAATTGTAATCTATTTCACATAAAACATTTAACATTGACAAAAGTTGAATTATGGGTTTTTTACACTCAAATGAGATGAGTGTTGCTTTATATTTGCAGTATATAGCGGTAGATATAAGATTTCTACAATGCTCAGCTGTCATGAGTTCTAGATCACTTACAGCCAGTTGTGGCCGTGAGGAAGTTAAAAAAATGTAATTTGCATAAACAAGTGAATTCCCACCTATGGACATGTGTTTATCCTTACAGAGGATTACGTGACGTCCCAGGTGGAATTCCCGCACTTCTTGTTATCTTTTATGACTGTTCCCGTCATGGATGAAGAAGTCATTACCCTTATAACTGTAAACGTTAGAGCTTAATGAAGGGATTGGCAGTCTCTGGCACTACAGCTATACTATGAAACTACAAGTTGCAGCATTGGGCCGTATTCAATGCAGCCCGCGAGGGGATTAAACGGCGGGGATCGCCAAAACAAGAGACCCTCGCCATTTAGCCCCCGCGCCAGCCGCTCACCGTATTCAATGTTCCAGGGGAACCCTCGTTGTCAGATGGTGGTGAGGATTCCCCATTTCCACACATTTAGCCACGAGCTTTGCTGTTTTGGCGGCCGAACGCGCCGTTTCCACGTCCTTGTAAAACCCAACGACGTGGAAACGGAGTGTGCAGGGGGTCGGTTGAATACAGACCGTGCGAGCTGTGACAGCGAGCAGTCAGTACTGCGAGCTGTCCCGGCTCCCAAAAACCATTGAATATACCCCATTAAGTCAGCTGGGAAACCTCAAGTTAACGTGTATTTCTCATAAAGGTATTTTTTTTTCAGTTATAATGGCCATATACTGTGGTATATCCTCTATATTACAGTTAAGTGCTTTTAAATCTAATACTATGTTATTTCTCTTATTAAATCATGTTCTATACTGCAGATTCTATTAAGGGTGTGGGGGGATGGTGCAACCTCTAGAAGGTGCCGGTTGGACAGCTCTCTTGCACATCTGATAATAACAACAAGAAATATTTTAGGTTCCACTATCAATATGTAATTGATTGTAACAGGAATGATCACCACGGTAATAACTCACCAGAATTCAGATTTATGCTCATCACCAGCCACGGTGACCTCTACTAACCCTGGATCACTAGTACATCTGGTTGTCTTGTATACTGTAGATTCTTATTTTCACTCCTACTCTGCCGGGTATATAACATTCACTTAAGCAGTTCATGAGATTGCACAGATGGCTTGGTGATCTCTGCATATTTATATTGGGTGCCGGACGGGGTCCCGACAGGCATTCACCTGACGTCGGGATCCCGACTGTCAAAACACCGACAGTCGGGTTCCCAACGGCCGTCGGCTATTTTCCCACGTGGGGGTCCATGACCCCCATAGAGGGAGAATAGTATAGGTGGCTCGTGTAGCGAGCCGCCACGCCCGCAGCGAGCCCGCATGGGGCTTAGTTGCGCTCACCATGCTGTCTGGGCCTGGCCAGTCGGGATAATGACTGTCAGGATCCCGACTGTTGGACCCATATACCACACCCATTTATATTATTTATATTAGGATGCTGCTTATGTCAAAATTCAGTGGGTGATATCATTATTGCACCACTTCTAAATGTTGTGTATTTGTTTATTACTGCATGAGTTTGTTGCCTCATTCTATTATCATTGCCACACAACACAGTTATCTGTGGATCACCACTTCCACAGAAATATCCTGTGGAATATACATCGCACACGGGTTGGGATCATTTGGTCTACAGCATGATGGTGGACAGTCATTAGGTCGACATGGGAAAAGGTTGACATGGTTCTAGGTCAAAAAGGTCATTAGTTCGACAGGTCGTTAGTTTGACAGGTCATTAGTTCGACAATGTCTAAGTCGACAGTGAAAATGTTGACATGGCGTTTTTCACAGGTTTTTTTACCTGAATGTTAACACAGTCGACATGGACACAGTTTCAAGTGCATCGCATCCCCTCTCATCGCTCGCTGTGCTCGCTGTGCTCGGGCACACTATTTTATTCTCCCACCACGCCCCAGTGGATGGTAGGGCATGAAATACCACCGGTCGCACGTCAGCTCAAAAAACTGTGAAAAACCCCATGTCGACCTTTTGACTGTCGAACTAACGACATATCGAACTAATGAACTAATGACCATGTCAACCTTTTCCCATGTCGACCTAATGACTGTACACCATAATGCTGTAGACCAAATGACCGCATCCCATCGCACACTTAACTTTTTTATATCTCACCATCGTTGATCACACCTTTTTGCCATACTCTTCTGTTCTATGATATCCCTGATCACTCGCCCCCTCTGCTACTGGTGCTATTCCACCCCAATATCAACCACCGTTCATTCAGCCTCTCTACTCCGGGTCACTCAGCCTCTACCCCGGGTCACCAGGGCCAGATTAAGCCTTTTGGGTACCCAGAGCACTTAAGTCGGGGGGGGGGGGGGGGGGAGTACAGCATGCCCTGAGTCCCCTTCATCTGGCTATGTCAGTCACTCAGCCACCTCAGCCTCTCTACCACAGGCCAATCAGCCTCTCTACCACAGCCACCTCAGCCTCTCTACCACAGCCACCTCAGCCTCTCTATCACAGCCACCTCAGCCTCTCTGCCACAGGCCATTCAGCCTCTCTGCCACAGGCCATTCAGCCTCTCTGCCACAGGCCACTCAGCCTCTCTATCATAGGTCACTCAGCCTCTCTATCGCAGGTCACTCATTGTCTCTACAACAGGCCACTCAGATTCTCTACCACAGGCCGTTCAACCTCTTTATCACAGGTCACTCAGCCTCTCTATCACAGGCCATTCAGCCTCTTTTTTGCAGGTTACTCAGTTTCTCTACCGCAGCCACTCAGCCTCTCTATCACAGGCCATTCAGCCTCTCTTTTGCAGGTCACTCAGCTTCTCTACCACAGCCACTCAGCTTCTTTATCACAGGTCACTCTTTCTCTCGATCACAGGTTACTCTTCCTCTCTACCACAGGCCACTCAGCCACTGGCCACTCCACCTCTCTACCAGAGGCCTTTCAGCCTCTCTATCACAGGTCACTCATCTTCTCTACCACAGGTCACTCGGCCTCTCTATTGCAGGCCACTCAGCCTCTCTATTGCAGGTCACTCAGCATCTCTATTGCAGGTCACTCAGCCTCTCTACTACAGGTCACTCAGCCTCTCTATCACAGGTCACTCAGCCTCTCTATCACAGGTCACTCAGCCTCTCTATCACAGGTCAGTCAGCCTCACTACTACAGGTCACTCAGCCTCTCTACTACAGGTCACTCAGCCTCTCTATCACAGGTCACTCAGCCTCTCTATCACAGGTCACTCAGCCTCTCTATCACAGGTCACTCAGCCTCTCTATCACAGGTCACTCAGCCTCTCTACTACAGGTCACTCAGCCTCTCTACCACAGGCTACACAGTATACTCAGCCTCTCTATCACAGGTCACTCAACTCATCTACCACTTTCCACTCAGCAAAAGTGTCATTATACATGTTATAATATAAAATAAACAGATTTGTTATACAATAAGGAACAAAATAAATAACAACTCATGTTAACATTCTGCTTATTTTTCATTAGCATATGTCTTATTAATGTTATCTAACCACATTTCATATTTTGCCTAGAAGTGTAGCACGGATGGTGTAATGGTTAGCATTACTGCCTCACAGCACTGAGGTCACAGGTTCAATTCCCAATTCCCACCACGGCTCTTACTTTATATTCTCCCCGTACTTGCGTGGGTTTACTCCGGGTACTCCGGTTTCCTCCCACATTCAAAATATTTAGTGGTAGGTCAATTGGCTCCCAACAAAATTAACCCTAGAATGTCTGTGTATGCATGTACATGTGGTAGGGAATATAGATGGTAAGCTCCACTGGGCAGGGACTGATGTGAATGTTGAAATATTCTCTGTAAAGTGCTGCGGAATATGTATGCGCTATATAATAAACTGTTAATAAATAATAAGTAAATAAGTGTACGTTTGTGTAACCCTACCCTTACAGTAACCCTACCCTTCCAGCAGTACGACCTTTTCAGCAATAGCACTAATGTTTGTCAACAGCTCCCCGACACAAACCTCTGCTTACAGTGCCTCCATTCACAGCCAGATAAGAAGACACTGGGTCATTTTTTTGGAAACCGATGAGAATGACACATTATGGTCTCAGACTATAAGGCTTCCCATTGACCGAGCTTAGTTCGGGCACATTTCACAAACAAGGCTCAGTGTTGTCTCTTCTGCTGAACACACTGCAGACTGAGCAGGCAATTCACAGCCACAGTACTATGCCAACCCGCACAGCTGGACGGGGATGCAGGGTCAGGTGGTAA